>NW_028327182.1:98223445-98527043 GCF_987537825.1 Furipterus horrens
CCTGGGAGAGACGCGAGGACAAGGGAGGACCGCCACGGGCGTCGCCGGAGCAGCCTGTGCCTTCCGTCGGGGTTTGAAGCAGGCCGTCCAGTCAAGCAGACCAGCTACCCTCCCTGTTGTTCTCCTGGTTGCTAGTGGGGGTCTCAGGCTCGCTCATTCGCTGGAAGGACACGCAGAGAAGCCATGACGCTCAGGCTGGTGGTTTATTTCATAAAACAGATACAGACTCGACTCAAAGGAGGGAAGGGACCCACAGCACAGAGCCGGGAGGACACTCCCAGCTGTCCTTTCCCAGAGGGTGGTGCAGACGGAGGGACCACTGCACCTGCCACCCGGGGAAGCGCAGCAAACCTTGATGCCCAGGGTCTGGGCTGGGGTCCCTCAGGACTGACCTCCAGCCCCTGCAGAGGTCAGCCGACACCGCGTGGTCCAGCGCTGTGCCATGACCGCATCGTCAGCACTGACTCTCTGCCGGGGCCCAAGGCCCCCAGGTAAGCAAAGGAAATGTTCCCCGGCAGGACGTCCCAAAGGCTTAGAGGTCATCTCCTAGAGGCAGGGCGAGGGCCAAGCTTTTATTGACGTATTGACTGACTGACCGATTGTCGGTGCAGATGAGGCCCCCAGGCTTGCTGGTCTTCGCTGCACTGGAGGTACCGCCAGACGAAAGCTCTCGGTAATGGCTGTAAATCAGGGATGGGCGTATTCGTTTTCCGGTTTTATACTAAATCTTCCTGAAATGATTCCTTTTCTATAGTTTAAATAGGTTTGAACAGATACACCAGGTTTCTTTGTCCCCGTCACGTCACTGCCTGGTGTTCGGACGTCTGCAGCTGGGCCCGTGCTCTGCCTCACGTGGGCACCGGAGAAATCACGCCTGACGGTTGCAAAGCCTCGCGCACGCGATTGCGGGAAGGGTAGCGAGTGTTTGCAACGATCATCTTTTCTACTGTGAGGGTGGTTGAGTGTTTTCAGATAGATATAAGTATTTTTACATCTTAAGATTGGAAAGCATGTACTTTTTACACTTCCTTTTTCAGTTAGGAAATATCAACACACCTCTTCTGAACCAGAGTGGCTTTCCGTGGTACGGGAGGGGAGAGGGCTTCTGTGCGTGGGCCTCGGGCACGGCTCCCCACTACCTCTGGCTCCATTTCCCAGGCGTTGGGCTTCCTGGGGACCGGCCGAGGGTCACACAGGTCAGACCTTATTTGGCTCCCACGGGGGAAGAAGCCTTCGTTCACTGTCAGGTCTCACCTGGTTTCCAGACTTCTCCTCTGAAGGAAAACGCACCTTTCCTCGTGGCACCGTTATTTCATTGACTTTGGAGAGAGAGAGGGAGGGAGGGAGGGAGGGAGGGAGGGAGCGAGAGAGAGAAGCAGGGAGCGCTGTTCCTCCGTTCATGCCTTCATCGGTTGATTCCTGTACATGCCCGGACCAGGGATCAAACCTGCAACCTCCGCCCGCTGGGACGGCACCGTAGCCAACTGAGTCACCCAGCCAGGGCTCGCTGGCACCTGCCCCTCAGTGCCGCGCCGCGTCTCCCCCACCTAAGGGCCCGGGGACTGCACATCACCACCGTAGGTGGTTTGCTTCTTTCACGGTCACTGTCATCGGGACAGTTTTCATTGTTTTGTTTGAGTTTTATGAGAAAAGCAGCGGTCATCCCGCAGGGCCCCCAAGAATGTATTAGTGTGTAACTGCTTCGGGGGGAGACAGTAAGAGGGGCGTGGGGGAGGAAAACCCCATCGGCAGCCATTGCGTGAACGCGTGACGGGCGCAGGCTTTGAACCGAAAGCACCGGGTAGTGGGTCCTCACTCAGCAAGGACGGCTCCCGGCTTTGGAAGCAGCTACTCTACACAGTGTGTGCCTGTGTGTGTGCGTGTGTGTTTGTGTGCATTTGTGTGTGCATGCACGCACATGCGTGTGTGTTTGTGTGTGCGTGTGTGCACATGTGTTTGTGTGTGTGCACATGTGTTTGTGTGCATGTGTGCACGCTGTGTGCATGTGCATTTGTGTGCATGTGTGTGTGTCTAAAGTGGAATCTGTGCTCCCAAAATGGTAGTTTTAACTTTCAGAGCCGCTCGCCTCTGGTTGTCTCGCTCCTCCTCTGAGCGCTCCCGTGGACGCGGTGACTCAGCGGGGCCGTCCCTAAGCGGTGGCGTCAGACACAGCCGCCGAGCCCCCGGACGGGGCAGCCAGCGGGTGGGACAGGCGCGGGGCAGAACGGCAGCTGAGACGCGGGCCTGCCGCGGGTGCTTCCGCACTCTTAGCTGAAGGCGCTTCCGGCTCTGAATGTGGTTGGAACGGGGCGTTAGAGGTTCCGCCCCTCCGTGAGCTCTTGGTGACAAGAACCCCCGTCGGTTCAGAATCAACCTTGTCGTCCTTGCGCTAAACCACCGCCGACGCCCGTCCTGCGCTGCGGGGTGTCCTTGCAGTTCAGCTGAGATATGGCTGCAAGCTTTTGGTGCTTCTCTCATTAAAAAAAAACAAACCTGTCCCTTATGAAGATGAAAACGGCCCAGGGACAGTCCGGTTTTGGTTCCATGACTCAGGGAGGGTAACTGGGGAGACGGGAGGTTACGGACCCAACGTCCCCATGCCTGGCCTTTCAAAAGACCAAACTTTAAAGCGCCAGTTTGGAGGAGGGGAAGGTTCCTTCACCAAGAGGATGTCACCACATCCGCCAAGAAGGGGGGCGCCCTGCTGGCTGCTCAAATCCATCTAAAGAAAGTACAGAGTTCAGGCTTCTTTCAGGTCAAGGGACGGGGGAATGGGAGGCGCTGCTTTTATAAAACTCCGGCCCCAGGCAGAAGTCCTGCAGTGACCAGCTCGTGATCCACACGGGAAGCAGCGCTGTTAGCCTGAAGGTCAAGGGGACAAGGTGGCTGGGACAAGACGAGGCGCGGCCAGCATCTCACTCTGTGTCAGGGCTTAGGGGCAGAGGTCCCAGGCACAGACGAGGGTTCTCCCCGAATGCAGGACGGGCCACCCCAGCCAGCACTGCTGAGTACATCTTCACGTCTCCCCACAGAGTGGCTGCACCCCCATGTACGTAAATGCCAGCACTTCACCCCTCGTCTTTTTCACAGATCGCCTACGTCTTTTGGACTTTGCAATATCTTTTTGCCTTTTCATTAGTTTTCTCTAGTGACGCCTTTGAAAGCTTGCTGCGTGGTCTCCTGATTATAATGAAAACGACAATAACAGACCCTGAATGAGAAACAATCATTTTCCCAAGGTTACGGCCTTAGTATCGCTCCTGAGCCGCCAGCCTCGGGGGCGTGTCCTCCTGACACCAGGGATGGAGCCAGGGCCTCTTGGAGCTGCAGAGAACTAGAGTTTTAAAGACGGATTAAGTATTTCAGGTCACTTGTTTACTCGTCGGTGCCTAAGGCAGAAAAACCCCAATTCGCTTCCAAACACATCCTTTGAGATATGTGCTTTATTCACTGAAGCGCTGTACCCAGACCCGTTTCTGCGGCAACTAAATTCCCTCCCAGCACGTGAGGACTTCCATCTCTCATTACTCAGCCTGGGTCGAACTTGGCTGGAATCACAGGTGATCTGCAGTATTGCCAAACCAATGGCTACGTTTTAATCTATCGACTTGGCTTCTTAGCAGCTTTTCAGGCTGCTCGCAGCTTTTTACATCTTGAAAACGTCTCTTATCTTGACTCTCTGGCACGCCACACTGCCTCTCTGCCCGCTTCTTCTCACTGGCTCTGTGCTTTTACCTGCCTGTCCTTGACCTAAAATCTTCCAGCTACTCTGGCCTCGGCGATGGGTTGGCTTCCGTTGTTTCTCCCACCAGAATAATCTGCTTTTCTCCTACTGTGTGCTGGTCCCTGTACAGAACAGTGAACAAGTGTGTTGACCAAGGTGCTTAGTGTAGGAAGAGTCCCAAGTAAAAAACCGACCTGATTTTTAATGGTGTTAAGGACCACGAAGAGAGTAGGAGGTCCCTGGGCTAGGCCAGGGCGTCCGTGAGGCTTCTCTGAGAGGTGGCGTCGGGCCCGATCCCAGGGCCGGGCTCTGGGCTCCTGTAGGAACTGCGGCGCTGTTACTCTGCGGAGGGCGCTTCGGCGGGCTCTGGACCAGCGTGCTCCTACTTCTCGCTGGATTTGAACAGCGCGCACCCCGGTGCGATTCGGAGGCTCAGAGGAGAACGCTCCCGCCCCAGGCGGTCGGCGCCACGGTGGTTTAGCCTTGGAAGGATAATCACTAACATGACCGCCTCCTGAGAAACCAACTCGTTTTTCTCTCTGGTGGAAAAACAACTCAGAAGAGGGATGTGAACAGGGAAAGAGACTTACCAGGGCGAGCGTCTGGAATATTTACGTTTACCTGGGCCGGAGCAGCCTCACGGCGGGACGGGGGTGGGGAGCGGAGGAACAAAGTTCCCTCCCACCTTCTGCGTTCTTCTGGCTGGACTCGTGATCAAGGCAACACGAGACAGAGGAACGAGGGAAGGGGCCACGTCTATTATGAACACGCAGGGTTCCCTAAGCGTGTGCGCCCCGGGAACACCTAGGCAGTGGGGGCTTCTCATGTGAAGCTGGAGCTGAAAGGATGGGTGGGGTCTGCTTGGGGTCTTCAAGGGGCAGGACGGCAGTCCACAGGGAGACAGAGACCAGTGCGTGTGTGCTGGGCCACTTGGACCACGGGACCCGAGGAGGACTTGGCTCCCAGGGGCCTCGCTGGGGTCCTCCTCGTCCGTCACACACAGGTCATGTTCACCTGCCAGTGTCCGTGGTGACAGCGCCCCCCACCCCCGGAGCAGGCCCCCTGCCTGAATCCTTTAGAAGCTAAAAATACGTTTAAAACTGAATTCTTGTAAATGAGGAGAGAGTTCGAGTTAAGACTAATGGTGGTAGAATTGGAAACAGAAGAACATGGGTGAAATCTGGAAATAATAATCAGGACGGTGGGCATTCCATTACCAATGTTTCAGAAGCCAGCAAATTGCGGTGAGCAGCGAGCAGTGAGCAGAGAGAGTCCCGCGCAGGGCCCTGCGTAGTCAACCCGATGCCTGGGGACCTGCCCCGCGTCTCTGCCTGCTCTGAAACCCGGCCGCTTGTGTCATTGTGACCCGGTTCTCTGAGACCCAAAGCAACTCAGACCAGAGCAATGTGCTTCTGACGACTTAGCTCTGCGTGTGCTGTGTGGTTAGAACCCGAGCGTTGCTCAGGGAATAAGAATTTGTCATGCAAATGCCACCAACTCTTGCTTCACCTGTTTCTGTGAGGTGGTAAATATTTGCACACTATTCTGGGATCAAAACCAACTCCTGCTGGAGGCTGTGCAGATTTCTGTCGAAACAGGGAAAAGTGGCAAACATTCTATTATGCATGTAGAAATTTCCCAGATGATATTCTAAATCAGAATAATCCCATGATAGCCAAAAACAAACAAGCGAAAAAGAGTGTGGCTACAATAGCAAAATGTTGTTGAAATCAGCTTTTAATTGTGTTGTTGGATTTTGAGGACGGAGTCATGCGGGTAGGAGCCATCCTTGGTGAAATAACATCTCTTGCCAAATCTAAGAGGAAAGGCGGTAAAAACTAGATATTGCTTCATTTCACTAAGGAAGTATGAGTGTGTCCCGTGTGAAGGGAGCAAATACCAGAGTGGATTTATTTCAAACGGATGGCAGTGGTTTACACTCTGTGGCTTACAGTTTGCCCAGGACGTGCCCAGCGGGGCGTCTGTCCTCTCTACTGTCAGCGAGAAGCGTCTCTAAGGTCACTGAGAAGTGTCTCTAAGGTCATGACTATCTTTTTAGATGCTCGCCCCTTTCTGTCACCTCCTGCCGTCCGCCGGCCTCGCAGGCCCGTCCCATCCGTCCTGGCCGCTCACCGACCGCAGCAAGCACGCACCTCCCTTTAATAAATACGCCGCTCTGACATTATCTTCACCAGCTCCAGGGTGTTTTGGTCTGACTTGGATGGGTCCCTCCGATTTCTCTCATATCGTTTCGCTACTCTTTGCTGCTTGGAAAACAGAAAAGGGGAGGAGCAGGCAGCCCTGCGTGAGGCTCTGGGCTGTGCTGTCGCTCGGTCGGCGGCGGCAGGGCTGGGCCGTGGGTGACGTGCTGCGGGGCGCGGCTCCCGGAGAGAACAGGGACGGCCAGTCCCCCGATGACGGCTTCTCCCTCGGACGCAGCGCTGACCGTTTCTCTGGGGGACTGTAGACAACTTCTCAGTAACGGCGGCAGGAAAAACGGGGGGAAGGGATATCTGCGCTGGGGTTTAAATGATTAAAACTAGAACCTATTTAGATGCATTTCAGACAGCGGTGGCCACGGCCTAGTGACGGGCAGTGGTGAAGATGGAGACCGTGGGGTCGGAGAAGAAGAGGTAGAACTGTCGGGTCGACGGAAGCGGAGTGGCAGGCAGGTCGCAGGCGTGCGCCTCGTTGGAACGCGCGTACAGGGTAAGACGCACGTGACAGACGACTGCCACCGCAGCCGTGTCGGGGCGCAGCGCGGTCCAGCTTCCGGCACCCGCCTTCTCCCGGCTCCGAACCTGCTGCTCTTCCCTCTCGGCCTCCTCGTGCCCTCGGGTCTAAAGTCTTTTGTCAACAGCACACACCTGCACATCTCATTGTATTCTGTTTCTTTTCTTTTTTAATCCCTTCTGCTGATCAGTGTCTTTAGACTGGGGAGTGCATGCGTCTGCTAACGCTGCCACACCCCCCCAGCCCGGGCAATTGCGTAAAAGAAATTCATTTTCCTCAGTCCTGGAGGCTGGACGTTCAAGAGCCAGGTGTTGGCAGGGTTGGCTCTTCTGCGGCCTCTCTCCTCGGCTTAGAGACAACCCTCTTTTCCTTGTGTCCTCACGTGGCCGCCCCCTGTGTGTGTCTGTGTTCCCACCTCCTCCCCTCCAAGGACACCAGTCCTGCGGGGCTAGGACCCATTCTGATGACCTCAATTTAATTACTTCTTCAAAGAGCCTACCTCCAAGAGCAGTCAACGTCTGGGCTACCGAGGGATAGGATGACAACCTAGGAATTTTGGAAGAACCCAAGTTAGCCACAGAGAGAGCAGCTCCTGTTTACATTTAAAGAAACGACAGATAGGAAAGCACATGACGTCACCATTTGACATTGTCTGCATGTCATACAGCCGCGTGTCGCTCACGTCCACCATTACTAACTGCCTTTGCCTTTGGCTGGTTTCTCGCAGTCACACGTTGTATTTCTCCTTCTCATTTCCTTCTGTGGATATTCTATAGATACTTTCTTTGTGGTTGCCATGGAGATGACACATCCAAAAAGATCCCTTCTTTGCAGCCTTCCCAACACGTTACACTATTGATGTCACAAATTACATCTCTACCATGCCCCTGTTAACACAGATGTATAATTATTTTTATGCATTTGTCTTTAAATCCTGCAGAAAATAAAAATGCGGAGTTGCAAATCAAGTTTACAAAATCGTATTTTCTTATATTTCTCTCTGCATTTGCTTTTATGAATGTTGTAATTTCATATGGTTTTGGGTTATTATCCAGGGTTCTTTCATTGCATCCTGTAGAGTTCCCGGTCGCATTTCTTGGAGGGTAGTAGAGTAGTAACAAAGTCACATGGGTTTTGTTTCCTACAGTAATGTAATTTTCTCGCGTTTCTGAAGGACCATTCTGTCAGATACGGACTCTCAGTTGACAGCATTTCTCTTTTGGCAACTCCAGATATCACCTCACTGCCTTCTGATCCCCAAGGTTCTCACTGAGCAGTCTGCTGATAGTTTTGTTGGGAATCCCTTGTTTGTAATGAGTTTCTTTTCTCTTTCTGCCTTCAAGATCCTGTGTCTTTGTGTTTAATATGCGTCTAATTGTGGGTCTCTCTGAGTTTTCCTACTGGGAGTTTCTTGAGCACCTCAGATTTACATATCTATCCCTCCCCTCAAATTTTCAGTGTTCAGGTATTATGCACTCAAATTCATACGTGGATTCAAATCTTGGTGTAGCAGGCCCCGTGCATGTGCTCCCTCGGGGACGATTTCTGGAGGTCGCTTTTGTTCTTTGGACAGGCCCCGTTTTCTTATTTCTTTGTCTGCCGTGCGACAGACTCTACAAATAGGGCATCTGAAGGACACAACGGCCTTCCCCGTCTCTGCAGAGGCGTGGGGGACGTTCCCTAAGGGGTGGGTCCCTGAGCCTGGGGATCAAGCTGAAACAGAGCCTGCAGACCTTCTCGGGTCCTTTCTGGGCCCGTGTCCCGTCTGGGTCCGGGCGCGTGCTCCCCGCAGCCCCTCCCAGGTCTCGCGTGTTCTGCTGTTTCCCTCTACCTGCAGTTTCTAGCCCCGGGGCCCCGTGCTGCAGGCTGTGCGCATGTTTTCAGTGCAGCTGGTCCACTTGGACGCCGCTGGCTGCTGCTGCCCATCTGAGCCCCGAGGCCGGGAAGGCAGAGACCAGCCCTCGGGCCGCGCCCGGGCAGGCCAGGCACTGCACACGGGGTCTGCTTGGCTCCCGTATCCCCGGGGAGAGAACCAGGAGTAGGCTCCTTCCTCCCAGCTGCCCTGGGACATGTCAGGAAAGGCGTGAGTCAGGGACAGGTAAGACATCCGTGATGGCGTCCCCCTGTGTGAACGTGGGCTTGTCCTCCGGGGCCCCTGCGTGGTGGCGCTGGGTGTGTGCACGGCCTCCATGCTCCTCCAAGGCGACGTTTGTCTGCACCCGTCTATGCGGCGCTTCCACTGCGGAACGAGGACACGGAGCCTTGACCCTGACGCCTTGCGGAGGTCGCCGCCCAACTTGCTGGCTCGTTTTTAAATGACACGGACAATTCTGTCTTTCTTTCCAGCCACTGGCTCGGCTTTTGGCTCGTGACTCAGTTCCTCTCGAGAGGCTGGAGGGTGCCTCTGGGAAAGGTCTCTGGGGGCTGGATGGGACCTTCTGTTTGTGTCCCACCTGCCCTTGGAGTCCACAAGATCAGTGGGTGGAGGGAGCGTGGGAGAGGCAGCCCCCTATGATCAGCAGCGAGCCCCTCACAAACTGCTCGGGGACCCGACAGCACATCAGCAGGAGGAAAGGCCCCTCATGGGCCAGACTCAGGAGCTACATGAGCAGCTCCGTACAGGAGAAACAGTGCTTCTCGTCATTCGACGATGAACGCGTCTGATGTTTGAAATATAACCGGTTATTTTATGTAAAATGTCTCTAGTCTGGGGCTTCATAGGTAATTAACACCTGCGTTTCGTCCACGGGCAAGAATGAAGTCTTTCTTCTGCAGAAACGCAGATATTTTCATCAGGAAGCTTTCTTTCCTTGTCATGCTATTCACTGGAACCTGCCATCAAGTTGGTCCTAATGAGCAAATCCATTTTTTAATTGAACTTTGACCTCCTCCATAGAAGCAGAGTTCAAACGAAAGACTATTGAAATCCTTTTCTGGGATAAGGAACATCTTTGTTTCTCAGGAATAGGAATAGCGTTGTACTTTACTGTAGCTAACCTGTCACAGTCCTTCACTCACCTTTTAGGTCGTAACCGTCTAAGAACCAGCCCTGCTAACACAGCTGTGTGTGTTCCCCAGGAGCTCCCCCGACAACTACACAAGAGCCTAACCACGTTCCTCTCTGTGCCGTTGCAGTGAGCCAAGGGGGTGTCGCTTTGGTCTCCGACATGTGCCCAGACCCGGGGACCCCAGAGTACGGGCGACGAGCCGGATCCGACTTCAGGTAGGAGACAGCGTAACGATTGGAAAAGCATGTTACTTTCTCACATATGTGGATTCCAAGCTTGTCATTTGCCCATTGGTTGGCCTTTTAATTTAAAGATACAGCTTCTCGATTATTATGCAGCTAAATTATTTGCAGAACTTTAAATCCATGCTGAACATTTCCAGAAACACCAGAGTACCTTTCCCTGGATGACCCAATATTAAACATTTAACTGGAAACGTATATGATCAAAATCCGTCTCCAGGGTTTTATTTTTTATTTTTTTTGTTTTAATTTGTTAACTTCCAATCATCTACTATATTTGGGTTAATGTTTTTTAAAAAGGACAAACATTTAACCACAGCTTTCTCATTATTTTGTTAAATAAACTTTCCTAATGGTGCATGTAAGGGATAGTCGATGCGTTTCATTTCAGAAAACGTTATGATTCATTTTACGAGGCTTGTGGTGAACTCGAGACGGCTTTCCGGTGGTTCCATTATTAATGTGGCCATGGTAATTGTGCCGTTTCTTTGGATTTTTGCATTTCTTTCCATTTGCTTGAGAAGCTTCACCCTTTGCCAAGTTACTCAAGATGGAAACTCATAGTGGGAGACAGTGTCACAATCAAACAGTGACAGGGGACCAGAAATGCACTTTCCTTGTTATAGGCCCACCCTTTAATGAGAGAGAAACAAAACAACCCCACAAGTAAAGAAGGGTGTGTGTAGAAAGGTCAGCCTCTGACGTGAGCTAAAAACTGATAAAAATAGTGATATTTTAGAGGAGAGGGGTGTGCATTTCCCACAACCTTCTCCCTAGATAATACTGTCAAGTGCAAATAGGCATTTTGACTTTGCCTTTCCCCGCCGACTGTCTCTGGTTTCTCTTCTTTGCCTGAAGACACTGGCTGGGCCCACCTCACAGGCTTGATAGGAGAGGGGAGACGGCCCTGCCTCGTTCCTGGCCGGGGAGAGGAAGCGGTCTGCTCTTCATCTCGTATGAGTTCTAAGTGTTTCATAAACTCCTGTTTTCAGGGTGAGGAAGACCCTTTCATGTCTAGTTTGTTGGACTTTTTAATCAGAAATGGATATAAACTTCTGTCAAAAGATTATACAAATATTGACGTGGCCTTTCGGTTCATTTCGTTTGTTAATGTGAGCTACATAGATGTTCTGACTTTGCATCCTGGGGTGAAATTTATTTGGTTTTGATGTATTACTTTTTTACATACTGTTGAATTTAATTTGGTATTTTTAGATTGTTTTCATATATGTTCATAGAAGATACTGGCCTGTAGACTTTTCTTCTCATAACCTAACCTGATTGAGCGATCAGAGTAGGACTGGGCTCATAAAATGAACTGGGACGTCGTCTTTCCTCTGAATAACCTGGTAGAGTTTGCACAGCGTCAGTAACGTGTCTTCCTTACAGTTCTGGGAGATCCGTCAGGGAAGCCGTCTGGAATTGCCGCTTCCTCGTGAGGAGGTCTTCTAACGACAAATTCACGTCATTTCCACTTCCAGGCCTACTCAGGTTATAGCTCTCTGCCTGAGGGAGCTTTGACGGTTTGTGTCTTTCAGGAAGTTTTTCAGCTTTAAGTTGTGAACGTTATAGGTGTGAAGATATCCATAATATTCTCCTCTCATCCTTTAACCCATTAATGACATCACAGTTCTGACTCCTGATAATGGTCATTTCTGTTTTCTCTCCTGCCTGACCCATCTGACTACAGAATGTCAATGAATTAATTGATCTTCCCAAAACAGGAAACGTGCCTGATTTCGGGTCTTTCCTGCTGGCTTTCCTTGGCTTGTGTTGCATTGATCTCTGCTGTCGTCCCCCACTGTTTTATCTCTCCTGGTTACTGCGTGATTCATTTGCTCTTCTTTTTCTCATATCTTAGGACGAAACCTGTGATTTAAGTCCTTTTTACTTTTCTAGTGTGGAGTTTCAGTGATATAAATTCCACGCGAAGAGCTGCCTTAACTGCATTCCACGAATTTTATGTTTTCTTTTTCCTGCGGTTCACAATACATCCTGCTTTTCCCCTGCGGTTACTTCTTCGATCCGTGGGTTATTTATAAGTTTCCAAATATCTAGGGACTTTCCAAGGGTCTTTGTGCTCAGAGAACATACCGTATGTTACTGCAGTCCTTTCGAATGTATTGATCATTGTTTTCGGGCCTAGAAATTCTTCACCCTGGCAAAAATTCCGCAGGCCTGGAAGAAAACCTTCATTACGTCATATCTGAGTGGTGGTGTATAAACGTCCATGAGGTCAAGCAGTGGAAAGAGGAGTTCAGGCGTTTAACATCCTTGCTGATTTCTTGCCACTGATTCTGTCACTGAGAGAGGAGTCAGGGAACCTTCCGCAGCAACTGCCGGTCTGTCTGCTTCTCGTTGCCGTTGCTTCGTGGGTTTTAAGGCCATGCTATTAGGTACACGCATGTTTAAAATCATTCTGTCTTTAAGGAAATTCCTGTCTTTGATGCTGTGAAGTGACCCTTTTTATTCTTGCAATATTCTCCGCTCTGACATCCACTTGGCCTCTATCAGCACCGGCTCCCCGGCTTCCCCTCAGCTGGACGCTGAGGGGGCCTGGCACGCAGTCTGTTGTACTGCTTCTTTTTTCTTTTTCTTTTTTTGTTTAAAATATTTTTCAAAAAAATTCTGCCCTCATATACTGTTGAAAAAGGAGTGAATACTTTAATGACCTTTCCAAATAATTTTGCTTATTCTTATTTAAAACTATCATAGAAATTGACAAATAATATTTCCTTACATTTTACCTGCAGGGTAGAATATGAAAGAATAACATAAACACTTTATACTTTTTACACTAAAATATGTTGCTCTAGCTCCCACCTTGAATTACGCTTTCCACATGCGTGGCTTTGTACCGTCATGCTTAGGCCACTGGCAAGTAACGATTTATTGAGTTATGAGTTCTTTCAAATGTTCATGTTTCAAAATGCTGTATCAGCAACATCACATTTGTCAATATCGCTCTGCAGCTTATCAGAAAGCTCTTTAAACCTTGGGACGCTGTCGATGTCCTGGTGGCTGTCACAGATTGACAAAAATTCTGATTTTTATTCGACAACTTGAATTTTAGCATCGGCTACACGTTTTTTCAGTTATTTTTCTCTAAGGAAAAGGGTCATTTGCTCATTTTTTAAAGCGTATCTGATAAATATCTGATTCTAAACAATAATGGCTTATCCGTAGTCCTTCAGAGAAAAAGGTGCTCCCCGAAAACAGAACTGGTAATTCAGAAAACTACTGCACATTTTGACACATGGTTTCAACATGCATCGGAGATGCATTATATATTCAAGGGTCAAGATTTATTAAAATTAATAATTTATCCTGCTCAGTCAAGGAATTGAAGTGGGGTTGGCTTCGTCCCTTCCTCCTTTTCCCTGCTGGGGCGTGGTGATCACGGCCAGCGTTGCGCCCTGTCCCTCTCACGCCGTTACCGCAAACAGCAGCACCTGGGAAAAGCACGCAACACCTTGGCACTGATGTAAGAGCGTCACCCCCTCTGCGAAGGTCTCATCCCCACTCCAGGGCTCTGTGGGCCACGCTTTCAGAGGTCCCCTGCACGTGTGAGTTGACTCTGTCCAGATTAAAAACTATTGTTGGAGATTCAAGGAGAAAGAACACGAAGAAGGGAGCATGCTATTCAGATGTTTGCTTTGTTGCAACGAAACCCAATGCCCTTCCTCCCGGGAGTCCGGGGCTGAGCAGCGGCCGTGGGCATCAGAGGCACCAGACTGATGGTTGAGTTCTGACAGCCCCCACCCACGCGTGTTCATACTGAGGCCGGAAGGTCGCAGCCACGGGAAAGCACCTTGGGACCGTTAACTGAGATGACATGGGGACGTGCCTAGCGTGTAACAGATTCACTACAAAGGCTGGCGTTTTAAGCAGAGCGAGGGTAATCTTAACTGTGTCGTCTTTCTGAGACTTTTTAATGAAAGGCAATTCAGTTTTGTCTAAATTCATATAATCAAAACAAGTGACTAACATATAATCCAAACTAATGACCAACATTGTCAGGATGAGTGGATAAAATTCATTTGTAGTTAGCACTGTAATTATATGTAATTTGGGGCTGTTTTTATTTGAAAAGACTTCCCTTTATTAAGTTGAAAAAAATATTTCTCATCTGACTGTATTTATACTATTATTCTTCTTTCTTTGGAAATAATTTTTTTCCATAGACAGTCTAAATATTAGCTTCAGTACTACCCATAAACAATTACAGATAAATGCAAAGCTTTCCTGCTTGACTTCAGATTCATTTGGGGACAGTTTTCTTCCCTGATGTCCACTCTGTGAAAGACCCAGTATCTTCATTAGAACCCAAGATTTTAGGAAGAAAGTGCTAGAAAAACTCAGACGCCGGCACGTGAGGGACGTGACTTCGCAGATGGACCTCAGCACCTGTCCCCACGTTTCCTCGGTGGTCGGGTGTGCACCCTGCCTACAGGCAGATGCCGTCACCCCCATGTTAACAGCTCCAGCTGTTGAAGTGGTTACTGAGATTTGAACCCAGATCTTACGGACCTCCAGGCCCCCGATGACCTCAGTATTTTGGACAGTAGGAAATTTATTGTCATGAAAGGGCCCCTGCGTAGGGAAGCGTGGGCTGTGGGCACCCCAACAGAGCCGCGTGAGGAGGCGAGATCTGGTTGGAACCCAGGCTCCCGGAGTGGGGCCGCCTTGCTCAGTGGGGGGCGGGCCTGTCACTGCCGCGGTGGGGGGACGGCCGGTGCCGCTCTGTGCGCAGGGTCCCCGTGGGTGGGCGGCAGCCTGCTCCCCAGAGGTGATGCTCCCCTTCTTCATACGCAACAGAGAGAGTCTGATATTTAGTACATACAAGGGGGCAGAAGAAGGTCACGGTTGTGCGAACACAAAACACGGGCTTTATTCTTGTATTGTTGTCAATTGTATTACTTTCCACACGAGCAACTGTACAGCTGCCCGTGTAAACCCTGTGTAACATACATGCTTGTGGTGCATCTAACATATGCACTGAAGTTACAAATACTTATGTTTTATATGCGTGTGTGTGTGTATATAGTCACAAGGTATGGAATCCTTGGATCTATACTTTAAAAAGTTCTTTATCGCACAATAGACGCTGGGGTTGAACAGAGAGGCCTCCCTGATTTCTCTGGAACGGGGGCTTCTCACCTGCTTCCGCGGCTCGTACTAGGGTCCGAGGCAGAGCCCAGGGGACAAGTCACTGTCCCACGCCCGGCAGGCACCAGGCTGGGCAGGGTCGCTGGGGGCTGGGCCCGGGGCAGCCTCACGGTGCTACTTACTGCTCGCAGCCCGGATCCTCGGGTGTCGGGGGCAGCTCTGGGGCCAAAGCTGCCGCTCGTCCCCCTCGGGGCTGGATGGGTTACGTTTTCTTCAACAGACGGGCTTTCCTGTCCGGGTGCGTTTCTGAAATACGACACCACTAGCCTTCTGAATATAATTAATGTTTGTGATAACAGCACAGATCCTTTACTGAGAATTTCCTTTTATTTTCCTTTTTATTTGGAGCAAGTGTTTTTCTTTTCAATCCTATGATGATAAGAACAGTGAACATGGGGTTTATCTCCATAAAGATTTGTAAGGGCGTGTTATTGCTGACAGTGGGAACAGAGCGCACAGCAGATGTCTAAACGGACTCGCCTTAAACTTTACGGCTGCTGCTTATTAACTCCGTATTCCTGCGCCCAGCCCAGCCCAGCCCCGGCGACCCCCGTTCCCGTCGCTGATTGGACGGAGTCAGCTGTGTTTTCCGCTGCTCTTCCCTTTCTTACGCTGAGACTGTTGTGTAAGCGAGACTTCTCCATCCTTCTTTCTGTTACACATGTGTTCTCATGAATGCGTCCACCTTTGTTTTGCCTTAGGGAACACCGTTTTTACACCTTTTCCCACCTGGTCCACGCCACACAGGTGCCCTTGCTGTGTTCCGTATGCAGAGAGTGGGCACCCAGGTCCGTGTGTGTTTACGGAGCCACGCAGCGGGCGGTGCAGGACTTTGAACCGAGTCCTGGCCCGCATCGCAGGGAGCGTCTGTGAAGGCCCTGCTCTGTGTTCCTCGAGGTTTAATGCCGTTTCGACAGCAGGACAGAGCGGCAGCACTGTGGTGACATTTCTGAGACGCCGTCCATGAATAACCAGGTTGCTTTGTGTTCCAATTGCTCAGGGTCGGAGCCAGCGTCCAGTTCTCGTGCGAGGACAGTTACGTGCTGCAGGGGTCCAAGAGCATAACCTGCCAGCGGGTCACGGAGACGCTGGCCGCCTGGAGCGACCACCGGCCCATCTGCCGAGGTGAGGACGGCGGGGCGGGGCTCACGGGCCGTCCCAAAACACAAAGAGATTTAAGCACAAAGCAGAACTCGGTCGTGGTGATGTAGGTAAAGAGAAGTCTGTTCTTGAAACTTGTTGGGAGGCGAACATTTTCAAGGGCGTTGGTGGTTTTACAGTTCGGAAGAGAGGCCTGGCCGGTGTGGCCCAGAGGGTTGGGCGTCATCCCACAAAGCATAAGGCCACCGGTTCGATTCCTGGTCAGGGCACAGGCCTCGGCTGGGGGTCAGGACCCCAGTCAGGGTACGTGTGTGTGTGAGAGGCAGCCATGATGTTTCTCTCCCACATCGGGTTCCGCCCCCTCAACTTCCCCTCCCTTGCCCTCTCTCTAACACGCGCACGAATCAAAGCCTAAGGAAAGCTCAGAAAAGGTAAGAGCAACCTGAGTCACTCCAACCTGCGCACACGTGCTCTGGGTGACTGGCCTTCGCCTCGCCGTCCATAGTTACGCGCGGTCTGCGTGTGCATGATCACGTCACATAACCAGGTGCCTGCGGAGGGAACGATCCCCATCTTCTGTGGCAGGGACGCTCAGTCTTAGGTGATGATGTTAGCATGATCCCAGCTTCACTAATAAAAACATTATCTGTTTTTTAAGATTTTATTTATTTTTAGAGAGAGGGGAAAGGAGGGAAAAAGAGAGAGAGAGACATCAATGTGTGGTTGCCTCTCACGTGCCCCCAACTGGGGACCTGGCCAGCAACCCAGGCTTGTGCCCCAATAGGGAATCCAACTGGCGACCCTTTGGTTTGCAGGCTGGTGCTCGATCCACTGAGCCACACCAGCCAGGGCTCATAAATTATCTTAAACTAACCTCTGACGTAGTTAGAGGATCAGAAAGGTACACCATCCTGTCCTTCAGAGAAGGGGCAGTACTTAGCTGCCCTGTCTGCACAGCGTGGGGACGGTCCCGCCTGAATTGTCACAGCCAACGGGACCCAGCAGCAAACGGTGCAGCTCTGATGTGGAAAAATTAATAAGATCTGAAGAAACACTAAGATTTTTGTTTTGTTTTGCATTTTGGCCATAAAATAATTTATGCAAATGGGTGGTTTTGAGATAAGAAAAAGTAGCACTGAATTGATTAAGGAATAAAAGGGGCGTTTCGTGTGTAAGAGAGCGTGTCACTCCTTAGCCTTTCCAGGTGCACGGACTCACCCACTTTTATGTCAGCCAGTGTCAGTTGACTCTTGGAAACCGGAGTGGTTACCTGACACGGTGCTCACGTCGTCTGAGGTAAAAACACTGTATCGCAGACGTTCCCACCTCGGGCCCGTCCCTACGGCCACGTGTGTCTCGTTAGGTGTAGAACGCACCGCTGTGTAGCTCCCGCGGGCCCTGAGGGCACAGTGGGGGGTGGTCGGGCAGCGGGGGGCTGTGTCCTATGACGTGAGGCCTCCGCAGAGAAGCCCCAACCCCCAACCAAGCAAAGGTGAGTGGCCAGGCCTGCGGCCAATTGTGTGACCCGAAAATGTGACTTTATTAGGTTTTCTAAGGAACTTTGGGAAGTGCGCGCTCCCACCAAGTGGCGGTAAAATGCAATGTTCTCGTTACAGATGAGGCCTGAGTCACAGGTATTCTGATTCCCTAAGGAAAATAATACTCCTTTGTTCTCTGATGCTTCTCTTGTGCTCTGTTCCGGAAACATGTGTCCTTACCTGAAAAGGCCAGACTAGGTAAAACTAGTAAATAGGCACCTGCTTTAAGCAGTTAGAGACCTACAGGAACCGCGGGTACAGGGTGTGTATCGTTTGATCCTTACCTTACTTCTTAATCCATCGCTCCTCCCGTTTTTGCCCTGAGTCGCATCTTAAACTCAGAACACTCCTCAGTGTCCCGGCCCCAAGTTCCCTTCCCACTTGGCGACAGACCCCGGGGGCTTCTCTCTGAGCAGATAGCTCAGCCGAAGGGCAGAATGGCCCCCGTCCCGCTCCCAGAGGCGGCGAGAGGAGGCGTCTGTCTGCTTCACACTCTCCAAGACGCCCTGTCCTACTGACCAGGTTTTAGAAGAGAAAAGCCCTCCCCCAGGGGCTTTGCTGGGCAGCCTGCTTGGTCTGGCCCCATGAAGGTCCCATGGTCCCTCCAACCCCCTCGGTCCTTCATGCCCAAAAGCAGAGGTCAGGGTCTTCATCTTCTCCCATCCCCTCCCAGCTGGCAGGTCACCTGCTTTGCTGAAAGCAAGGCTCCTTCATTTTCATGGACTAATCCTTTAGTTCCTGTCCAATTTGTCACTTCTAACTTTCTGAAATCATGAGCAATCACAGCTGGAAATCATTCTTAAAGCATTGTCACAGGAGACGTATTTATCAAATCTCCGTGCCGTCACGAAAGCTGACTGTGTGGGGAACAATAAGGATTTGTAAAGTTTCCAAGAAATGCCTCTTTTAGTATATTTGGAGTAACAAAATGTTAGACAAAAAAAAAAAAAAAAATTAAAGAAAAACTGTGACATCTCCTTAACAGAAGAATTTGAGATAAACTATTTAGAATTAGGTCATAAAAAGCAGGTGACAAAAATTCAAACCCAAGAGAAGCTTGAGCCCAGTGGAAACGGATTTCTACCTTTCTGTGCGGCTGGGAAAGACGGTCTTTGTTGCGTGTGGGCAGACAGACAGCAAACAGCTATGTTTCTACGGAAGCAAAGGGGAGCTGAAGGGAACCATCGCAGCCGCGGGCACGTGCCGTGGGAACGCAGATGGGGCATGCTGCCGAGTCACTGCCGCGGCGGCTCTGCTGCCCTCTGCCCTCTGCCCTCTGCCCTCTGCCTGAGGAGCAGGGAGCCAGGGGTCAGGCCACTGAGCCGCCCTCCCTCGTCCTGTGCATTTCTGGGGCAGGGCAGGGTCTCGGCTGTAAGCCGGTGGGTCAATAAAGTGCCACTGTGTGTACCCAGGTGCCCCCGTCCTGGGCCAGAGCAGGCTCCTCCATCAGCAGCAGGTGGGACAGGCGACCTGCCCCCAGCACCACGCCGCGTCTCCTTCCTCAGCCCTGCGCTCGCCACCCACGGGAGGGCCGCCTCCTCCTCAGAGCCAGCCCCGCGCCCCTGCCTCTGGTCCGTCCGCAAGGTCAGGGCCCTGTGATCGGCGCGGTCACATGCCCTGCTCGGCCACTCACCCAGACCGTGGCCAGCGCATGAGTGCGCCCGCAGGCTGGTCCCTGCCAGGAGCTCACCCGGAGGTATCGCGTAACCAGATTAAAGAGGAAGCAGGTGAAGTGAATTTTCATAACACATTTCATTTGGCCCAACATTCCAACAATATGATCAGCTCACTACAGACTCAACATGAAGACCAGGAGGTGTTTCCCAGTCGCTCCCCCTCTCTCAGCTCAGACCAGACACCTTCCCAGCGGTGCCTCGGGCTGCTCACCCGGGGTTTCCCTCTCCACCGTGGGAAGCGACCGTCACACGCCCCTGCGGACGTGGGGGAAGGACTGAGCCCTGGCTGGCTGCCGTCTCCGCGGGGCGTGCTTTTACCCGGGACGGCAGCACTGAGGATCCCCGATTCTGCTCCCCTTCCCTCCGTCCGTTACATGCTGTCTACACGCTTGAATGGCTGATTCATGAACTAGGGAAGAGCCGGAAAGCATGAGACACGAAGCTTTTAGGCCTCCTTCTATAAAAACGTAGCTTTAAATATCTGCAGTGCAGGGGAGCAGGTGCCAGAGACCCGAACGCCCTGCCAGCCGCCGCCCCGGACGGACGGCAGGACTGAATGTTTGCTCAGCCGTCACGGGGCCCCACAGGCCAAGTGCAGTTTCCAGGTTCACGCTCCTCCCTCCACCTGTGCTCCCCTCGGAATAACCAGCTTGTAAGGAGAGAGCGTGATCATTGGGGGTTTCCCCATTCCTTCCGAGCCTTTAGAAAGCCCTCCTGGGCCCCATCCCAGCCTCCTATTCTAGCTCAGCCCTCTCCCACGAGCCGTAACATGCCTCGTCTGCGCATCGCTCACGTGGCGAGATTTCAGATCCGTGGGTTAGGAGGGTCGGGTGCGCGAGGTCCCCGTCCTCCTGGAGGGTCTCTGAGTCCTGAGTAATTGCCCCCCTGCTCTCCAGGAGCGCGGGGGAGGCGTGATCGATGCTGCGAGTCCCCTAATCTTTCTCCTCCGAACGCTGCGGCGGTGGCCAAGGTTTCCATTAGCTGATTAGCTGTGATCACGGACGGGGGACATTGCCTTTCCCTCCTGTTACCAGGCAGACGAATGGATGTCACCGCTCAGTAATTACACGAGTGAATTTGTTTGAAAATACGCCTCCTGTATTTAGGGCCATGGAAACAGCTCTTGCGATGTTCACAGGGGACGGGGTTGTGAGCTGTTTACAAAACTGGTCAAGTATCTTCCAGCAAGTTTGTGAAATAGCAAACAAAACCAGAAGAAGATATAGTTTTATTTTTTTAAGTCACCTGATCGAGCTGGGATCTCATCCCATCGATATTTAGGGAGATTTACACATAAACCTTCCTTCGACGCCTAAACACTTTGATCGGCAGTTAGTGTTTCCGTCGCCCACTGAGCTGAACATGCACAAAAGGAAAGTATTATTCTTCGTTGTCACTATGGTTACATGGAAGCCAAGAGCACCTGAAGGTCGCAGGATAAAGCTGTCGTTACCCTGGGGTTCCAAGTCAGTTTCGCTAATAATGATCCTTTTCTTCTGAACTTGTCACTGACCAAGACTTTTATAGCTTATTTTTTCTACCCCCGTTTTCTGTCCCTGCTGAAGTGACTTCTTAAAGAGTAATGAAGACTATTCATACCTGAAGGAAGACTCTGGATTCTACCAGATTAAAGGTCTAGAGTCAATTTTAAGATTACATTTTATGTACTGATACATTATCATGAAGCTATAATCTCAAAGATTTAAAGAAACATACATACTTTTAATTTTCATTTTAATTCCATGAATTCAGAAAAAGAAAAAAAAATTCTGTCGTTGCTTCTGGACTCCTAAGGTTTTATACTTCTTATTTGAAGTCACTAGGGAGAAAAACATATTTTTCTCTTTATTTTTATTACGTTATTGGGAATAATAAGGCTTTCATTTTTGCACTACTTTCAAATCCTGTTGACATAAAACGACCCAATGACCTGAAAACTAATGTTAATTTGGTCCTAATTACGTTCCTAGAACACGTTCCCCAGATGCCCATGTGGATCTCCACCCCCAGCCTCATCTCACCCCAAATTCTTCCCCGACCCCCGCCTTCCATAGCCAGCCCTGACCTGGTGCCCTGGAAACCCTCTCTGCCTCTCATTAAATGCGCTTCCGACACCCGAGGTTCCCGTGTGGCAGGCAAGGACCTCAGCTGCGGTCTCTCTCTGGACCATCCGCACACAGCACGCCTTTAGCGTCTGCGTGTTTAACCCGTGTGCCGGGTGCGTGGGCAGAGTGCTGGTGCGGCCCACCTGGCTGGCACACTTCCCTTCGATGCCTCCAGCAGCCACAGATGACGCTGCAGCTGCCGTGGTCCCGGGATAACATACGTAGCTTCAGGTTAGGAGTCACGTCACCGCGCAGCCCGGGAGCCACCAAGGGAAGCCCTTCCTAGAAAAACACTTTCTCCTAAAAACACGCAGGAAGCGGATTATGCAACATAGTTATGGACGCTCTTGAAAAAAGCTTCAGAGGCGCTTTTCAATATCCTATCAATTTAACCTCAGCCGATTAGAATATAACTTACTTAATTAGGTAGCTATATGAGAATCGTAAAGCTTCCTGGAAACTAATTTACATAAGTAGCTGAAGTATTGCTTCGTATCATGTAAGACGAATTTGGTGGAGCAGATAGGTTTTGTACTTAATAAGAGTATTTATTCATTAAATAAATGGCGTGTGTTGACATTCAAAATCACTTCGTGGCCTGCCGGCCCCCTTTCTGCTTCCCCTGTTGATTTATTATATTTCCAATTATCACCTTGTAGAGCCTTATCTCACTTTGAAACATAGAAGATATAAGTAAAATTTCAGCTGACAAACTTAGCACCCTGGACTATGAGTAAGGCTAGCGGAACAGGAGGTCACAGTTATTACCGAAGACCATTTATGCAGCGTGACTGAGCATTTAAGTATGCACTGCTTTATATTGGATGTTTACAGGTTTCCCCGGTGGTCCTGAAAAGGGAGACGTCCTATAGTTATTTAAGTATAATATGTATAAACACGCACTTCAATTATGGGGACAGAGTTAACTCTTGCTATACAAACTCGACGGGCACTAGTTCACTTGTAGTGATTACGTTGGTCCATTAAATACTTTGTTGGCTAATTGAGCACCTGCTTCATACAGAAGCTCCTTTTGGGGACGAAGCTCCCCACCTCCGAAGACCCTGAGAGTGGAACCCTGCCCGGTGTGGTTGGTGGCTGCACCGCCCAGGACAGCCGTGGGCCCGCGGCCGGTGCTCAGCCCCCAGGGGAGGGGGAAGGTCTCCCGGAGGCTCAGGCCTCCCTGGGGCGGCTCCGTCCCTGCGCCTGAGGAGGTACCAGAGGTTAGCTCTTGCCTGTGAAACGCATCGCTTATTTTCTCAAACTCAGTTATTCGTGTTAAAACTGGCGTTCGGGCTGATATTGGATTTCTAAACACTTATTGATTAGACGGAAACGTGCCTTCTTCCTTACGGAGGAGGTCGGCTGGAACAGGTTTATGCTTCAAAGTCAGCCGGGTGTCCCGGGCCCTGTCCGTCCTCTGGTCTGCTTGCTCTTTGAGCGTTAAGGGCTCTCTTCCCTTTAGAGCCACTGTGCCGTTTTCTTTCCTGACACGCTCACGGGCACTTGAAGTTCCTGTTCGCACTGCGCTGTGAGGAGGTCGGCGCAGGTCACTGTGGAAGCGGCCGCAGAGCTGGAGGGAGACTGCGGGGTCCCCTGTCCCCACCGCTCACGTCGCGGGGGAGGGACGCGCTGTGGGGCCGGAAGCGTGTGCCAAGGTCAAGTGTGCGCGGTCTGGCTGGGGTCTGGGCTGGTCCGGTCCCACCACGCGGTGCCTTCCCCTCTCTCCTCTGCACCCCCGTGCCCCGGTGTCTGCACCAGAGCAGGGAGAGGGGGGGACGGGCGGTGGGGCCCCGCCGGACGCCACCAGCACGCAGGCCACCCCCAGCCTGGCCACGCCGCGCCGCGTACCGGACAGTCCAGCTCCGCACGGCGGGTGCAGACCTGCGCCCCGAGCAGCCCCCCGTCCTCACCAGGGCACGGCTCCCGGGGCCCGCGCGTGGCCCGTGCCGCCGCCCCGGGGGCTGCCGTGGGGAACAACGTCTCCTTGTTCTCGTTGCAGCGCGAACGTGCGGCTCCAACCTGCGGGGACCCAGCGGCGTCATCACCTCCCCCAACTACCCGGTCCAGTACGAGGACAACGCGCACTGCGTGTGGCTCATCACGGCCGCCGACCCCGCCAAGGTAAGGCGCCGGGGCGCGCGTGTGCGCGGGGCCGCTGGCGTGGGCAGGTCCCCGCGCGCTGGGTCCGGCCGCCCCCCGCCCCTGCCCGCCCGTCTGGACTCGCCCCCCAGTGCGCGCACTCGTGGGGCCCCCCTGGCACGGGAGGGCGCGGCCCCGTCTGTCCTTTCCTGCCCCGGGGACGTCACGGGCGTCCTGCACGGGGTTCGGTTCAGTGCGCAGCACCGCGACTAGACACCCGCGCGCGTCCCCGCCGTGGGAGGAGTTTGGTTCACCTGCATCGTCGCCCGTGGCGGCGGCTGTTTGTCCGGCGGTGAGAACATCTGACGTCTGCTCTCTGGGATGCTTTTTTGTTCTTTTTATGAAAACATCGCTGTGGGAATGAGCTGCAGGCAGGGAAGCAACTAGGGAACGCGCGTGTGCGGGAGGGGCTTCTGGGGAAATGCCGGGAATGCGCCCCGGGGAGCAGGGGGTGAGGGCAGAGATCCCGTGAGGGCAGCAGAGCCCCCCGAAGGTGCAGCCAAGGCCACCACCCCTTCCCCACCCTCCCAGCCTGCCCAGGGCTCTGTCCCCCCCAGCCTTGTGCCTGCGGGGGTCCCCTGGGTCAGGATGACGCAGGCAGGGGGTCCCAGCCCCCTTCATTCGCCCACAGAGGAGCGGGCGTGACTGTCCCCTCCCGTGCGTGCCAGCAGGGTGTCCTGAGGTGGGGGGGGGGGTTCTGCAAGGTGCTGCAGGCCCCCCAAGTAGGACAGATGGAGGCAGGGACCGCCGGGACCGCTGCACGATCGCAGCGCGGTGGGCCTCCCCTTCTCCCCTGTGTCACTCGGATCCCTTGAAGGGGCTGCCCGCAAGGCCCTGCCCTGGGGAGATCCGCAATAAGGAAAACACAGACCCCCGCGAATGAAACCTCCCGCCTGGGGCTCCCTCCGTGCTGACAGGAAGAAAACGTGCAAGGATGGCTTCTCAGGGGAGAGGTGCGGGCGGGGCCTGAAATCTAGACCATGCCCCGGGAGAGCGACGGGCTGAACCCCAGCAGTGACAGAGGCCCCAGTGTCCTGGCGGCAGATGGTCAGCAGGACGTGGTGATGGCCCAGGGCGGGGGAGGGGGCGCGGGACGGCCTGCCCTGCTCTGACTTTGACCTCGTGTTTTGCGTGGCTCCGACGGCAGCAGTGTCCTCCGTGTGGCAGAGAGCGGGGCTCAGGTCGGGACAGGCTCTGGCTGCGGGGGCGGCCGTTCCCAGGACAGGCGTGTGCCCGGCCTCCCGGCGTCCTGGGCACAGCTGCTGCCCCTGCCCGTCACAGTGACACCCTTCCCGGGTCCTCCGCGCCGTTCTGGGTTTGCACAATGGTTTACAGAGTCCCGACCTTGAACCAGGGAAAGGCTCACGAAGGTATTTTTTCAAGATGGAACAGCCTTTGCCTCATTCAGTCGATTCGGCTTGAGTCCCAGGTGTGGAAACCCTGACCGTGGGAAAGGCCTACAAAGCGCTCAGGCCGAGGCGGGTCCCCTCGGGAGCGCGGTCACCACGGAGCGCGAGTGCCGACGGCCTGGGTGCACGCGGAGAGGTCTGGACGACGGATCTGTGTGGGACACGTCCCGGGGAACAGCGAGGTGGCCGTCTCTGCCCGATGCGACCGCATGGGAAGGAAAGACAGTCCTCGAAGTCCACTTGGTTGAAGAAAATTACCCTGGGTTCCCAAGGATGCCTAATGCACCTTGAGTTTCTCATATTTTCCGAAGCCTCTTCCCTCCTTCATTCTTCTCTCCTGCAGGAGGAAATGGCCAGAGCTGCTTCCTCGCGGGGCGTCCCTGTCTTGGTTTTGACCGGCACAAGCCCACATGTCATAGGGGTGTGACGGGCTCCCCCACCGGGAAGTCACAGCGCCAGGACCGGTTCAGCCGGTGGGGCAGTTGGCAGAGCTCTGTCTGACTCCGACTCCAGGGAGCTCCGTAACCTGCCTCAGAGGAGTCCTTCACGGGCGCATATAAAATGGGAATCTTTGCGGGTGACAGTGACGTGCATATGTCATGGTGCCTGTGTCTGGCCCTCCCGCTCCATGTCCTGTGCTGTGTTAGGCAGAGACATTTGGGCCCAAAACGCAGTCACTGTCCTCCTTACAATCCAGTGGCTAGACACACAAACTTGGAAATAAATACGCATCTTTGCCAAGGAGGTATAACCAGGGATGGAGAGTAACCTGGGGGAGAGGGCAGCACCCCCTCAGCTAAGTCAGTCGGGGGTGCTTCCAGGAGGCAGGGGAGGCTCAGCAGGCCCGGAGCAGCCTGAGGAAATCGGGGCGGCAGCCCACGCCGTTACCCCAGAGAACAAACAACCCTAATGGGAGAAACACCCGTTGTCCTACACCCAAGAGAAGCAGAAGCAACGGCCACCGTGCCACATGGGGACGGGGCTGTGGCCTCACTCAGGAAGCACTTACTGAACCCAGGACGCCTGACCAGGTGGGTGCCGAGGGCTGATGCCGGCGCACCGGCGACTGGCTACGTGCTTTTTCTTCCTTGCGCGACACGTCCAGCGACCACGAGCAGTAGTTAGAAGCCCCCGTTCTTGTTCACATGTGACCTGGTCTATGATTTGTGCAAATGTAGTTTTGCACATCCGTCGGGGTCTGTCGGGAATGAAAGTCGCTCCATCAATGCCGCCTGAGGAGACTCAGGGCTACGTCACCCCGCGCCATATCTGACCTGCGCAGGGCATTTTAGCTCTTCAGGAAGGAGCTGTAAGGAGGGCTTTGCTGTGCACGTTTGAACCGTCGGCCTAATTTCCTGGGAAATGGTTTTAAGGACTTTTACCCACGTGGAGTGAGGCCACCTGCCCGGCAGTTCCAGGACCACAGGGCCGCCGCCTGGTGCCCTCAGCACACCGAGCATCAGGGACCCTCAGGCAGGCACCTGGGGCGTCAGCCGCACAAGACAGGGTGGGGGTCCTGCAGCCCACACCAGTCAGGCCACTGTCAGCCGGGGTCTCGCGTCTGCACATGGAGCGCAGACAGTGATTGGGTGACACCTTCTCCGCCCTCCGTGGAAGGAACTGAGCTGTCCCCCTTCTCAGCGCTGATGGGGATGGTCACCCAGGAGACATAGTAGATGCCTGGGGCCTGGGGCTGCGGCCCCGCGGCCGCCCTGCATCGGGAGATGCTCGGAGGATGAACACTTCCTCCGAGACTCCGTGACTACATTTCCGGGCTCTGCCACTAGGTGGGAGCGACAGCTCACACTTCTGAGTGGAGCTTCCATGGGCTGGCGTGACGGAGACCAGAAGCATTTATTGAGTTTCTACTACGAGCCGGGCTCATGTTCCTGGTGAGGCTTGTCCGGTGCAGCAGACGGGGTGGCCCCCATTCGCCAAAGGGGAATCCTCTGCCCGAAGCCACTCAGCCCAGCGGTGACCCGTCTCCTGACATGAAGCCACCTTGTCCCCAGTTACACGAGGCAGACGCGCGGGATGGGGTGCCAGCCGCCCTCCGCGTCTGCAGTAACTGCAGCCAGAAGCGGCTGTGGGAGGGGCGTGCGCTGGCCGCCAACCCTGCGAATTGCAGGTGCAGGTGCCGAGCGCCCCGGGGGCTAAGAGGCAGCGCCCCGGGGGCACCAGGAAGGCGCTGCTGCTCTGGGGGTTCGGTGTGACTCGTCTATGGTCCGGGGAGTGAATGGGCAGAACACCCAGTCTGTAGGAAGACACCAATATGTGCCCCGTCCGAGGCGCACAGGGAGGTCAGCCAGTGACGGGTTGAAACACACTCACCATTGAGAGCCCCCACCCTTGCAAACGGACACCCAGGGGCGGCCAACTCGCATGTTAGACCCTTTCTCTCTTGGAGGAAAATGCCGCCTTCTGTCTGCGTTTCCTGGGAGAGCTTTCTATTTTAAGACAATTTGTCGTCTACAGAGAATTTCGGAAGGAAACGCTGTTTATGCTTTTGATTTATAGAGATGTCAGAAGTGGTCCACGCGACCACTGTCTACACATGAAAGTTAAATACCAGCCTGCTGCTCTCAGTTTCCAAAATGGGAACGGAGGGGGCTGTTTGCCCCGGCACGGACTCCTCCGTGTGGACGGCCCTCGGCAGCTGGATGCAAGGGGGCTGCTCACTTGTCTGATTCGGGGCGAGTTCTCCAAGCTCCGTGGCACGTCCCTGTGTCTGTACAAAGGGCGGCCCCACCAGCATTAAAATGATTCTGAAGTGGACGATCACGTCTCTGTGTCCTCCTGCAGTGACCACGGGAAGGACACCTTCTGGCGGAGGGTCGGGCGACGTGCCGGCCAGTTGGCAGCCACGTGTCACGTGTGAAGCCCTGGCCCTGCCCTGGCCCGTCCCAGTCCCCTGGAGGCGCGTTCCCTACCCAGCTGCTCACGTCTGAGTGGCCGCAGGAAGCTGAGGAAACAGAGCAGCATCCAAGTCCGCTGATTGTGGCCCCAAGCGGATTGACAGGAGGCCGGGACGAGGCTCTGAAGGCCCAGGGGGCGCCGGGGGCCGCCCACACCATCTGCAGAGGCAGGCGCGTCCCCTGGGTTCCCAGACTGAAATCAGCGCCATAGGCTGCATCTCTGATCCGAGACAGGGACTCGGCGTGGCCATCTGGCGGTTCCAGCAGCTCAGCCGGCACCTCCGTGAGCCCGGGGCCTGGGACGCCCTGCAGGTGCCCGGAAGTCAAACCCACGGCAGAGGCGTGGCCCTCGTGCCACCGCCCGGAGCACTTCTGAGACACAGCCCTCCGCCCTGAGAATGTGCTTGACCTTTCAACCTGGCCCACGGCTCTGACTCCTGCTGAGCGCCCTTGGCGGCCGCGATGCCCTCCTGCCCGAGGACGGTCACGTCCGCAGCGGCTTCTCCTGCCCCAGAGAGACTAGAAAACACAACCAAACACGGGACTCCAGACTCACCGTTTGCCACGCGTGCTTTGTATGTGCGTCAGAGATGAGCCCGTCTCGTCTAGACATCACGTGCCAATCGCCGTGACAAGGGTGTTCTTCATAAAAAAGAAAACGTCAAGGCTTTGCAAAGCTAAATGTGCAGGGCGGCTTTCTAGTCTCAGAATCCTTTTTCATATGTTAATATAAATGAGGACATAAAATCTGTGTGTATTATTCAAAGAGTTCATTGCATGGCGTTCTTGTCCTTAAAACATGCTTCAGTCGTGATCATCACCACTCCATGTGACGAGACGGAGGTACCTCTCTGTGTTCTCCAACAGTGAAGTGTGGAAGGGGACACCGGGCAGACGTGGGGCTGAGAGCGTCGCACGGGCTTATCTCCATTCCACAGCGGATGAGAGACACCTTGGGAGTCAGAGCAATGCTGATTTCCACACAATTCCATCACTGAGGGCCCCCAAATACACACTGCCGTCTCTGTTGTCACTGTAGAAAGCAGCCCGAGGTCCCGTGCACGCAGGGCAGTCCGGGGGCGGGGACGCCACGGGCACGGCCGGGCCCGCTGTCGCTGAGGTGCGTCTCCGCTCTGCCACAGGTCATCAAGCTCGCGTTCGAGGAGTTCGAGCTGGAGCGCGGCTACGACACGCTGACCGTGGGGGACTCCGGCGCCGTGGGCGACACCAGAACCGTCCTGTACGTGTAAGTGTGACCCCTCCCTGGCCCCTCGGCGTGGGTGTGACGCGGGCGTGCCCTGAGGCCCTGAGGCAGACGCCCCACTTCCACGCGGCGTCTGTGAGTCCGACACGCGGTTCATGCCGTGGCTTCCGAGTCTGACTTCATGGGAGAACTCACTCCGGGCGGTGTTTTGTGGGTATCGATGGTTTTCTGCAAATCATTAAAACACATGGCAAAGGGTTTCAGTTTACAGAAAGCAGGAAGCAGAAACAATGAGCTTCGCGGCGTCCTTCCGTTCTGCGCCCCCGGGGTGCGAGGCTCTCGGTGTCTGAGCAGGCTCAGGTACGTTCTAGAACAACGCCACGCGTCTTCCCAAGAGCACGCGCGCAGGGCGGGACCGCGTCCTGCAGCTGACAGGGGCGGCGTGGGGCACAGGCCCGGAGTCCTTACCCCAAGGATGACATGCGAGTCCTACCCTTCTCCTCCCAGGACCCAGCCAGCTCTGTGGTGTCACCGGGGCATCAGCAGCAGCTGCAGACGCAGGGCCGTGAGGATGGTGGTCACTCTTTACAAGACCCGCTCCATTGAATTTAGAAACGGGGGCGAGGCTGTCTCTGCTGGGCCGTGTTTACAGCACAGAGGGAAATGCCTTTGCAGCTCTGTCACCCACTTCTGCACATCGCGTCAGGTGGTGGCACCTGAAACCACAAAGCCACACAGCAAGTTGCTTTGCTGGACTTTCCCCTGTGCGTCTTAGTCTACCTGCCCAGTGCGGAGGCCCCCCGCATCGGTGAGAAGGCCTGACCCTGATGATGTCACATGTTATTCTGCGTGCTTTTCCAATAATCCTCCCAAAAGTTTAAATCCCTTTACTTATCACACTGCTATGTCTAAAGGTCCCTGTTTCCCCACACTCACCAAGTCGTTTTTCTTTGTTGCCAAATGACTCGCTAAAAATTGCATTTATGTATCAAAATGCAGATTCCTGCCCAGATGAAGGTGCTGTTTGTGGCGAGATGTTGACTGGGTGCTGCCACCCTGCTCCACTCGGTGACCCCAGGGGGAGCCGCGTTAGTTCTCCACACTTTGTCTTCCTGGCTGCAAAATATGTGTAATAAACTTCTCCCGCCTGTGGTCAGGAGCAAAATGAAATAAAGCGTAAGGACGCGCCGGAGAGCTAACAAATGTAACCCACATGTAAAACAGCTTCATTACGGCCACAGCGTCCATTTAAGGAAGGATGCCGCTGAAACAAATGAGGGAAATTTTCTAATAAATGCAAACTATAAAATATAAATGTAGCAAAGCGGTGCCATAGAAAATCCCTTAGGTCGCTATTAAAGATCTGAAGTCGCACATCCATTTTCCCTTAATGCTTCCTGTTGTTAAGAGCGCCATCGCAGGGCGTGAATTATGTTGATGGGGTGTTATTAGAACTTCCCCTCTTTAGCTCAGATCCGTCACTGAAGAACGCAACAGCCCGCGGAATCCGACGGAATGTCCCTTTGGGGACCGTCACATGGCAAAGATCGGCTGGGCAGTTAATCAGCTGCAGGGAGAAACGAGAAAAGCAACGGATACGTTTCCCTAGTAAACAAAATTACAGAAAAAGAAGGAAAAGCTCAGAGAACCCCAGCGGGTCTCCGAAGAAAGAGGTAATTTTAGAGAACACATCGACAAATCTCCATGCGTACTTACACGCCAGGCATGTTCTTAGCGTGAGGCTTCAAAGCTAACTGGCCCGGTGGGCATTTGATCAGCAGCCCCGAGGAGCAAACCCAGATACACACGGCAGGCGAGCGCCCCGCATGGTGTGCACACCCCTCTCTAGCGCGCACGCTTCGTGCGCACGTGGACAGCGCTGTGGGATCTCTCGGCTTCGGCCAAAGCGAAGAGCCGCTCAGAGAGGAGAGGAGGCCCACCAGCCCCTGAACTCAAGGCAGCCCTGCCCTCCCTGAAATCCGTGGCCAGGATAACGGAATTTTAGATCCAAATACACAATTAATTCACTGAGGAGGAAACTGGCTTAGAGGCGAAATAATGGAGCTAAGATCATGGGATTCGTTAATGGCACAGCGGTCACAGAATCTCCAAGGCCACGTCCTTGGTGCGCTAAGATAGAGCAAAGATTTAAGTCATTCTTTGGAAGTAAGCTTATAAATTATACATGTAGTTTTTTTGCATAAATGCATGAATGAAAATATAAATTAATCATTTATGCATTTATTTAAAATTTTTTTGCCTGTTCTGTGCCAACGTCTGGGCAGAAAACAACCGGGAGACATAAGCCCGCACCCCGGGGCTCTGAGCGTCTGGCGGGAGACAGATGCAGCCGTAGGTGCCTGCGACGCGCGTGTCTGAAGTGACGCTCACTCGGGGTTCCGCGGTGACCTGGCAACACACGCCCGCACGTTGCTCACGACCGTGAAGGAAGGCCCGATGGGAACCCTGCATCCTCCGGAACTCCTGGTGGTTTCCCAGGAAGGAAGGGACCCTCGACACTGACTTCCATTGTTTGCCAAAAGCCGGGGGCCGGGCAAGGCCGGTATCTGGGGAGAAGAGTGGAAAGGCTCAGTCTGGTCGGAGCCGATGCCGCGGAGACAGGTCAGGGACTCGGGCTCACGGGGCCGGGGATGGGACGCATGCATTTCTCCCACGGAAATTTCATATTCGCTTTCTGACAGATAAACCACACAAACCAGTGTTTCATTAGAATAATTTTATTTTTAAGGTTAGAGCAAAACATCATGTCCTGTAAAGTCAATTTGGAAGGAAAAAAAGCTCTTTTAAAGAAGGCAATTTAACGTGTGTTACGATATCTGTTATTTTATCAAAACCAGCATCTATTTTATTTTTAGTTTCAAATTATAGAAGGAAAAACCCTGTTTCAAACAGATAAGCAGTTGCCAAGGGGAACAATAATATTGTGTTTTTGTTTTAAAGAAGTCATCTGGTCATCTGTGAGGTCTCGCTAACTAGGACGGTTCTGGAAAAATGAAAAGGAACCCAACAGGAGAATATGCTCTCTTGTTTGAAATCCAAAATAATTCCTAAAATTAAAAAAATTAACACTTAAAATACCTGATATTCAAGTAACTTTTTCAAAGGCGACGTCGTTAATTTTGAAACGATTGGTCGTAAGGAGCCGCCCTACAGCCCATCCAGACGCGCGGCGGTCCGTCGGCGCACGGGGTGGAAACTGGCACCGCAGCGCCCGCTTCGATCCCACCTGGAGGAGGCCCGTGCGTGCGTAGCAGCGCACCAGCTCCATTCGTCTGATGGGAACAGACTGGCCCGACACGGAGTTAAGAGGACGCCCAGGGCCCAACGACGGGACGTGGGGAGATCTGCTCTCCGAGGTGCGTTTCAGGTGCCGCCTTGAACGTGTAAGTCTCTGCGATGTATGAAAACTCCCGACCCCGTCACTGAGCTGCTGAGCAACTTAACATGAAATCACGTGTCTAGACGGGGAGGCCGTGCAGGGGGCCCCTTCTGTGTGCTGGTTCCGGACCCGGGAGCTCAGGCCGAGAAGCGGGCACACAGAAAGGACACACGTGCAAGGACAGAAGAGGTGTCATCTGCCGGCCACACTGCTGCACGGACCGGTCTGGGGGTACAGAAGCAGGGGAACCCCTGACCCCTGTCCGTCTAGTGACAGCGTGGTGGGTGGTCTCAGGACGAGTTCAGGAGACTTGGAGGGGCAGGCACTCTGTGTTCTGGTGGCTTTCAATGTGTCCGTTCCCATATTTCATAAATGAAGGCACGGGAGAGAAATGGCGGAGGATGAGACACGGGCTGGTGGGAAGGGGGGGGAGACAGCATGGTGGGCAGACCAGGAGGAAAGCATGTGCTGAGAGGCTAGCAGCGTGGTCCCTCGGGTCCTCGCTGTTTGATAGCCCACGCAGGAGTCCCCCAAACACACAATATCAAGGAGAAGGGGACGGCGGGAACAGGCGCCTGGCACCTCCTTGGCTTTGTCCCTGATGGGTTCACCCAGTCCTCACGCTTCCAGCATCAGAAGCAAAGGCACGCAGCCCAGATGTGCTGCAAAAGCTCCAGGGAGCCGAACAGACCTGCGGAGTGTCCCCCCTGCTAGAGAGACACGGTGGGGACTGTCTTCCCAGGGAGGAGGTCTGTGTCTCCTCTCTGGCTCACGCGTCCATCGGGAGCCCCGAGAACCAGCCAGCCTGTCTCCGTCCTTCCGGGGACAGGGTCCCAAGGGCCACTGTCACGGACGGAAGGAAAGCAAGTCCTCCCAGGAGGAAGGTGCCAGGGACGAGGCCACAGCTCCTACAAGGGCTTATGCGCAAAGTCTGGAATCAATAAAAAAATTGCCTGAAATGTCCACAGACAGCCCAATTACCCCAAACAGAGAGCTAGGACAGAACAGAAGGAAGATACGCAGACACTGCATTATCACCTGGGGACTTTTATAATTAACTGTGATTCGTGTGTTTAAGAGAATAAATGAATGACTGATATTTTGCCGGAAGACCGTATGTACCACAACAAATCGGACAAAAATATACAAATTGAAAAACAGAATATTTGTAATCAAAGAACTCAATCTATATGGTTTGAACTGGAAGATAGCTCTGTAGAAATTATTGAAAATGAAATGGGAAAAAGTATGTACAGACGGTATGTCTGTAATTGGGGTTTGAGAAGAGTGAGAGAAATGGGGTAAAACCCGTCTTTGAAGACATGATCAGCAATAATTTACCAGTACTGACAATAGACACCAAGAGAGAGTCAGGAAATTCTACAAGCCAGTCATGGTAATACAGGAGAAATGGCACCCGGCACCTTCCCGTCAATCTGCTGAACTTCAGAAGAAAAGATCTAAACCAAACATTACCTTTAAAAGAGCGAATGTTAGATTTAGAGACGTGTCCTCAGTATAAGGAGAAGTAAAAGGACAAGGAACGGCGTCTCCAACGTGCTGGGCAAGATAAATGTGATCAGTCAACAGGGAGGCGTGATCAAAAATGACTGACTAATCAAAAAAGGGAAAACAATAAATACGGACTTTAATTTTTCATCAACTATGTTCTAAACAAAAGGCAAAAGCTCTCTAGGTAAAAATATTATAAATAAAAATATAGAGCAAGTATATGACGCTTGTAAGAGACAAATATGTAACATGCGTGGAGAGAGTCGTTGAAAGTAAAGGAATAGAAAAATACATTCCTGGTGAGGCCTAAATATTACGGATTTATAGTCATCACGCGAACTCAGCGTTATCTGTGTGTTATGCCTCCGTGAAATGTGTGACGGCAAGGCACCGAAGAAGCAGGGAGGACAGCCAATCGGAAGCGACCCCTCTGCCAACGGGGAAACCATGCGCAACAGGAAACGCACACTGAGCGGCTGCAGGTCCCTCCCTGGAGCTCCTCCTGTTTTCTGAGCTGTGCGACCTCCAGGTTCCCCCTCACGGGAAGGAACAAAGCCCCGCCTGCCCCTCCTCTTCCTCCGAGGCGCGGGGGGGGCCCCCCGACCCCCCAAGGGGAGCGTGCTGCGTGGATGGACAGATGATCGGGTGACGGGGCGGAGCACGTGCCCCTTTTCCCGGAGTCTCCTCGCTGCAAGCAAAGCTCCCGACTGGCTCAGACCCTTGTTTTGGCGGAATTGTGCTCCTTACGCTGTTTCTCCCCCGTGTGCTCCTGTGTCAGCGCGCCGAGTTCAGGGGCTCCTTCCACCAACCGTTCCCTTAGCGCAGGGGACACCCGGTGAGACGCCCGTCCCTGTGACCTGAGCACCCCCATGCAGAGGGGACGTCCCACAGATTCGCCAGATCTCTGTCAGCTACGCATGCTGTTCTTCTCAACGCGCTCTCGGCGTGCGGGGGCCTTCGACGGCCTGTGTGCAGGGGACAGCTTTGGTTTTCAGAGCAGTTTTAGGTGCAGAGCAAACTGGAGCGGGAGGAACAGGGATTTCCCATTGACTGCTGCCCCCACCCCCACCTGGCCTCGCCCGCACCGATACCCCCACCAGGTGGGACATTTGTCACAGTGGATGGATCTGCGCTGGCACGTCATCGTCCCCAGAGTCCGCAGGTGACATGTGTCCATCATGGTATCACACAGAGGAGCCTCCGTGGGGATAAACTCTGATAGTCCTACTCCCCCTCCCCCCCCCCCCCGTAGTCTCAGCTCTCCCAGGACGTCACCGAGTGGGATGCACACAGTGCGGAGCCTTTGCAGACTGGCTCCTCTACCTGGTCACATGCATGTCAGGTCCCGCCGTGTCTTTTCATGGCTCGAGAGCTCATTTCCCTTTTGTTCTGAGAATCGGTCCATCCTATGACACATTGCAAGGGAGGTTTTATAGGCGCTCACGGTCATTCCAGGTGCGACACGCCAGGCCTTTAGTGGACGAGCCGGAGTGTTTCTCAGCTTAGACGTGCTTTCCCGGAGATGTGCTGTGAATGCACAGTCATGAGAGCCACTGTCCCTTACACAGGGCGACACGCAGACCCCCACCCCAGTTCCCCAGAACTGTCCCCGTTTCAGCCCTGAAGTCCTGCACCAGGAGACGCCCTCCCGTCTCAGGTACACAGGGCAGGTGCTCACCTTCTATTGGTGCTACAAACACAGGGCACAGCTGGGCAGCTGCAGAACAGGGTAACGGCTGTAGCCCGGTGACACGGTGGCATGTGCCGCTGATGCTCTGAAGGAGGCCCTCGCGATGGACGTGCGGCTGGGGGGTGTGAGCCGCAAGGCCCCCGAGGAGGAAGCAGAGACCGCGGTGCTAACGAGCGCTTCCCCCTCCCGCGCAGGCTCACCGGGTCCCGCGTGCCCGACCTGATCGTGAGCACGAGCAATCAGATGTGGCTGCATCTGCAGTCGGACGACAGCATCGCCTCGCCGGGGTTCAAGGCCGTTTACCAAGGTAGGGGACGAGCGCCTCCACCGGGCACTGCCTCCGTGCGCTGAACGCAGGGAGGCTGGCGACATGTCGACTCAGGGACAGTGTTCCCTGCGTCCTTAATGGAAGTCCCGGTTAGAGCGTCTCTGCAGAGGGGAGCCCTGACTTCCTGAGAGCCCACGGTGCCTTTCCCCCGTCCCCGCTGGAGTCACCGCTGCGGCTCCGGGGGCACACCGGGAGCACAGCTGGCGCTTGCGTGGCATCCGTGGGTGCATGTGGGGTTCTTATGTGACGTCAGAGGACACTACGGCCAGGTGCTCGTGTAGCAGAGAACGATCTCCTTTCGGGAGTCTGGGTGACAGCCGCCCTGCAGAGGAGGACGCTCCTCCCCGGAGGCGGCTCAGTCTCTGATCCCCGTGGAGGGGCTGTCATCTCAGGGTTTGGTTCCTGGGGTGGTGGGGGGGGGGGTGACCCATGTCCTGGCCACACGCAACCCTCTCTGTTCCTCTTCGTGAGAGGTTTCATCCAGGAGGGTCTCTTAGGAAACAGATACCTTTAACCTTAGCAGACTGATTGTATTTTCAAAACGTATTATGGAAAAATTGCAAAAAAAATGAACAGAAGTAGAAAAATAATAGAAAGAACCCAAAGTGACCCATATTGGTGGACTTCTGCAAGCCACCCGGTACCTTCCGCTGACTCAGGACAGGCGTGAGCCCGGGGACCCCGGCACGAGTGGGCGCCTGCCTGGCCGTCAGCCCCAGCTCCGTCCGGGCCTCCTGCAACTTTCCTAGAGCGTCTTTGGGGAAATCAATGATATTTCCGACTATTAGACACTCCCAACCTAACCTGAAGTCGTTTTCCGCAAGATTGGAGAGAACCTATGATCCTGAGCTCAGGCTCTGGTCACGGGAACTCTGCTCAGGACCAGCCTTACGCCATCTTACAAACGCCTGCGGACCGGTACTTACGGCATCCAGATAACCAGGAAAAGGCATGTTAAACCCGTTCAGGTATTTTTACTAACACATATGTACACACAAAAAACCGTTATTGAAAAGAAAATGCTATTTATACATCGTATTCTAAGAAAATATGCAGGAGGCATTCAGGATCCAACATAAGTTACGTTCCCTGTGACTGTCTAGAGTTTCAAACTTTTAGATACTTTTCACAAGTGAAGTTGTTAACGTCTAAGGGAGTGACGAGTCACTGCCGTACAGCAAGGACAGTGACTATTCGGTGGCTTTGCTGTCGGGGGGCCGCTCCACAGAGAGGGAGAGTTAATGTGGGAGTGACTGTCAGGAAACCGTGACGTGGACGCGGGCAGAACAGGCCACAAGGTCCCTCTCTGGGCTCCGCACGCTGTCCCGGCGGAGGAGCTCAGTGTGGTCCGGGCCCCTCACTGCCGTGGCGCGACCGTGCGGGTCTGGGCGTCACAGAAATCGGGGCGCAGTGCAGGTGGCCCCTGACCCCTGAAATGCAAATGCATTTTTATGGGCCGATGCCACTGACTGCTGCCCTTGGGTGGGTGCCGAGAGCGTCGCATCGATGAGCACATCCGTCCCAGGGCTGCTCACTGTCTGCTTGTGCACATCCTTTGGGTGCCCCCCGGAAGCAGGCTGTGACACGTCACACTGGTCCCTTCGCTGACGACTGCGTTCACGAGAACCGTGGACGCTCTGCATGAGTGGGCGTGAAGGTGGAAACGAGAGACGTGAATCTGGAGAGTCGGGGTTTTTATTGTCCTCCGTTTTACTTGGTGAAGTTGGGGAGACACCCACTATGTGGCCCAAGGGTGCTCTGTCCAGGTCCCAGGAGCTGGAAACATGAGTCCCTGATACCAAGCCCACAGGGCAGACGATTGAAGAGAGTCTACCAACCCCAAAACAATGAGCGCTGTGGGGGACGGTGTCTGGGGCAAAGGGGGAGACACACGGGTGTGGCCACTCTCTTCCTTGTGAGCTGAAGGGGTCCCCACGCGAGGAATTCCTGGGATGGGGACCGGCCCCACACGGGCGTCCCGACCAGCAGTCTGAAAAGCCCCTCCTTGCTGCAGGCGCGGGGCCTGGGGGGGCTGGTGACACTTTTGAATCAGAAACACCCTAAAAAAAGGCACCATTTCCACCCCGTTCTAAGGTGAGGACAGAATGCGCCCGTCATTGCTGACGACTTCCTGACGTTTGGACTTGTAGACTTGACCTTAGACGGAACCTCCAGGTGACTGTGCATCTGTTCAGGGAAGCGTGGCCCACGCAGGACCTCCACTTGCTGCTGCCTTGGGTGGACTCTGAACGCGTCAGCAAAACACACACACTCTGCCCCGGTGGCAGCAGCGGGTCCCAGCGGCACGGTGCTGACGGCCCGGAGCCCCGAGAGGCCGGCCTGCCCCCCAGCGCTGGCCTCGGACTCTGGGGGGACACAGCTGCTGTCAGTTAGAACATCAGTCTCTCACTTCAGTCTGAACGACCTCCAGGCTCACACGGGGTCTGTTTCACGAAGGGAACATGAGTTCCCCACTGCTGGTTCCCACCAGACACAGAATCGCCCCCCGGGTCCCACGTGTGCGCAGACCAGTGGGAAGGGGCTGCTCCACGCGGACCCACTGTGCGCAGGGACCTGCCGGGCTGGTATCCCTTCACCGTGCTGGAAGTGGCGGCATCCACGGCGCATCATCTCTGAAATACGCGTGAGGCTTAGTTTTATGGGTCACCCCGACCGGGCCGTGGGTGCCCAGACGTCCGGTCACGCGAATTCTGGGCATGTGTGCGAAGGGGGTTCTGGATAAGCTCAGCGCTGGGATCGGCACTGAGGAAGCAGACCGCCCCCCGCCCAGTGCAGGGGGGCGCGCCCCATCAGTCGCAGGGCTGAGCCCAGCTAGCTGAGGGAAGGAGGAGTTCTCTCTGCCCAACGGTCTTCGAGATGAAGCGCTGGTCTTCAGGATGGCGGCTGTGGACTGAGGTTTGGGCTGGACCTGCCCCGTCTGCTCTCCTGACCTGAGCTTCCTGGTCTCAGAAATGTGAGCCGATTTCCTATAGCAGATCCATCTCTTTATTTATCAGCGGATAGGAAGATGCTTCACGGATGAGTCGCCCTCTCTCTGCCTCCCTGGCGGGCCCTGAGCAGTGCGGCCCTTCTCCCCGTGGGTGGGTGGGGGAGGGTCTGCTCCCATGGGGTTGTGCACATTTGCACGGGGCCTGAGTGAAGCTGGCGGATGTGGGGGTGCGGCCGCTGACCGGGTGAATGCCCGCTGGCCCAACCAGGACGCGGTCCCCCACTCCTGGCCTCGTCAGAGGGAAGCCGGCCTGGGCTCAGGGGTGTCGGGCAGGAGAGGACCTGTCAGAGTAACAGAGGGATTTCCTAAGTTCCCAAAGACGGGGGGCCATGGGGGGGGGGCTGCATGAACTAACTTCTAGCTCCACGTAACCTTTGATTTTAATTTTGTGCAGACTCCCAGTCAGATGTCACCAGTCACCTCTAATGTGTGGTAGTTCTCCTTTTCTTGTCTTTTCCACAGTAGATACGGTCTTGTATCTAACGGGGATTGAAGCAAACAGTAAGGCCCCGAAGTAAACCTGCCGGTTTTGGGCTACTTTGTGTGTGAGGCCGTGGAGGCGGGTCGCACATCGCTCTTCTCTCCGTTGGAGTCTTTCCCCCGTTACCAGTGTCTGCGCGCTCTGATCGTTTCTGTTGATCTTCCGATGTTTTCTAAATCCTTTTGGTCGTGAGATGCTCAGAAGACCACAGCGGGAGCTACGCTGCACGTTAATTATTGCGTTCAGTCCTTTCTACTTCCCTGGACATGAACTCCATCCTGCCAATTTATTTTTGTTAAGTCTTTGCGTCTGTGACGCCCTCCTAGCAAGTCGTTCTCTGCAGACAGATGGGTGCTAATCAGCCCCTTCCTTCTTCCGCCTCAGTCGCACCGGGATGGGCCCAGCGAGTCCGTAGCATTAGAAGCAGGTTGGCTGAGGATGTCAGCCAGACCCCAGACCAGAACGAGCGCACAGCCAGCTCACGCTCCTGTGGCTGACGCACTCTGCCTGGGGCCTGTCAGAATTCCAAGGTCCAGGTGATCCCACGCTATGTCGTTTGGTTTGTATGTAGGATGCACCAGAAGAGTATTTTTTCAAGAAATGGTTTACTTTTCTGTTTCATTGTTTCTTTGGTTTGTTTTACTTTTTGCAAAACTTTTTTTTTCTACCTAGATTTCCTAAACAGCTTTCCTTTTCTCTACGCAGTATGCAGCCTTTCTAGGCCATTCCGTGTGTCTGTGGAGTTGACGTTACGACCAACAGCATGTTCATCTAGATTTTGCTTTTGGGTTTCAGCGCAGCCGTGAGCCAATCACTCATCTTCTGGGCGGTTCTTTCGTTATCTGTGAAGTGAGGGTTAGTGTAATTGGATAAATTCCACAAATAGATATGAAGGCTCATCGAAGTCTACAGAAGGGTCCTCGGTCGGGAGCTGGAGTTACACAGAGTTTGGCAAAGGGGGGGGGGGGGAATCCGCCGTGTACCCAGAGGCATCTCCCTAGAAAGGAGCAGAGCCCTGGTTTTGGAACAGCCTGCCCGGTGTGCTTCAAAAGGGGCTTCGACCCCACAGTCTCTCTCTCCGTGGTCCAGTGACGCTTCAGGAAGCCCCTCCGCAAGCCCCCTGCCCCTCCTGCCTGCTCCCCTCCCAGAGCTGCGCTGTTTCCATTCTCGAAGTCGATTCCAAAACAGCAAACTTCCCAGTTCGTTCTCAGTCCACGTCAGTGTCACTGTTATCTGTGCAGACTTTTCGCTTCCTTGTCAAAAATGTGCTTATCAATCCAGTTCCTGGACAGTAGCCCAGACTTCCCATTCCCCTCCTCTCTCCCAGCGGCGGGCTCAGGACAGGCCCGTTTCCTGGTTCCCTCCCTTCTGGTCAACGTGACACGTGACGGACCTCATTTTATTCTTTGTCCTTTCCTGTGACATACAGGGGTGTGTCCTCTCTCCTTCAAGGATATAACCCTCTGTGGCCATTGCTGCTCTTCTTGTCTTTCCTCAGAGTTTTGTCCTCGTACTATTTATGTGCTCGGTTCTGATTCTTGCAGATTTTATTAAAACAAATCACAAACCCTGTCTTGTGACCTGGCCTCTCCGTGGATATGTGTGTCCACGTGGGCTTTTGCAGGTGTCTCCCACAGACTCCGTCTCCTCCAGGCTCCGTCCTCCGCGGGCGTGGGCACAGGTGGGCCATCCCCACACTCGGAGGAGACTCTTCGCTAAAAAGGAAAAGGAAATTGGAGCGTGGAGAGCGCACGCCTCCGCCGCCGCTGTTCTGAGCTGTGTTTGAGTAATGGCCGCTGTAACGTGCTTCCTCTTTCTGGAAACTCTGTGAAGGGAGCATCATGACCTGGACCTCGTAGGGCTTTTGAGAGAACAAGCAAGATGTCACTCTGTATGTGTGCACGTACAGCCACCTCCAGACGTGACGGGCACCGGGCACGGGCAGCGCCCCTGCCGCAGGGTCACCGACAGGCTGCGTCTTCGGCTGTCAGCGCGGCGCCCACTAGAGGCCCCTGCGGTCCTTCTCCTGCAGCGTGACGTGCTCTGAGGACGCAGCTTGTGACACACGCCTTGTGTTCTGGTTGTGACTGGCTGGGGATATGGAAAGCTTCTCCATTGACTTTCGCCCTGTCTCTGGTTTTCATTCATGAAACTCATTCGTAGAAGAAAGAGGAGCGGTTGACTATAGAGTTGGCACTTTTCTGACCGTGTTCCGATGGTGGGTAAGAAAACCGCTCCTTGTTCCAGCTCTGCCCCCGTCCCTTGTCTCCTTCGGTTTCTCTCTCTCTCTCTCCTTCCTTATCTCCATTTCTGTCTCTAGCTGCACAATATTCCACAGTGTAGGTGGATAGGCTGTAGTTTATTCAATCAGTCTTCCCACCTATTGAAAGTTTATTTTCAGCCTTCTGCTTTGAAAAGTAATCTGGCATAATTAATAGCCTTGTGAATTTATCTTTTCACATATTTTTGAAGCAAAATGTATGAGAGAGGACCCAAAGAACCCAGAATTATCCTCCGGAGGGCAGGTCCCCGGTAATCGAGGCTTCCCCCACTCGGTGAGGGCTCTAGGAGCCCATTTGGATCAGGGCACCAGCTGGCGTTGTTGTGAGAGGCTGCGTTCGGCTGCAGTGAATTTTTTTTTTTTTAAGACTCAGCACGTTTGCCCACTTCATGTCGGGTGATTTACGAGTGCACCTGCCCGCACTGCGCTGAGGGGTCAGCAGTTTTTGACCAAAAAGCAGCAGGACCCCCATGCCCCACCCTCCCTGTTCACCTGATCTCTCCCTGAATGACTTTGTTTTGTTTCCCTGGATGAAAAAGTTCTCAAAGGGAAGCGTTTTGCCTGTGGAAGAGGTGAAACAAAAAATGGCAGAAGCACTAAAAGGCATCAAAATCAACAAGTTTAAAACTGTTTTGCCCAGTAGAAAAAAAGTTTTGATAGGTGCGTTGAATCACATGGAGAATACTTTGAAGCTGACTAAAGTTTAAACATAGAATAAATACACAACTTTTGGGGTCCCCCTTCATATGCAGAAAATACTTCTTTCTAGTGAACATCTAAATTAGTCTTCTGTCCAAGAAGCATCATGGACAGAAATACAATCTTTGGTTTCTTTTTTTACAATTGTCACTAAACACCTAATTAATTCATTGTAATTATAATTTTAAACAGAAATATTTTGATTTATAAGGGGAAAAAGCCATTTTAATAATTAAAACGAATAAAACCTGCCTAAAGAAAATCGACACCAATTCTGCACAGTCACGTCCAGACAATTGAAGAGAGAATACTTGTCAGTTAATTTATGAAGCTCCATTAATCTGTTGTCACTCTAGGCAAAGACATTGCAAAGAATGAAGTGACAGACCAATGTCCCTCATGAATATCCATATCAAAGCCCTTAACAAAATATAGCAAATAACATTCCATATATTATATATATATATTTGTGACAAGACATTGTTTTTTTCCAAGAATGAAAGACGTTTAATATTTGAAGGTCAGTTCCCACAATCCATCATACCAACAGGACAAGGGAGAAGCAGATGATGGTATCGATGGGGGCAGAAAAGCACTTGACAGAACCCAGCCACACCTGGACTGGTTTCCTGCACAGACCCGGCGGCTCCGCCGCGGGAATGCGTCCTCTCACGTCTCCGGGGCCCCGGCCCGAGGGAACCTGCTGCCGGTCTCAGGGCCGTGCCCTTCCCGGATCGGCTGCGTCTTCCCACCCTCTTCTCTTCTGTGCGTCTCTTCTGTGGGTCCAGGGCTCACCCGCCTCATAAGGGGGAGTCTCCTCATGTCAAGATCTTTAACCAAATTACAGGTACAGCGACCCTTTCCCAAGTGAGCTCGCATGTATTTTCCAAGAGTGAGGAGCTTGATGGATATTTGGGGGCCACCACTGAATCAGCTACGGTGCCCACTCATGATGAAGGTCCCCCAAAATGTAGGAAGAGAGAGGACTTGGCTCTGTTTGATTCAGAGTATCTACAAGTAAGACCTCCAGCTGCCCCTAGAGCTGAAGTGCCGGGCCGAATGCCGCCCCCTGTGACCGACAGCAAGGCGAGGTGCCCGCCCTCCACATGCTGTCCACACGGCGCCGGGACGTCCAGTCACTTCAAACAGGGAGGCGGGCCGTGCATACTGAGAAGCAAGAAATAAAACAGACTATTTTCAGGGGATATTTTGTCCATCTAGACTGTTGCCCCAAAATTACAGAAAACCTCGTAGAACCCCTGAGCCCGTCTGTGAGAGTAGGATTCGAGATGAGTGTACAGAAAGCCACTATATTCCTACGTTCTGACAACAAACAGGCAAACACCAAACTCAGAAGGTCAGCACCATTTCCGGTCACGCAAAACAACGCGACGCTTAGATGGGAGCTAACCAGCCGTGGAGGACTCTGCTGAAAAGCGCACAGCGTTGCGGGAAGAAGCTAAAGATTGAACTGCGCGGAGAGACCCCCGTGGAGACGCCAGTTCCCCCCAAATTGGTTTAACATGGTTACTGTCAATATCGCAGCAAGACTGTTCTGTAGAATGAGACAAGATTATTTAAAAATGTATATGGAAAGGCAAAGGAACTTGAGTAGCTAAAATAAATTTGAAAAGTAGTGAAACAGGAGAAGCAGTCAGCCCAGCCAGGAGACTCAGCGTGTAGCCACAGGCACCAGGACCGCGTGGTGCGGGCGGATGGGCAGACGGACACACAGATCAGCGAAACGGCCCCGAGAGCCAGAGGCGACCACAGGCCTGTGCCCCCCGGGCTCCCGACAAGGTGCAGAAGCAAGTCAGCAGCAGAGAAACATTCCTGCCAACAGAAGGCGCTGGGCCAATCAAACGTAAACTTTAAAAACCCTCCGTCTGTGGCTTATGCTTTATCCAAAAATTAACTCTAAGTGGACGAGAGGGTCCAATATAAAAGGCAAAACTGCAAAAGCGTTAGAAAAAGATAAGAGAAAGATTTTGTGACTTGGAGCTTGGCCAGTTCTTAAACTTGGCCCCAAAACACAATCCATCAGTCGAAAAATTGACAAAGCAGAACCTCCTCCAGAAAGGAAAGCTTTGCTCTGGGAACGGCCATGTGAAGAAGGTGGGAAGGTCGGCTTTCAGCCAGAAGAGCATGTTCTCAAGCCGAGTATCTGGTCGAGGGCGCGCGTCTGGAATACATAAAGAACTTGAAGCCTCAGCAGTAAAGCACTCGCACCGCTAACACACGGGGAAAAGGCAGGTCGAGGCCTCTCCTCTAAGATGACGTGCAGATGGCAAATAAGCCCAAGGACCGAAGTGAGATATCGTCACACACCTGTCAGCATGTCTATAATTTTTTTAAAATACTGGCAATGCCAAGCACGGCCAGGGACGCAGAGAAACTGGGTCCTTCAAACACTGCAGGTGGGAACAGAAATGGTGTTGTCACGCTGGAAACCTGTTCGGCAGGTCCGTGTCCACACCATGATGTAAGAACACAACAATCACGTGAACAGGAGTGTTTATAGCAGCTCTGTTCATCACAGCAAAAAATGGAAGCTACCCAGACGCCCTGAACCATGCGAGTGACGCAGAAACCGTGGTCCATCTCTGCGGGGACGTGCTGTTCAGCGAAGAAAAGGAATAACCTGCTGACGTGGACAGCGACCGGGCGCCCCTGTAGAGCGCGGTGCGGACTGGAACGGACGCTGATCCCGAAAGGTTCCGTGTGGTAAGACGCCACATGAATGACAAAACCACAGACCTTAGGTGGAGGCGGGGTCCTTGAGCTGCTGGACACACTTGTATCTCATCTGTTTCACTGTCCATACCAAGTGATAGATGTTACCCCGGGGACTGGTGGTGGTTTAGGGGGGTCTTCCTCTATTCCTTCTTACAGCTTCAGGGGAATCTATGATGATCTCAAAATACAAAATATAGCAACAAGTCATAAAATCCCATAGGAATTCATGACCACATCACAGACGGAGACCCAATACTCACACGGTGCAACCCTCCCCGCTACCGCCTTTGTATTCAGTACGCTCTCCTGTTGCTTCCGTGGGGGAGACCTTGCTTTGCTTTGGAAACCGGTCTCAGTGAGCTGCACCTCGTTGTGGCCGCCGGCAGCTCTGTCCAGGTCCTTCCTGTCTGTGCACTTCCACTGCTGTTGGGAAAGGGACGCACCAGTGCGGTCCATGAAAGCTCATTCCGTGCAGTGTCACAGGTGAAGAGCGTGATCCACGCTGAAGGACGCATGATGCTCAGTGACGACCCGCATCTGCCCTCTCCTGTTGGCTGGGTGTGTCGCCTTTTACTGGGATGTCCTCGGGTGGCTTTAGAAGCTGCCCGGGTTGACTTTACCTTCCAGTGTCCCATTGGAATAAAAATCTGTTTAACTTTGTTTACAAATCACACAGCCTATCGAATTCAGCCCCAGGAAAAGCCAGAGCTGTGTATGTTGTCAAAAAGTAGGTTTTCCACGAAAGCAAGCCCTGGCTCCCAGGGGAAATCTCTTGAGTCGAGACCAACCAGGATGGGGTGGTTGGCACACGGGGAGCCTGGCTGCTGCCGAGGATGCTAGTCTCGTCCTCGGTGACAATGGCCCTAGGCAAGGATACGTCCACCCCAGTGAGCGGCATGGATGGTTTGCGTGTGTTTTCCCCTCGGCCAGTGCTGTGATCGATACACACAATAGCGCTGGGTTTCTCCCCTCCCTACGAGGCGGGTCAGGTGAGGAAAATGAGTTTGCCCTCCACTCCTTGGAGCTTTGCGATGCCTGACAAGCAGAGTCTGGTGATAGGACTGAGCTGCGTGCTTCACGTGAGCAGGAAGCCAGCCTCTCAGCCCGTCCTTTTAGTGTTTCTGTCTGCTTATCTTTTTCATTTTCCTTCCCATTTTCAGCCTCACTGTATTATTTTTTTTTGAGGAGTAATATATAAAGGGGCTAATAACATAATGACTGATAGAGCCTTCAGGTGTCCACTGGACCCATCCCTTCATCCTACCATGTGAGCATTTGGGAAAGATTCTGAAGGCGCCGTTCATTTTCTGTTGAGAAGAAAAGGAAACACCCATTAGACTTGCTCCTAGAAATGCTTTCTGTCATGTTGAAAAAAATACCTTTTACCCCAAACCATTCCTACGGCTTCCTCTATATCTAACTACACAAAGCATCACACATCTGTTGCTTTGAAAAATACATAATGATAATGTTGCTATAATTTTATTACCAACAATAAAACATATAGAAGGCAGAAAAGTAAAAGAAGAAAGAAAGAAATGAAACATTCGCACAGCTAAAACCACCAAACGGCAGACTTAATTTAAATAGTCCATGTTATTGACATTCACCGGGATCCTCTATTGTGCCCAGCACTGTTGTGAGCTCGGGACGTAGAAGTTTCCAGTGGGCAAGCATTCGGAGACCCCACCTTCCGATCGGGAGTGTGGGTGCCCGCCGCCTCCGGGAAGAGACAGGCCCCTCCGGACTCCGGCCACAGCTGGCCGTCCCGCCAAGGTCTGGCGCAGAGGCAGGCTGCCCTCCCTGCGTCCTTTGTGATGACATGTGTATGACTGTACCTTCTTGTGACAGTAAGAACGCACATCTTACTTCATTGCTTCCGAGGCGTGGGTGGCTTTTCATGTTCAAGTTTAAGAGCTCTGAACTGGGATACGTCTTACCGTTGTCGGGACGATGCCTCACGCCACGGCGCCTGCTCTTCCCAGGGCCGCGCGAGAGAGTGTGCGTCTTGTAGCCGACGGGGTCTGAGGGCCCCTGGGCTCCCTGGCAGCGGTGATCACAGGGAGGATGACGCCGGGTGGACAGGGGACCGCAGAGGCGCGGGGCTCGGGTCTTCAGGACAGCGACGAGACCCTCTCTCCACGGAGAGCGGAGCTGGATGGAGGGCGGGAGCACCTCGCAGACACTGGGGGTCTCCCAGCAGGAGGGGGCAGCCGGTGCAGGCCGGGGGGCGGGGGGCAGAGCGGGCAAGGTGTCCGGGTTTGGTGGGGGCCACAGCAGAGAGGGCGGTGCCCCGGCACTGTGTTGTCGTGATGCCAGGAGGCGCCCGTGGGGGCGACGTGTGGGGCGGTGGCCTGAATGGCACGTGTTGTGTGAGGAGCAACCTGACCCGTGTGTGGGACAGAGGCCGCGGGGGGGCGAGGCCTGAGCGACGGCAGGTGGCCGGGCAGCTGGCCGGATGTGCGAGGGGCCCCCGAGAGGGCAGGGAGGGCTCACCAGGTGGGCACGCAGTCTGCAGGGTGCTGAGCGGACAGGTGGACGGGACAGACAGACGGCTGCACCCGAGAGGGACACGGAGTGGCATTGCAGGAGGCAGGGCTGAAGACTGCGCTGGAATGGGGAGACCAGCGAGGGGGCGTCCGAGTCAGGGGTCTGCGCCGGTGTCCGGCTCATGCGCCAGGGCGTAAGGTGACTCTGGGCGGGTGGCAGCGTTGGGACAGAGGCGCTGTGCGGGGGTCCCTGCTTCCCCATCATTGAAGTCGGCTCCCGTCTTCGGAAACGCAGCCCCGCGTGCCCGCTGGGAGTGAGAAGGACGCTCGCCGCCCCCCTCCCCGGCCTTTGCTCTCTGGTCCATCACCTTCTCGGGCCGTATGAGCACAGGCTGGGGCTCCTGCGGCCGCGGTTCTGGAAGCCTCGTGCCCTTAGAAACTGCGCCAGGCAGCAGCGCGGAGCGGAGCCCTCTGGTCTCGGTGCTCATGCCGCTGACCTTGCCGCCCTTCGTCTCGAAGGGTCACTAAACCCTCATGGGGCGCGTCTGAGCAGCATCTGCGGGCCCCAGACGGTCTAGCAGAAGTGGGGACTTTTCAGATGCACGGACCTTAAAAGAAATCTAGGCAACGTCAGGGTTCGTGCCCTGGAGGAATAAGACCTATTTTCTAACGAAATTCAGGCGTAAGAAACGGTAGGAGCTGGCACCAGATACCCCGATTTACATAATCGCCTGGTTCTTGAGTGAAGTGGGGCTTAATTTCACTTCTGGATGTTAAGACTCTTCTAGTGATCACTCCGGGTCTGAGGGTCCTCGCCAGCGTTTTTATCAGCCGCTCAGGCACAGATGCTCAGATCAATTCTGGCGACTGATTGATATACAGACGCCCCACTGGTTTTGAAAGAGCTCGTTTCATCTCTGAATCTGATTAAAATGGCTTATTAGTAGCCTGCGTAAGTAAATTAAATAATGCTCCCACATTGCCATGAAATCTGACAAACCTTTGTGAAAGAAAGAGATGAATGTACTGAACAGAAGTTTTCTGAAAATCATGAGTTTGCAGGACCATCTTCAATGAATTCTTTCGTATCTAAATAAATCCAATTATGAGTATTTTTTCATAAAGTATATTGATGGAGAAAGCTTCCCGTGGCGTGGAAAACAATCTCCAGATTCAAGAATCACGAGTTCTGCAAAGTCTCTTTCTCTTTCATCTTTAGTAACTATTTCGCTGTTTAGTTACGGAAGTCTTCATTGTAACTCTTTCCAAGCAGATCTGTAGAAAGTGTTGAATAGTTACATGCGATTAGCTCCCTTAGTTGTTACAATTACTTCCGGTTATTAAAGCGGAGACAGGGTCCTCTACGTACCAGGAACTTGAACTTCAAAAGAGGCGGGGCTGTGTCCTCAGCTCCCAGCCTTCAGCCGTGCTTCCGGTTTTATCTGCGGCATCTGATGACTTGGACCGAAGCAGAGCGTTGTGAGCATCTCGGGCGCCGTGGGGTCTGGGCAGTCGCTGTACCACGCACGCCATGTGGTAAAGGTGGCGGAACTAGACGCACACGTTCTGCGTACCTTGGCGCCGGCGACTGGTCTCGGCCCACATGCTGTGTCCGTGGCCAGTGGCTTCTAGGGTTATAACAAAATGCTGAGTTTCCACGTTTTCAAAAACCTCTTGATAGCGTCTCCGCTTCAGACTGGCAGAGCCGAGGAATAAACATGCTGTGTCATGACATTGAAGAATGCGCTGTGACGTTGGTCTGGAAGAGCCGGGGTGGCCTCTGTCCCGCCGACCCGTCCACTGGTTGATTGGAAACGTCACCGTCCTGGTTAAGAGCAAGTCGGAGACATTACGCTTGTAGAGATTCGAACGGGAGCCCCCAGCATCTGCGCGTCTGACGCTTCCAGCTGTTTCATCCCCAGGACGGAACGACCGAGCATCTGAAATGATGGCGAGGACCACAGACGTCATGTACGCCGTGGGCTGGAGTTCTCAGGAGCCGTGGGAGCCGCGCCGAGGATACAGTCCCACGCCCAGGATTTTTCTCTTTTCTGACTGATATGAATCATCGCGTCCTAACAGCGACGGCAAAGGGAGCGATGCCTTTTTACAGCAAAAACAAAACGTGCCGCTTTTTTATTTTCTTCCGTAAATCCAGAGGCGTTCCCCGCCCACGCCGTGGTACTCAGGGCATGTGTCAGGGCTCACCGTTCCTGCGCTACCGTGAGTGGTTGTCAGAACGGCAGAGACGTCCGCAGAGGAGCCTTGCTGGTTCCTGCTCTGTGCGACCTGAAGCGCGTGATTACGCTGCACCCCGTTCTGTCCCAGTGTGCCCACTACACGCACCTCGTGGCTGTTTTACCACCTTTCTCTCGGCGGAGGCAGTAACGGGGCGGCGTGGCCAGCCAATCCATGTTGTCCCGAATTCTTATTCAGAGAAAACTGAATTCTGCATAAATAGACTAAACTAGGCCACATCTGGTGCTATCAAGCACACGCAATAAACCTTTTTGAAAATCGTGGTATATTTACATTTTGTACTTACAGGCAAATTGGCTTCCTATGCTGATAAATGTGTGTCCCTATTTATAGTTAAAGAATAAATGCATTAAACAGGCAGTGTTATTTTTAATTTTTACATTTCAATTACAGTTGACATTCGATCCCACTTTGTAAGACTGTCAGGTGCACAGCATCGCAGTCAGACCATCACATACTTCACCACGTGGGCCCCCTGGTATTCCGAGCACCCACCTGGCGCCACGTGTGTTATGACAACAGCATTGACTGTACTCCCTGGGCGGGATTGCACGCCCCCTGCACCGGCGACCCTTTGGTTTGCAGGCTGGCACTCAGACCACTGAGCTGGGGCTGCGTCCCGTTTTTATATCCGTGTGTAAAGACGTAACGACATCTCGACGTGGTTTTGAAGAATCTTTTGATCCACACGCACATTGGTGGCAATAACGCAATGTTCAGATTGTCCAACTTTATGTGTTTTTATTAAATAAACTTCTCTTATTTTCAAATAGTGTCAGGTGCAAAGAACATTGGCAAAGATGGTAGCAGAGCGAGTTCCCACGCCCCCGCCCCCCAGTGCCTCCTGAGTTAGCACCGCACATTCGTGTGGCTCTTGTCAAAAGTTGGAGACAAGGCTCACTCATGTCCCCATGTCACTCAGATTTCCATCGTTTTATGGAGTGGCCTCTTTCTAGGCCCGGATTCCGTCACACTTAGCTGTCCTGCCTCCCTCAGCTGCGACCGTTCCGCGGGCCGTCTGTGTTTGAAGACCACGCCAGTTCTGAGGACCGGTCAGGGGTTTCTGTAGACTGTCACGGAGCTGGGAGCTGTGTGATGCTTTTCTCGGGATGAGACAGGCCGTAGTTTCTTCCAAGAAATACCACAGAGTCGTTACATCTTTTAACAACTTATCGAGTAATTGTGGGGGGGGGATTAGTTTGGCAATTCTCAGGTGACTTGTTACCTCATGCAAATTAAAACAATAACAGGAATATTAACAATAGCAAACAGATGAGACCTTGATTCAACATCAGGATCCACTGTAAGCACTTGAAGGACACACACCTGACCTTCACTGAGATCAGAACTCTCATTATCCACCATCTGGAAAACAGACCCCAGGCTGCTCACTGGCCGTCCCCTTGGTGGTGGCCAATGTCACCAGGAACTCGGACGGGCTCCAGAGTCTTCTGAGCGCGCCCCTGTCTGGCCGTGTCTGGTCCGAAAGCAGCAGGAAGACAGAGTAATGGACTCATGACAAACCGTTGGCTGAAGGTAATTTCTCTCAGTGAATCATACACGCAGAAATGTTTACTCGAGGTGTTAGGATTTGATATTTCATAAAAACACATGCTAGTTCTTAGACAGCCGCAGATGAGTCAGCAAATCTGAATCATTCTCCCCATTGTTTCGGTTCTTTTCTCTTTTTCCTCCTGTTGAGAAAACGGGTCATTATTGTTTCAAAGGGATGGCCTGGAATGGAGACTTCCCCGCTTTGCCCCTCCGAACACCCGCACGGGAAATCTAATGCATGTGCACTTCAGAAGCGTAAGTAATGTGTGTATTTTTATTCCTAGGAAGTAGAAACCCCAGAATGGTAAAACTGTTGCTCCTTTTTGATGACTCAGGTTCATCCTCCCTTTTCATTTATTCACTTCGGAGACCACAGTGCGGCAGGCTACATGTTTAACGTTTGCAGGGAGCGTGACCGTGGGAATAAATGGGGAGCATCTGGCCGGTGCAGATTGCGGGTCTAATAAGTCCCTTCTGCAACCACGTGGGCGGAGGCAGCTGGGCGGCCGCGGCTCGGAGTGCCGGCCCTGCTGCGTGTGAGCGGGGACGGGGGGGCGGGGCAGCTGCTCACGCCCTGGGAGCCGCCCCCCGGCCAGGCCAGTGACTCTGGTGCGGAACGTGTATTAGGATTAAAGGACCACAGCCAAAATGAAACAGAAAGAACCCAAAACCTTAAATATGCGTGTAGCTCGAGTATAATAGAAATGAAAGTCGTGTGATAACAAACGTATTTCTCCTTATTGATTCTGAGAAACAAAACCGTGTGACTCACACCGACGTTCATTCCTCTGAGACGCGTTTCATGGCGGATCAGGCCCTTCTCTTCTCCCTGCTGGGCATGTCCACTGGACACGTGCTCTGACGCCGCCCAAGACGAGGCTGCTCTTCCTGGGCTTCCTGGCCTGTCTGAGCTCATCTGTGAAAGCCTGTGCCTCTGGTCACCCCAGAAGGTTGGGGGCCACTGCTCTAAAAGATACATTCCCTGAATAACCAGAGCAGAATGGTTCCCAGGGAAGTCAGGTCATTGCCATCTGCTGAGAAGCCACACGGCGTTTGAAGGAACAGGATGTCTGTGGAAACCACACAGAACCATATGCGTTTTGTGATCATTTTTCCAGCCTCATGGAGATAAAATGGACCTGTGACGCTGTGTGAGTGGGAGGTGGACAATGTGGGGACGTGACCCTTGTCTCTGTGGGGACATGCTCACCAAACAGGTGAGGTCCATTAACAGTCCATCAGCCCCCAGCGTTGCCATTTTATTTCTGTGGTGAGATATGGGAACTGTCACGTGTACAGGACGGCGCTGTGGGCCACCCCCTCGCCCCCCTCATCCCGAGTTTTGCTTTCCGTGGTTTCAGTGACTTGTGGCCAACCACTCCCCAAATATACTATTAGATGGAAAATTCCAGAAATAAACACTGGGGCATGTGACACCCTGCACCGCCCTGAGGGCGGGTGACCGCTCACGCTGCCTCACGCCTGTCCCCAGCACCGCCACGCTGTGAATGCTCGTCACCGTCCACGCGCCCTGGCAGTTCTGAGAGCGAGCGCGTCCCGGTAACTCCTGTTACAGTGCAGGGGGGTCACTGTTCCGTTTCACTGGTGGATCGTTTACGTTGTTAGTACCTTCCTGCGCCTGGCTTTTGTATCAAACGTCACGACAGGGAGGTAAGTGTGGGACCACGTAGCACGTACAGGGTGTGGTACCCCCTCAGGCTCCAGGCCTCCCCTGGGGACCTTGGAGCGTGTCCCTGTGGGCAAGGGGGCGTGCGAATCGTCACACGCTGTGCACCCGGCCCCAGCACCTGTTCACCTGGTAACTGGACGTCCGTCCCCTGGGACCCTCCGCCCTTCCCTCCGGCGCTCCAGCCCTGGCGGCCCCCGACTAAGCATCCGTTTCTGTGAGGCCCGTTTTCCTAGATCACACGCAGAGCGGAGGTCATGCACAGCTGCCCCTGCCGGGCTTAGCTCACGCGGCAGAAGGTCCTCAGGGCCATCCATGAGGTCAGAAACAGGTCATTTCCTTCTCTGGCGTCATAAAAATATTTTCCAAAAGTAGAAACAATATTCTCAACAGTACTTTTAGGAAATAGTCCTCAACAGGAGGGCCCAAGACCCTCTTCCTGTTAACAGCGTGGAGTAAACGGTCCTGCAGGTGGTTGGAAAAGCGAGTCAGAGAACGGAGAGGGGAGGCGGCCTTGGCCCACGGAGAGGCTGCTGCGTCCCAGGAGGACGAGCTGACTTTGTGGGCGCAGCTTCACGCAGTGACCTGTCAGTCTTGTGTCTCGTATTCGACTTCCGTTCGCGAGCTGGGGCGGCCAGGACGCAGCGCCACAGACTGGGTGACGGGGACGGCAGAGGCTCATTTCTCACAGTTCTGGGGACCACAAGTCCAAGGCCAAGGTGCTGGCTGATTTGTCCCGAGGCCTCTCTTCATGGCTTGTGGACACGACCTTCCCCTTCTCCCAAGGCCACAGTCCTGTTGAATGGAAGCCCCGCCAACCCAGCCTCATTTAACCTTGATTAGATCCTTCAAGGCCCCGTGACCAAATCCAGCCACGATGGGGGTTAGCATTTAAGCAGGTGAATTATGGGGAGACCATTCTGTCCACAGCCACGTGGAATAATTATCGATCAGTTCATTCCCTCCTGTATTCCCAGCTGAGTCCCTGCTCTGCAGATATCTGTGTTGCCAGTTTAGAACAGGGCCATATGCTTGCGTGCAGTGCCATTAGCGTCCCAATGAAATGCCAGCGCACGTCCCTGAGCAGACGCTATGCCAGCTCTCCCGTGACCCAGTGACGTGTCCGTGGGCAGAAGCAATGCCGGGTCCGCTCTAATGCACAGATAATTGGATAATCAAGTGCTCAAATGTTGGGCCTAATTGTAGAGCAACGTTGAAAAAAACCAGCAGAGAACACTGTCTGCATTCAGCACAGCTCAACCCCGTTTCCTTCTCAAAGTGCTGATCTGTAAGGCCGGCGCAGGAGGTGCGTCCTCGTGGTGGCGGTAAACCTAGAACATCTATTGTTGGTAGGACGTAGTAACTGCTATTCAGCGGAGAAATCACACGTAAAACACGTGTCCTAGAGAAGGAGGTGCAGGGTGTTTATTGCCAAGCTCTGAGCAGAGCTGTCTGGGACCCCCTCGGAGGGAGGGTGAGCTGATGCTCGGGGACTGAAAACTAGAAGTGCGTCACGGGCTATGACAAGCATTTCCTTCTGGTGCAGCTCACGCCTTCTTAGGGAAGACATCAGTAACAGGGCCAGTAATTTATTAAATCTGCTCCCTAGTTTCTAAATCCAAACCGGCTTCTCTCCTCTTCCGTGGGCCCCGCTGTCGCCCCCCGAGGGCCGGCCACCCAGTGTGCTTTGGCGCCAAGAACACACGCGTGACTGCACCCCTGGCTTTTGTGGCCGAATTAAGAAAGCCCGGAAGTGAAGAAAGTGACCCTTACTTTTTACCCCATTCGTGATTTTTCTGTCGACGCGAGAATCATTCTAGCAATACTCACATTTTGTCTAAATTAGCATTTTTTAATTTATCTTTTTGCAACTCCCAACTCATTTCCAAAATAATTTGAAGAAACATGTCTCCATTTTCCTTTCTGAAAACTAAAGGCAAGGTAGCCCCGTGTTTAAATGCGGCGCCAGCTACCGGCAGCAAACGCCTTTGAGTGGCTCTGTGTGTGGGCGCGGCGGTTTTGTTCCCTCTGCAGCGGCGGCTCTGCAGCGGCAAGTGCGACTTTGGGCGGTGCCGGCCCGCGGTGGCCGGTGTGACGTGCAGGCCGTGCAGGCAGCGCGGCAGAGACCGCTGCTTTCCTTCCCCCCCCCCCCCCCCCCCCCCCCGGGCAGTCCGGGAAGCGCCCAGGTTGAGTCTCCAGCACCCTGCAGGGGCCGCCCCAGACTCGCGCGCTCTTCTGTTACCAGCCATCGGTCTGCGTTGCTGTGTCCCTGTCACGGCATGACTTGGGTCTAGGCGTCCCCAGCATTCAGTCCAAGAGAAGCCGTCCCCGGCTGTGCTCAGCCCAGGGCTGCCGGGCTGGGATTCCCGGCCTGCCCTTAAGGCGGGGCGCTCTTCCTGTGGCCGCGCGCGCCTGGGAGCCGTCGGGCGTCTTCTTCACGGCGCCGCCTGTGAGGTTGGCAGAGCGCACGGAACCTGTTCCCAACCCCTGTTCTTGCGGCCGTATCGCCCGTGGTGAGGGACTCAAGGCCGTTATGATACGTAAGCTGAGCTCGTGTCTTCGGTGGTCTTGCCGGCTAGGCAGGGAAGACTCTCTTCCCACACAGAACAAGCCACCTCTGGGCCCACCGCTGGCGTGTCTGTGTCCCCGACTGTGGGCATTGACCGGAACGCCCTCCAGAGATTCAGTTCTGAGTCACTCCTGCAAACGTTCCAGGGCGCGAGAACTGGGAACAGAGTGGGAGGCTGCTCAGGAAACCTGAGTGCGAGTGTGCCCTTGGCCGCCGGAGACCCGAGGGCAGCCCACGAGCACTTTGGGAAGGAGGCCGAGAGACCTGCGGAGCCGGGGGCAGAGGCACCACCATGTACTTGTCAAAACCCACGTCCGCGCCTGACCTCCGTCGGCTCCAGCAGCCCGGCAGGGCGAGCTTTCACGCTCACGCTCGTCCTGAAGACCCGCGGCCCCTTCTCCCCACCTGCTCGGCCCCAAGTCCCTGCGCGCGGCAGGGACGCGCCCCTCCCTCTGTCCCCAAGCGAGCGCTGCTTGTCCCTGACGCTGACCCCGGGCCGCACTGACTGCCCTCCGGCTCCAGGGCCTTCCGGCTCTGCTTCCTCCTCTCGGTGCCCAGCAGCAGGGCTTGGCCAGCCGAGGCGCCCGGTTCCCACGTGGGACACGGTGGTGCTGAGCTGGCCTGAGTTCCACGCAGGAGGTTCAGAGACAGGCCTCCCAGCTAAGCCGCCTCGGGGACAGCAGCCGGCCGTGGCCGGCGCGCACTTTGCCCCGTGACACGCGGCTTTCCTCTCTGCCGTTGGCTACAGTTCCCACAAGCTCATCCTGGTGACAGCTGAGTCTGCAGCGCTCCGTGCCGCGTCTTAGCCGTTTGCTGAGAGCTGCCCAGAGCTGGGGACACTCGTGCTTCCTGACACTCCCTCCGTTAGTCGGCGCCCCCTGACCTCTTCCACGCGGCTTCCATCTGCCCGTCTTCCTCTGAAATGCCTCCACGTGACGTCACCCCCATGCGTGCGTGGGCGTGGTCTTCTTTGTCCACCAGCCTCGGTTCCTAGAACAGGGCCGGACCCACAGCTGGCCTCCCGGACGACGCCCGGCTGAGTAATGGACCCGTCGCTTCAGCTCATGCAGGCTGTGCAGTTAGCGTTGCAGGCAGAGCCGTCCGGTGCATCTGTAACCCGTTCGCGTGTTAACGCAAAGAGGTTGAGTCTGCAAATCTGCTCTTTAGCTGGAGACCGTCTATTCATTTTGTTCCATAAGTGAGTTTTAACATTAATTAAAGGGGAGAATATTCAGATGGGCACACGGATGTAAACGTCAGTAGGGCACGAACAGCCTCGCTTCTCTGTTCACCCTGAGAACCGCGCAGGCTAAAACAGGATTGCTGTTCACACTCCCCGGTGGCATCCGTGGGCGGCAGGCAGCACGCGTGGGGGCCTTCGGCACGTCTGCACAGTCAGCACATGTGTGTAGCCACACGTGTTCCTTAAAAGACAGTGAATTAAGTACTTTTCTCTCAAGTTTAAATTCCACGTTTCCTGGCTTTTGTCGTTGAATTTTAGACGGATGGACAACGCTTTTCTAACCTGTTTGTGGAGAGAATGTGGAGTCAGCGTCATAAACCACATGCCCATCGTCTCACTCGTCAAAAGCTTCTCACTGTGTGTTTGTAACGGTCCGTTTGTCTTTCCCGTGCCCAGAAATTGAAAAGGGGGGCTGCGGGGACCCCGGCGTCCCCGCCTACGGCCGGCGGACGGGCAGCAGCTTCCTGCACGGGGACACGCTCACCTTCGAGTGCCAGGCCGCCTTCGAGCTGGTGGGGGAGCGCGCCATCACCTGCCAGCGCAGCAACCAGTGGTCCGGCAACAAGCCCGGCTGCGTGTGTGAGTGTCCGCCACACCCAACATCGGGGGGGGGGGCTCTCAGGGTCCCGGGGGCTGCAGGGAGCTGCGGGGACCGGCACCCCGTGCCCTGCGGTGTGTGAGGCCCCCACAGCGCACGGCGTCCCGGCGTGTCCTGACACTGGTAACGCTGGGACCGCAGTTAGGAGCCTGGGCTGCTTCCTCAGGAGCAAAGTGCTGTGCCCAGGAGGGAAGAAGTACTTCAGGGCCCATTTAAAAACAGGATTTTATTTTTTATAACTAAATCCAGCAACAGCCAGAAAATGCATATGAAATTATGTGGAATAAGAAGCAAAACTATACCATAGAAATAAATCCAACAGGCGTTTTCCACAAAAAAGAAACATATATATATATATATATATATATTTGAGTGTGTGTGTGTGTGTGTGTGTGTGTGTGTACGATTTTAAGTACATGCTCTTAAAAGCCAATTTCCCAGAAGACTTTGACAGCGTCCACCCAGAACGCGGTCTTGCTTTCCAGGCTCCTGTTTATCGATAGTTACCCTGCAGCTGCTAAAACAAAGACGTGACTTGACAAGCACCCACGTCACGTACAGAGGCAGAGGTACCAGCGGGGGCTGCCCAGAACCGCTAGGACTTGCTGGCCGTTGTCCCTCGGACACAGACATATGTTTTCACAGTGCTGTCTGCGCTGCTGCAGGCAGAAGCGTGTCCCTAGAAACGCCGCTCCGTCCCACACGGGTGTCTCCTTGGCAGGATCAGGTTGGGACCGAGCCTGAGCCGGCCCCGTGTAGGCTCTGCTTCTGCCGCAGGCGATGGAAGGTTCTAGCGGTGGCCGGGGGCTGAGCCGAGCAAAGCAGGCCTCCCAGGTGGGGGCGGGGCAGGGAGTCTCCCTCCCGAGGCCCCCGCTGGACCCCGGCTCTGAGCTGGGCCCCCCTCGTTTCTCCGCAGTCTCCTGCTTCTTCAACTTCACCGCGCCCGCGGGCACCATCCTGTCCCCGAACTACCCCGAGGAGTACGGGAACAACATGAACTGCGTGTGGCTGGTCATCGCGGAGCCGGGCAGCCGCGTGCACCTCATCTTCAACGACTTCGACGTCGAGCCGCAGTTCGACTTCCTCGCCGTCAAGGACGACAGCGGCTCCGACGTGACCGTGCTCGGGACGTTCTCGGGCCACGAGCTGCCCTCCCAGCTGGCCAGCAGCGGTCACGTGGTGCGCGTGGAGTTCCAGTCCGACCACTCCACCACCGGCCGCGGCTTCAACATCACCTACAGCAGTGAGTGGCCCCGGCGGCCGCCGCGCCCGCGCGGGGGCTGAGGTCCAGGCTGACGCGTAGGGGCCTTTGTGGTCGTAGTGAACACGGGGGGGGGGGGGGGGCAGTAGCCAAGTTCTAGACCGTTACCCCGGTAACCTAAGCCACGCAGCACTCTGTTTAGGGTGGTGTCCTCGTCACTCCTGCGTGAGGACAGAACCCCTCACACGTCTCTCCCTCTTTCTGGTCTCTCTCCCTCCCTTCCTTCTCCCTTCTTCCCTCCGTCAGTTCTTCCTGCCATCGATCCGCCCACCTGTCCGTCCCTCTATTCACTCACCCACCTGTGTGCATGGGCAACAGCAGACCCTCCATATCACCCTGCCCAGGCTCTGTAGCTTCAGCTTCACTGGAGAGGACACTCCAGCGTCATCGCAAGATGTCGATTCAACACGGGAGGAGACAGATACCGTGTCACTCCCGAGTCGGACTGCACAGCCATTCTCGGCGGTGCAGATAGACTCTTAAGAAGCTACACCATTGTCTCTCGAGACGGACGGCTGCCGACGACGATGTGTGCCCAGAAACACGCCAACAAAAGCACACAGCGTAGAACAGGGATCGTGGCGTTGGGCTCGGGGCCCCACCTCAGGACAGCAGCGCGTGCACAATGCCCACCTAGTGTGTGGTGACCAGAAGCTGACCGCCCTGTAACTCTGTGTCCTCATTTGCAAAATAGCTCTTAGTTAAGAACACCTGCCCGATGCATGCTTGAGGGAATAAAGGAAGACCGCAATGTTAACTGTGACTTAGACCTCACTCACTGCCTCCTCCTCTTAGGCACGGTGCTTAGGATGCGCCGGAATTATCTCCCTTAACGGGACAGTAACTCTGGGGTGTGGCCGTGACCTCCCTCGGTCTGTAAATAAAGACGGCCAGGCTGCCCCGATGGCCATGGGAGCAAACTGCCCTCGGCAGGAAGTTAACGCAGGGACCGGGGGCCTGGCCAAGATGTGTCTGAGCCAAGATCTGGGAAGAGCTGTCGGCTGCCGGAGGCTCAGACACAGCAGCTGCCTCTGGAAATCTGTCCGTCTCTCTCGGTCTCTCTCTGTCTCTCTCTATATCCTGTTTATTTAATATGTTTATCTGTCGATGAATAAGCAACCGAAACCTAGGGCAATACGTAGCTTTAGAAGCAGGTTCTGCGTCCTTCCCCGGCTGCGTGCAGGCGGTGGCGAGCATGTTTTCCTTTTCCTTTGCAGCCTTCGGTCAGAATGAGTGCCACGATCCGGGCATCCCCATCAACGGACAGCGTTTTGGGGACCGGTTCCTCCTGGGGAGCTCGGTTTCTTTCCACTGTGACGATGGCTTTGTCAAAACCCAGGGCTCCGAGTCCATCACGTGCGCCCTGCAGGACGGGAACGTGGTCTGGAGCTCCGCCGTGCCCCGCTGCGAAGGTGCGCCCCCCCCCACCTGTCTCCCAGTCACTTCAGCAGCCAGCAGAGGTGCTGCCGCTGTCCCGGGGGGCCCAGGCCGCCCCCGCTCTGCGGTGCACAGCGGGCTCAGCTGTGGGAGACTCGGTGTAGCTCAGGGCATGGGGGGGGGGGGGCATTGCTGGGCACCCGGGCTCCCTCTGCGGCCACTGGGCGCTGGCCAGGTACACGGCTGCCGGTGGCTCGCGGGCCACCTCCACGGCGTCTTCTCCAGGCAGGGAGAGCGCATCGGCATCCCGGTCCCCCTCCTTCTCAGGACGCGGCCACGTTGGATCAGGGCCCTCTGCCTTGTCCTCTCACGTAACTACGTCCGCGACGACCTTACTCCCACGTTACGTCCCGTCCTGGGGTTTGGAGTGAGAGAGTCAAACAGGAGTTGGGGGCAGGGAGGAACGGCATTCCAGCCACAGGAACGATGCCGATTTTAGTCCGTTCTTAGTTAACTACTTGGTTGCCCTCGGTGCCATTGACATAAATTCTGCCTGATTTTCTGCTTGACACTTGAGCTCTGGTTACCTATGTAAAAAAAAAACCAGGAGGATATTTATTCCCACTAACGTTTACTCCTGTAAAATACACTCATTTACTTAGGACGTACGCTCACACCTCCCCTGTCAGAGCGGTTCAAGCCCAGGGAGCGAGAGAGCTTTTTTAAAAAACGTGTCTCCAGTAAACGCCACAGAAATCCGGACTTGGGAACAGTGACTGTTCAGAGCAGGTGCAGGTGTGCGGTGACATTGAGGGGAGGGGACAGAGGTTCCCCCCGACTCCCAGCCCCCGGGCACAGCCTCCCCGCTGCTGACGTGTATCCAGACCGGTGACAGCGGACGACCCTGCATGGCCCTCGCCGCCTCCCAGAGTCCCCCGGTGACAGCAGCGTCACTGCGGGCGCCGAGTCTTCTGTAGGTGGGCCACTGCATGATGACATGTCCCCAGCAATATCATAGGACACACCCCCTCTACACCGAAGGTAAAATCCTAATGTTCGCACACCAGGACAACACGCGTCCTTAACAAAGCTTGCACCTCAGACATGCTTATTGTATGTTACCATGTGAAAGGCCGGGTGACATAGCCGTGTGTGTCGTCATGCGCCATATTGGAAATTTATATCTATAATTCCTTTTTAAAAATGAAAAGAGAGGTCACACCATATCATGAACTGCGTTTATGGGTGACTTTTTCCACCCCGTTTATTTTTACTTCCTCAGCTGTCTTCACTCAGCGGTATTTTTCCTACTTGAAGTGCACGGGAGAGACACACACAGGTCAGACGTGACCTGAGAGCAGGGGTCCCTCCCACCAGCCCCCCGGGCAGCGTCCAGCAGACCCAGCGTCCTGGCGGGAAGCCCCGCCCACTCGCAGGGCGCCGCAGTGGGTTGTCCCTGGCCGGGCAGTGACCTGTCCCGCCCCCAGCCCTTCTCCAAGTTTCCACCCTTATCTTAAGGATGGACGTTATTTTACAGCAGCGCTGGCCGATTCTGCTAAGATCACTGAAAGACGGCCTTGCTTCCACACTTTCCTAAGTCGCTAAAACCACTTGGTGGACTGTGAGCACCCCCCGGGGGTGGATAGTTGACACATGACGGGCAAGGGAGCAGCAGTAGAATTTCTGTTTTGTCTGCTTTATCATGTATTGTAAACGCATGGCTTCTGTGGTTTACACTCACGGGTGCTCGGCTGATATAACAGAGCAGGCTCTCACGTGCTCGCCGGCCCTTCTCCAGGAAAGCGCGTTGCTGTTGCCTGTGAGGCGGCAGCAGCGGCCCCCGGGAGACAGCGGTGCTGGCCGGCGCGCAGGCTCCTCTGGCCACGGTCCTCGCGGTGCGGGGCGGGCCGGCCGCTAGCGGGCCGCGCACAGGTCAGGACAGGAAAGGACACGAACACGTCACGGGTGATGGTTCATGTGACGTCAGAGACAAGGAGAAGGCACCGCGTTAAATGAACACGCAATGCTCCCATCGATTGGGAGAAACCCCGGGATGAAGCTCAGCACAAACCCAGCTCCGGGCTGTGAACGAGAAAGCCTTTAGCACAAAGGGCCCGTTAATAGTAACAGGTTTTTAAAGTTCATGTTACTGAGCACAGGTGACTTGAGAGAGCGCAGGTGGCCGGGGCGGTGGGCGCTCTGTGGCATGTGCAGCTGAGCAGGCACCCCAATCGGAGCGCCCGCTGAGGAGAACAGAAGCCGCACGGCAGGGCCTGTGCCGGGAGGGACACTCCCTGGAGGGGAACGAAAAGACGAAAACTGAATTGGAACGTTATGCTAAGAAAAATCACCGTTAGAAACGGTAACTCAATGCAGCAGTGAGTTCCTTGTTAGTATCGATGAAACAGAGAGACTATGAGTCTGATCAGGAAACGAGGAAGAAAGAAATGTTGAGTGACCATGACAACAACAAAAATACAATAATGAGGCCCGTTATCATTAATGGTTAATTTTATATAAAAAGCGATAGGTGCCCCATAGAGTAGTTGTTTAAAAAACCAGGATGGGCACTTACCCTGGCAGAATTTTCTGGGAGCTGGCCCGTCGCTGGATAAACCGCGTGGCCTCGGGTGGAAGGTCTCCCCCTTTCTTCCTCCTGCCTTGACCCCGCCCGAGCTCCGCAGCGCCGCTCCGCGTCATCCTGCCGCCAGCCCCCAGGGGAAAGGGACGGTGCACAGATGCGTCATGAACTCTGTGGCAACACATGTTTCAAGTTCAGAGGCAATGGGTGATTTCCTAGCAAAATATAAATTACTTCAATCAAAAGTGCAAAGTGGGACTAACCGAAGGACCGTGAAAAGAGAGCTGATAAATGATTAAAGACTGAAACAAACACGAGCATCGAAAAGCTGCGTAAGGCGGTTCCTGTCCGTCAGGTGGAGAGAGTTTCCGTGTGGGGGGCACGCGCCCCTAGAAACGTTAATGGCGGGCTGAGTCCTGTGTAATATTTCATAGAGCCAGCACTGAAATCCCCCACCCGGGCCGAGGATCTGCATGACCAGCAAAGCTGTAGAGGTCTGTCTAGTCAGGCAGGGCTCACTTTAGGAATCCAGACTCGGGGGCCGAGTCAGGGCACACGGCCAGTACATCAGAGGGACTTTCCCGCATAGACCTCACCTCCACATTTGCATTTTGTCCTCATGCTTGTGGGTACAGGGTCACTGACCCCCAGCCATTCCAGAGGCTGGGTCTCGGCCAAGCAGGCTTCTCTTCCTGCCCCTCGGGGTTTGGGGAGACCCAGTTCTGGGTGATTAGGGTCCGTGACAGATGTTCAGCTCTGGCCCAGAGTCTTGACATCATCATTTAATATTTTAAGATATCATTTTGTGGCTCTGAAATACAAAGGTCAGCGTGTCTCTTTCATCAGGATGAAGGGGTACACGTTCTCGAGGGCACTGTACCTCATGAAGTGATGCAGCAAAGTCAAGACGTTAATAAAAATGGTGTGTGCCGGGTTAGGCACATCCCCCAAATAAAATGTGTATAGCTTTCCTATATTTATGTGGGAACTAAGACGTTTAGAAAATGTGCATTATGCAGATTTAGAAAAAATTTACATATCAAAACAGCATTTGATCTGGATTTGCCGGACGCCTTTCTCAGAGAGCACTTTGGGTGGTTCCTTAAACGTGAACTCCTTCTTATCCTGTGCTTCACAGAAGCTCAATGAGCTGAGCTTCCATGGGAGCAAACTTGGCTTTGGTACTTGAGGCGGTGACCCCCGCGGTCCCCAGCTCGCTGACCCCTGCTCGCCTTTCAGCCCCGTGCGGCGCACACCTGACGGCGTCCAGCGGTGTCATCATGCCTCCCGGGTGGCCGGGATACTACAAGGATTCTCTAAACTGTGAATGGATCATTGAGGCAAAGCCAGGACACTCCATCAAAATAACCTTTGATAGGTAAGGAAAAAGCCCTTTTCTTCCTTCACTGGGACCTAATGACCCTCACATGCCGAATGTTCTTATTTACGTTCATCTGAAAAGTTTGACATGTGACAGCTCTTTATCGGATCCTGGAGGGGGGTTATGTGAATGGGTTCTTGAATCTCATCCTCTACGGCCTCGGTCGCTTGCAGCCAGGACTGCCCCGGAGCACCACTGCCCGCTCCCGCGGCCGGCCCCCGCGTCCCACTCTGGCGTGGGTCCCTGGGGGGGATGCACGTGGCTCCTCCTTTAGACCCTTAGGTGAGGAAGACGGCTCTTCCGTTCCGGGAGTGGCCACCAGTCCCTGGGGGCGGCCTTCGTCAGCAGGGCTGCGGGGACAGGTTGATGGCTGGTTAATCGCCTGGGGGGGAGAGGCCGCCGGGTGTTGTCTGGCAAAGCTGTGTGACGGTGTGTCTAACCGTCTAAAAGCCAGTCACGCTCTGAACCTTTCATAGCGAAACATGCTACCGTTTCTCCCAACAATGAACTCAACGTGAAGATTATAAACCAAAAATGTTTGTGAACAACCCATATGTTGTAAAACCTAAGGAAGCATCATGGTCGGGTGTTGCAACCTTAGTCTTCGAGCAACGTCTCCAAGAACGTTCTCCTCTTGTCTGGACGAGTTCTGGCTTTTAATATTCAGAAGCTCCTAGTGTCTCCAAACAGATGAATGTTCTTACTTTATTTTTGTTTTTCACCAATTTTCTAAGAACTAATGATAACCATACCGGAAAGGTTTTGAGCAGGAGTTGCATGATCTCTTCGTAATTATTTGTATTTGAAATTATGATTTATGTTATTATTTATTTTGGGTAGGATAATAATCTGCCCAGGAGAGTCTCTCAGAGGTAAAAGAATAATTGGGTTTATGTGTCTGTTATATTGGAGAACAGATCCCCGCACATCATCTTAGTCACTGGGAGGTGATTAACCCTGCACTCTGGCCACCCTGTTGTTCGGGAAAGACGGGGGAACTTTTGTGCAGATATTTCCGATGAGATTTATTCCCTGCGTCTCCAGACTTTTTGAGTTTGATTTCAGATAACCGAGGAGGTAGAGGGTCTTCAGAGGACACTTACACAAGCAAAGATGAGGCTGCCCAATTCCACGCAGCCCCGTGGGGCCTGAGTTCCTCTTTAGAGAAGATTGGGGGTCAGGGGCCCGTCCCGAGTTAGTGTGAAGATCCTATCATCATGCATTTGCAGGACCCCGTGGGGGGCGGGTTGTGACGTCTTTTGCGCGTCCCCAGCCGTGGGGCTGAGGGCAGAGCAAGGGCTGCCCCGGTCCTGGTCTGCGAGTCCTGCCTGAGCCGCGCCCCCATGGGCGAGCAGCTCCGAGGGCCCGGCCGACGCTGGAGGCCAGGCCAGCTCTGCGGGGACCACTGGGCACGTCGGGAAGTCGTCTCTGTGCCTGGAGCGGCCCCATCGTGGCCTCCAGGGGGACGCGGTGGCCTCAGTTGTGTGCAGACAGCCCGCGGGCCGGTCCTCTGGAAGGAAGCGTAGCGTGGCGTCCCCCTCAGAAGAGAAGGGACGCACTTTCCGGAAGCCGCTCCAGCTCCTCCAGCCTTTCCAGCAGCTCTTAGCAGCTCGAGCATTACCAGGCTCACCCCCCCAGCCCCCACCCCCCGGTGCTGGAAGGGTCCAGGATCTACTCTCCTGAAGAGGGTTTGAGGTGCTGGTGGCCCTCTGTCTTTAGACCGCTTCGCTGCAGCTGGGCCTCTCAGCACCACGTCAACCAGGGGATGACGAGACCCCCTGGGTTTCACCGTTGTTGGTAAGGGATCTAGCCGTCCTTCTGTTTTCCTAAGTCACTTTGTGTTTTGCCATTCCAGTTGACAGACTACTAGTCTCAGGTGTACCCTGCAGTGACCAGACACCACATGAGCCGCCAGGTGACCCCCCCCGCAGATCCCGCCTCGGTCCAATAGCACACGGAGCCACCAAACGCCCTTGACTGTTCCGTTTTTCCACGAACGCTCATCTGGCTGATGCGTTTTTATTTCAGAGCTGGTCGCTGTCCCCTTTAGCGTCCGTGATGTTGCCGACAGGGCATTCAGTCAGGGGGAGGGGCGTGCGGCGAAACCTCCTTTAGAAAATGTGTATTCTTAAATACTGTAGGCGTCCAACTTCGTGTAATACAGAGAACGGCATGTATTTTATTTCTGCTGCTCCACATGGGTGTTCGGTCAAGGAAGGGAGCTGTTACAGCAGCGTCTGCGCGTTAACGGGGCTCCACGTTTGTTTCTTTTCTGAATGACGCCCGTGCCCGCAGGTTCCAGACGGAGGTGAACTACGACACCCTGGAGGTGAGGGACGGGCCGGCCAGCTCCTCCCCGCTGATCGGGGAGTACCACGGCACGCAGGCGCCCCAGTTCCTGCTCAGCACCGGCAACTCCCTGCGCCTGCTCTTCACCACGGACAGCAGCCGGGCCAGCGTGGGCTTCCTCATCCGCTACGAGAGTGAGTCCCGTCCGGGTCCCAGTCCCCGCGCGCCCCACCCCCCAGGGCCCCGGTCCCCGTGGGCCTCCGGCTGGGTGCCTGCGCGGTGAGCTCAGGACAGAGGGCCCCTCCCCAGGGTGCAGGGATCTCTGTGCCGCATGATCCTGAGAACCCCCTGGAACATAAAATAGAAAAAAGGAGGAGAGAGGGAGGCAGAGCCCGAGACAAGACTGAGGCTTCTCTGGGTGCGTCTTTGCTGACTTTCAAACGAAGGCCAGTACCATCCAGAGGCCGACAGGCCGTTCAAGTCTGCGCTGAGGTGTCGCCGGCGTAGGCACGGAGCGTGACAATAGGCATCACTCTGCACAAGAACACGGTCAGATACTAGAAAATACACTTTACACAGGATCGGATTCATTTGCGCCATGTTCCAGGTCTGATCATGTCGGGGGACGCGGCACGCGTATCACGGCAGAGATTTTACTTTCCTGTGAGCCAGAAAGGTCCTTACGTCCTGGCTTTTTTGGGCCTTCAGGTGTGACTCTAGACTCGGACTCTTGCCTCGACCCGGGAATCCCCGTGAACGGGCGGCGGCATGGCAGCGATTTCGGCATCAGGTCTACGGTGACCTTCAGCTGCGACCCTGGGTACACGCTGAGCGATGACGACCCCCTCGTCTGCGAGAGGAGTCACCAGTGGAGCCACGCGCTGCCCAGCTGCGACGGTAGGTGGCCCCGCGGCAGTAACGTGTGTCACCAGTGCGGCGGGCGGGGGTGTCGCAGGAGGTGGTGTGATACGGGGAAGGGGGACTCATTCTGATAAGGTGGACGCCTTACAAAACTGTCGCCATTTAATGAAGAATGAAAAACCGGGGCCTGTCCTTGAACCCCATCCCCCCAAATGCTCCATGTCACAAAGCCAGGCTACGCACACGCCCTGACACACGGCGTCTGCTGAAGGCCCCTCGTGAGACACTGTAGCAAACGCGCGGGTTCTCCATCTTCAGCCCTGGCTTCCCCTGATGCTGGACCCGGGGGGCAGCTCCCTCCCTGTGCGCACAGCTCGTCCTGTCTCCTCTGCCCTCCCCCCCGAGCCGCTCCCGCCGGGACCTCCCACGGGGGCTCTGGCCCTCACGCCGTCACGCGCCGCCCTGGTTCCAGCCTGTCCAGTTCTACGCTGTCCCCACCCCTTCTGCAGACCTGCCCCGGGGCGTGCAGACACGGATACGCTGATGCCACGCCAGCCTTTCTGCCTGGCGTCATGATTCATGTATCCAACACGGACTAGTTCACGGTCACGCCAGCTTCCCCCAGAACCTGCCTTCGCCCGCGGGCACTTCACACACACGGTTAATGCCATCCAGTCACCGTCAACACCTCTTTCCCGTCATGGTGCCCACGTGCCAGGCACGAGAAAGGCCCCCTGGCTCTGCCTTCAAACCACGGCCAGGCCGGACCCCTCCCCCCGCCTCTGCCGCCCAGGTCCTTGTCCAGGGTCCCGACTTTTTGCTCCCCACCCCCGCCCCCACTCACTGAGCAGCCTGGCCGAGGAAAGGTCACCTTAGCCGCGTTTTGTCCTAGCCGTCACTGTGCCATGAACACACCGATGTTTTCTCGTTCCTTTAAGCCCTCTGTGGAGGTTACATCCACGGGAAGAGTGGGACCGTCCTTTCTCCGGGGTTCCCGGACTTCTACCCCAACTCCCTCAACTGCACGTGGACCATCGAGGTGTCTCACGGGAAGGGTAAGAGCGCAGCCCCGGGTTCAAACATGCGGGACAGGGAGCAAGGCAGGGACTCGCAAAAGGAGGAAACGGGGTTAAATGAGCGAGGGAACCAATTTCCTCCCAGGGGCCGTAGCTTATCTGCCAATTTTTGTGTTTATCAGAAGTTAGGAGGGCAGCGGTCTGTAATGGTTAGTCTCCCGGCGGAAGCAGATTTCCTGTTTTCCTCGCCGGTTCTCAGATGAGCTGGGTGTGTGCGTGTGAATGTAGCCGTGGAAGTTGGGTGTCCTGGTAAGAAAAAAGGCAAAGATCGGGTGAGCTATGAATACTGGTTAAGAAGAGAGGAAGTGAACTTCTAGTTTCCACGCTAGGTCTAGGACACCCCTGGGTACCGCCGGGCGTCCTAAGTGCCCCGGGACCAGGACTCAGGAGAGATCACTTACCCTCACACAGGCCGGCGAAGGCTCCCGGAGCGGCCGACATTTCCTCGCTCTATACTCACGCCATGTTCATTTAGTGCAAGAAATGCCGTTTGTGAACATTCCGTTCAGGAAGGCATCATGGGGTGGTTGTTGTTTTGGGGGTTTTTTTGGTTGGTCTAAACTTGCCATTTTTAACCAACTGACTTATAGTTTTGATCACGTGACTATTATGCAGACACTGTCTTTCCACTTAGATTTGAGCTCTGCTTTCTGTTAAATTGGAATATTTTATTACCTGTGCCGAGTTACGCTCTGCCCTCATGAACGCGTGTGACGATGAGTTGGGCCTTGAAGAAAATTAAGAATAAAAAGGAAACAAATTATGAGTGGCCGAGGCTTTGGCATCATAAACATAAGCGTTGGTATCAGAAAGAGCCTACTGATAGTTAATGTTATTCGTTTGGCTCCGGGAGCCGGGGAACAGTGCTGTGTGTGTAGACTGAAGAGGAGCACGTGTGCATGAGGGCACTCAGGCTGTGGCGTGTGAGTTCATGCACTGGACGTCCCAGCGAAGGTTTTCTGAAGGACGTTCATTTAACATAAACAGGGAGGTTACCTGGGCCTTCACGTCCTTACGGGCCTAGTGACTGTGTCCGCACGGGGCCCGTTCTCGGCGTCCCGGCCCATTTCCCTCCTGTGTCTCCATCTCTGTGTAGGTATCTTACCTGCACCCAGATCTGCATCCGTGTCTACATCCGTGTGCGCACCCGTGTCTGTACGTGTGCTGATGCCTGTTTATATCTGCATCTGTGTCTGTCTCTAGACCTGTGTCTGAACTTACACTCATGTGTACATACACATTTGTTCTTCGTTTGCTGTTTGTTCTGCTTCGTTCTTTCATTGCCAGACCCACTGTCTCCCTACCCGTCGTCTGCCTCCTCACTGTCAGCCTTCCCAGTCAGGCTCCCACGGCAAGGTGAGACTGTGACTCGAGTCTGGGGGCTCTGAGCCCAGAGCAGCGGTTCCTCAGCAGCTGTGCTTCCCCCCGCCTCTGTCTGTCCCCCCTCCCTCCCGTACCCCGGCCCCCTCCCCCCAGGCGTTCAGATGATGTTCCACACCTTCCACCTGGAGAGCTCTCACGACTACCTGCTAGTCACCGAGGACGGGAGCTTCTCGGAGCCGGTGGCCCGGCTCACAGGCTCGGTGCTGCCCCACACCATCAAGGCGGGCTTGTTCGGGAACTTCAGCGCCCAGCTCCGGTTCGTGTCGGACTTCTCCATCTCCTACGAGGGCTTCAACGTCACGTTCTCAGGTACGCTGGGCTCTCCTCCTGCCGTTTCCCGCGATGGTAGTGGCGTGTGGGTGGTGTCTGTGTGCAGGTGCGTGTGCATGTGTGTCTGTGTGCAGGTGACTGTGCGTGCAGGTGTGTGTACGTGTGGGTGTGTCTGTGTGCAGGTGTGTGTGCGTGCTGGTGTGTGTGCATGCAGGTGTGTCTGTGCAGGTGTGTGTGCGTGCGGGTGTGTCTGTGTGCGGGTGTGTGTGCGTGCGGGTGTGTCTGTGTGCGGGTGTGTGTGCGTGCGGGTGTGTGCGGGTGTGTGTGCGTGCGGGTGTGTGTGCGTGAGGGTGTGTCTGTGTGCCGGTGTGTGTGCGTGCGGGTGTGTCTGTGTGCGGGTGTGTGTGCGTGCGGGTGTGTCTGTGTGCGGGTGTGTGTGCGTGCGGGTGTGTCTGTGTGCGGGTGTGTGTGCGTGCGGGTGTGTCTGTGTGCCGGTGTGTGTGCGTGCGGGTGTGTCTGTGTGCGGGTGTGTGTGCGTGCGGGTGTGTCTGTGTGCGGGTGTGTGTGCGTGCGGGTGTGTCTGTGTGCGGGTGTGTGTGCGTGCGGGTGTGTCTGTGTGCGGGTGTGTGTGCGTGCGGGTGTGTCTGTGTGCGGGTGTGTGTGCGTGCGGGTGTGTCTGTGTGCGGGTGTGTGTGTGTGAGGGTGTGTCTGTGTGCAGGTGTGTGTGTCTGTGTGCAGGTGCGTGCATGGGGGGCTGAGCACAGAGCAGGGCTCATGGACAGGCGCATCCCTTGGTGGGAGGACGAGGCTGAGCATCCTGGTTCAAGAAGAAAGATGTCTGTGCAGCACCCGCAAAATGTTGCTTTGCAAACTCTCAGTGGAAAGCTGTTCCTATTCCTCTTTCCTCAAAAGCCCTTTTGTTGACGCCTCATGATCAATTTTATCAGAATCCCTGTGGGAACGGTCCTTCCCGGAGAGAATATTTGGGACCGCTGGGCTCGGGTCACTTTGGGTCTTGCCCCCCAGGGGAGGCCAGTACTCGGGCTTCACCTTCCGGGTGGAAGAAAGTGTGCAGACGAGTCTCTGCTTTACCTTAACGCAACCACGGTGACAGCTATATTCAAAAGTCACGTGACCTTCTTCCTTGTGCTTACAATACATCGATCGTGTCTGGGAAGCATTGATGTCGCTTCAGGCCTTATCTGTCAGGGTTAACTTATATGATCTGAATGATTCTATGACTGGTATTATTATTTTTTACAGATGAAAAAACGCAGGCACTTAACTGATCAGACGTGTACGAGATGAATTTAGTCCCATAAGGACTTGGGGTTCGATGCACAAGCCCTGGCCAGGCCCCACTGTCTCAGTGATGCCCCCTATGTGGGGAGGGACTCCCTGCTCTGGTTGTTGATGGCGTTGGCAATGGCCTCACGCGCCCTGGCGTCCCTGACGTTTTGACAAAGGAAGTGTTTTTTCCATTTCATTCTCCGTAGCCCAGACCTAATGTCATTTTCCCACGCGGTCCGTCCCCAGGTCCCATATGCACAGGTGGTTTTTTCCAGTCTCCAGCCCCCCAGATTCCTCCATGACGCCTGATGTCCCCAAACAGAATCTCAGCCCCTAGACATAGGGGACAATGTCACGCGATGGGGGGGACAGTTCTGAGATGGTTGTTTCACCGCGTCGCGCGTCCGTGTAAACAATACTGAAGTGCGCGCTCTTCGCTAGAGAAGGTCTCAGCGTGTGACGAATACGGCCCCGCAAACGGCGCTGCGGAGTCCGCGCGCTGAGTCCGCGTTCCCGGCAGCCGGCGTCCCACCCTGTCCTCTCCTCCTCCCGCTGCAGAGTATGACCTCGAGCCCTGCGACGACCCCGGCGTCCCCGCCTTCAGCCGGAGGGTCGGCTTCCAGTTCGGCGTCGGGGACACGCTGGCCTTCTCCTGCTTCCCCGGATACCGCCTCGAAGGGGCCACCAAGCTGACGTGCCTGGGCGGGGGCCGCCGCGTGTGGAGCGCACCTCTGCCAAGGTGTGTGGGTAGGTGGCCGCACGCTTTCATTTCATTCATCCGGGGGGCGGGGCCTGTGTTGGGGGGCGGAGCCCTGGGCTGGGGGCGGGGCCTGGGTCGGGGCGTGGCCCTGGGCCGGGGGCGTGGCCTGGGTCGGAGGGCGTGGCCCTGGGTCGGGGGCGGGGCCTGGGTCGGGGGGCGGGGCCTGTGTTGGGGGGCGTGGCCCTGGGCTGTGGGGCGGGGTCCTGGGCTGGGGGCGGGGCCTGGGTCCGGTGGGGCCCGGGGGCCGGGCCTGGATCGGGGGCGCGGCCCTGGGCCGGGGGCGGGGCCCTGGGCTGCGGGGCGGGGTCCTGGGCTGGGGGCGGGGCGGTCAGTGCTGTGGCAGGGGGCGGGGCCTGGGGTGGGGCCGGGGGCGGGTCCCTGGGCCGGGGGCGGGGCCCTGGACTGCGGGGCGGGGTCCTGAGCTGGGGGCAGGGCCCTGGGTCGGGGAACGGGGCGGTCAGTGCTGGGCCAGGACGGGCCACTCCGCTGGCGGGTGCCGGCCCCCGCTTCCCCGTCCGTCTGGGAGGCCGGCTCCTTTCCGCTCAAACCTCGTGGCTGAAGGGCAGCGGGTCGCGGTGTCGGCCACGTTTCTAAAGGCCACACGGGGGGAAACGGTGGCCGCAGCCACGCTGTGACGACACCGCCCTTGACCGTCCCGCCGATTAAAAGCAGGCGTCTCTCCCGGCACAAGGGCGGCCACGGCTTAGGTCCGAGTCCTCTGCATCTTTCCGTGGGACTCGGCCCGGGGCGCGGCCGGAGCCCGAGTGCGGAGTGGGCTTCTCCAGGGCGTCCCCGAGCAGTTGGGGGGTCCTTCCCGATGGGCCCGCTCGTAAGTGGCAGAGAAACGCCGCATTCGGTCCCGCCTCCCCGGGAGCTGGGAAGGTGGCGGCAGCCGCAGGCCCGCGTGTCCCCCGGGCACGGCCACGCGCTGCGGGCAGACGGAGAGGTTAGGGTTCACGGGGAGGACTGCGGGGTGCCCAGCTACACAGACACAGATAAAGCCCTAGCGGCCCGCCGGCTGCGGACATGGAGGTCAGACGCCCACTAAGAACGGAACTTCAAACACGACCTGTGGAAGGGCTGCGCTCTGTGAGCGACGTCACTCGGGGCGGGGGCTCCACACTCCAGGGCTCCGCCGGGGCACTCGGGGCGCTGCAGGCCCGGGCCGAGCGAGCGGACCGGGGCCGGTGATTGGCTTAGACGTTGTGTTTGGTCTCCGTAGGAGAGAGAGCAGCGTCGATACTCGTGGGGATCTTTTTTTAGTTTTATTTATCTATTTATTTTAGAGAGAGGGGAAGGGAGGGAGAAAGAGAGGGAGCGAAACGTCCGTGTGTGGTTGCCTCTCACGCGCCCCCATCTGGGGACCCGGCCCGCAGCCCAGGCCTGCGCCCTGCCTGGGAATCGAACCGGCGACCCCTTGGTCCGCAGGCCGGCGCTCAGCCCACTGAGCCGCACCTGCCAGGGCTCATGGGGATTTTGTTTCCGGGGCTGTGGGGGTGGGGTAAGTATGAGGTGAGGGGTAGAGATGACCCCCCGTCTCCAGAGGCCAAAGCAATAGCGCTGCTTGTCCACAAAGGCTCTTCAGTCCCAACAGGCTCGTTAATTTTCCACACTTAGTTATTTCTGTTCACTGCAGTCGGGCCCTTAATCGGCACCATTTAGTACGTATCTGCTTTAAAAAAAAACCCGAGGATCCAAATCCTAATCAAATGATAGGTGAGATTACATCTTCAGGTGTTTTTTTGTTTCTTCCCACGTATGCAAGGGCTAAAGTCTGCTTTCCAGTGTCCCCTCTCTGTCCTGTGGTCGGACACTGGTGACCCAGCACACGCACCCAGCCGTGACCCCCGCCGGTCAGTTCTGAGTTCTCCTCACACGAAAAATAATCCATTGGCCACTAGGTTAGTATCTTTCCCATCTCCAGTGGCACGACATTGTCTTTCAGACTTTAGAAGTTGTGGCTGAGGTGACCAAACTTTTATTTTTGAATAGTTTCCTTTGTTGATCACGATCAAGTTCCATTTTGAACAAAAACTCCTCACGTTTGTGGCCAGGATTCGCGTTCTGGTGGCCGGAACACAGCGACTTTCTCCTTCTCTCTCATGTCCCACATTTTTAATAAGTTGGAACCCCCGCGGCTCTACCCCCACAGCGGCCAGAAAGGGCCGCTCTTTTACTTTGCTCTTTGATGTCTTTTCATTTATGTTGGCTTTTAAGTTAAGAAACACCCTCTTTCTTCAGGAAAGAAAAGAAGTAAAAGAATATTCATCCAGGCCCAGGAATTACTAGCATTTCCTGAGGAGCGTATCTGCCAAGGATGCCGCTGAGTTTAGACGCAAAGCCGCAGCTCTGCCGCCTTAGGTGCCGGAGCCCCCAGGGTGCTGGTGGAGGGAATGGCGCTCTCTGCTCAGTGGCCACCAAGCCCTGGCTGGAGGACGCGCGCCTGCCATCGAGCACAGAGACACACCACTTACCGACTTCTAAAATCGTATTACCATAATGGCACAGATTTATAAATATAGTCACAATGGGAGCTATAACGTTGAAACAATCATTAGAACGGCCCCTATTAGGTCCCCAGTTTCTGCTGGTTCTTTGCCGCCTCCTCCCCCACTGCTCCTGCTGCCTGCTGCGCCGTCCTTAGTGAGGAGGGGTAAGAGGCAGGGGGTTCCCCCGACTCTGTCCCAGCCCTTCCACGCGAGGACACGATGAGGTCCAAGTGTACACACCTCACGAGCTGATCATGACTCGCAGCCAGTGCCTTCTGGGAGTAGGCTCGGGGGTCACAGGTCCGAGGCGGGGGGCTGAATTTATTCCCGTCCTAGAAAGGCAGGACGTCACGAGCATGGCAACGCAGGATGACAGGAGCGGGCACGCAGAGGCTGTCACAGTCACGCAGCGCCTGGCAGGGCTGTCCCCGACACAGTCACGGAGCTCCTCCCTCCACCCCGTTGGACAGCGGGGCTGCACCGACGTTCCTGCCCAGCGCGGCCACGTGCCTGCAGCCCTTGCGCGCACTGTTGGGTTTCCGAAGGTCACTGTTCTCGGCGTAAAGTGTGGCCAATGGACTAGCTGTGGGAGCTCCCACGGGGCTCGCCAATCTCACACGCAAAGGTGCACGCCCATCAGGAGACACACGCCCGCCCACACACACACACACACACACACAGCAACTGTGTTCTGTCTGACGGCTTGGCTTCTCAGAACCTCAGCGATGAGGGCGTTCTGACCCCACCTGCTCACGTTCCCAGGGGACGTTGGAGCTGAGGGGGTTCTAAGCTCACCTTCCCAGGGGAGGAGACAGGGGCTGCAGGTTAGGGACCCCCTCCCAGTCATCAGGAAGCAGAGCACTGTGTGTCTTTCTACCTGGACTAAAGGTCGTCATGCAAATGTGGACGCAGGTGATGTCCCCTCAGGGGAGGCGGAGGCTGCTCTTGGCCACAGCGCACCACGGGGCGCTCAGGGCTGGGACGCGGGAGCGGCCTCCTCTGCCCTTAGAGCTCTGGTTAAATGCGTGCGGCCAGGGGATGCCAGCAGCTAAAAGCCCAGGGACGTGGCCCCAGTGTGACGGCAAAGCAGGGGCCTGGCACTGGGGGCCGTGTCACAAGGAAGGAGTGAGGCGAGGACAGGAGGCGTGAGGCCCAGGGAGGCCGCAGAAGCTCGGGGCGCGGGGGCTGTTCCAGGACCCTCGTCGGGGGGGCCCACTGCTTCCGCGGCATCAGGAGCGCCCCGCTGGGAGGAATGAGAAAGTCTCGGAAACGGGGCGGATGGGGGTGTCCTCCCTGCCCAGCTGGCAACACGCTCCAAGGACAGCCATGAGCTGTAAACTCTGTGTTAGTGGCACACACGAGAGAGGAGAGGGCCGTCGTGATGTTAAGGCTTTTGTCTGTTAAAATCGGGGACTCCGTCCTGAGTCCTGTTTCCTCTTCAACGCCCCGTGTGTTGTAGCTGAATGCGGGGCGAGCGTCAGAGGACACGAAGGCACGTTACTGTCCCCTAACTTCCCGTCCGATTACGACAACAACCACGAGTGCATCTACAGCATAGAGACCGAGGCGGGGAAGGGCGTCCGTCTCCAGGCGCGAAGCTTCCAGCTGTCCGAGGGCGACACGCTGAAGGTAAGGAGGACCCTCTTCACGGGACCCGTCTCCTCGCCAGGCCGGCGGCATCTGTCCCCTGCACATGCAGACACATGTGGAGGTGTGCGCGCGCTAGCGTAGTTTCATATAAACACACTTTTCGATCTATTGACCCAGCGGGCAGGCAGCAGGTCGCACCCCTTTGTGGAGCGTGTGTGCACTTGGGAGCAGCTTAGTCTGTGTTCCTGGATTGGACCTTATCAGTTGTGCGTCGTGGGCAAATGATCGCACACTTTTGAAGACTTGGCTTCCGCACGCGTACAAACGGGCAGTGACACCTGCCCTCCGGAGCTGTCCCGAGGATGGCGTGAGAGAATCCAGGGGTGTGTTTCTGGCAGGCGCCCGGCACGCACAGCAACAGCATGGCTTCAGGGCCACGGGTGCGGCCCCTCTGTGGCTGCTCCCCATCTCTAGAGGGGGTCTTGACAGTCAGAGCCGCAGTGACTTTGATGTGATGGGGGGAAGAAGCTCAGCCACCGCCACCGACCACAAAGCAGGGCTCACGTGGAGAAGCACCCGGGAAAGGACAGTCTCCGTGAATCACAGGACGCAGGGATGAGCTGGGGGGCAGCCGCAGGGGCCCCAGAATCCAGGGTCAGAGGCCTGCACCCTGCATGGACTTGGGGGGAGGGGCCGGCGGGGCAGACGGGGTCCAGCGGCCCCCAGGTCTTCCCCAGGTCTATAAAATCACACCTTCAAGTGCAGGTGCCCTGTAACCACTATGGCTTCTGACAGAGTCCCCCCCTCTCCTGTGACAATAGCAGGAAACCGGGGGACCTTCCAGGGCAGGGAAACATGCATTTGCAAGACAAGAACATGCAAAGCTGCAGCCGCACGGGAGACGTGCACGGGCTCCCACTCGTCCCCCATGTGCACAGGGATGACGCGGGGTCCCCAGCAGGTGCCCTCAGCCCCACCAGCAGCTGTGGGCTCACGCTGTGTGCAGGAGGCTCCCAGACGGAGGCGCCTGCCCCCTCCTCCACGTTCGACCGCATTTCCACGTCAGGTCGTAACTCAGAGGGGGCTTTGCTGTCGGGGGCCCCGCCATCCATCCACCAGCAGCAGCGACCACTGTCATTAAGACGCTGCTCTCAGACAGGAAGCCGGCATACCCTCAGCATCTGAAACGGTTGGTAAAGTTGTGTCATCAGGAGCCGCTTTCTGAATCCTCCAATAACCTGGAAGTTCGAGGTCAGACAGGCTTCCGGCAAACGTTTAAGTGACAGTGAACTTCCGTGGGCACAGGGGCGTGAGCAGAGATGCCATGAACCACACGCTGCCGAGCGTCCGTGTCACTGTGGCGGAGGAAGCGAGTCCTGCGCATTCGTGGCTCTGCAGCTGAAACGTTAGTACCCAAACGCCGAAGCACCCGCTGCCACGTTCAGCCGCAGAGACGCTGCGGCGCTGCAAAAGCCCCGGTGATTCTCAGGCAGACGTTCGGCTGAACATGCTCATTGACGGCTCAGTGTGAAAAATACTTCCAGAGGCATTATCTCCATTCTGGGGCATCGACGCTGTTCCCAAAGCTGCGTGCCTCCGGGGGTCCCCAACACTCGGGGGCAAGTTCCCAGGCACCCACAGACCCCTCCACACAAAGGGGACGTGTCCTCCCTCCATATGGAGAAGTCGTGGGGGCGAAGTGTAGCTCTAATGGAAGGGCCACGGGAGGGGTGAACGGCGGGAAGAGAGGGTCCCTGCAGACACGAGAGCCTTGGGTGCAGCTCGTGGGGAGCAGGGGCAGGTCCCCAATCCTTCCAGCGCCATCCCCTCAAGATTCTACAGGCTGCTGTCTAACCTGGGAGCACCCACCAGCTGGCGTGGCAGCTGGGGTGCGTGGCGGGGCGCGCAGGTGGCCCCGAGGCCGGCGTCGTGCGCAGGGGTGCAGCCTCGCGTGAACGTGGGCCGCAGGGCCCGTCCATGGCCGAGCACGGGCGTGGGCTCCAGCTGCTGCTGCACCCGGAGGGGTTGTGTGATCTCATAGCTGGTCCCCAGTTTCCCTGCAAGTGAACATCAAGTCCCCCGACTTCCGCCACCATCTGAGCTCCCATTGGGGATCAACACCAAAGTCGCCCCCAGATCTCACCTTGGCGCTGACGCAGGCGCGGCCCACGGGCGTTGGCTCCTTTCTTCATCCGGGCACCACTGCCCAGCAGGGGTGATGGCCGCAGGGGACAAACAGGGCGCGCATGCCTCCTGCAGGGGCCTGGGGGTCTGTGTCTCCGCGGCCCCTGCCCGGCAGGGGAGCCGTGAGCCTGACGCTGTCCTCGGTCCAGCTGGTCTGCGAAGCGCTCCCTCAAGCCATGGCTGGTGGGGCCGACCTTGACCGTCCTTCAGAGCTGAGCAGGGGCGCCTGTGGACGACAGAGAACGGCGGCACGCAGGGTGACCGGCCCTTCGCGGGGAGACCCAGGCGCTCCCCTCTGAGCCAGGCCGCCGTGGACTGAAACTTCGTCACCCGGTGCCAGAGCCCTTGCTGTGTCTGAGCAGTTCACGCGTGCAGCCAAAACACGGTTTTTCAGACAACAGCCTGTCCCTGGCTTTTAGTGAGAAATTGTAGTCACTTTATTCAACCAGGGCAGTATTCCTGTTTAATGCAAATGGAACAAAATAATGATCCATAAAATTAATTTTTCTAAACACGGTTCCTTCTTTGAGGTGTGTGTGCACTGGTGGGCAAGCCTGGGGCAGCGCTTGTGGCTTCTGCATTTGTCGGGAAGCAGGAGAGGAGAAGAGGCAGACGATCCTCGCTGGATGGAGTAAAGGGGGGGGGGGCGCCAGTGCAGGGGCGACCGAGGGCTGACAAAGTCTGGTTCCTGAAGATGGTCCTGACAAGAGAAACTGGATGTTTTTAATGCAGCGGAACCGTTGTATTCTCTCGAGCACACTCTTATCTACACCACAGGTTCCTTGCTATGAACCACTCAACTGATTCAGAGGAGCCGATGGGTGACGCGCTCTGGCTAAGCATCTGCCCTGAGCGCTTGCAGGGGGAGGGGAGCCGCCACAGCGCGGAGCTCTGCGAGGCGGGGTGCAGACCCTCCCGGCAGCCCCAGAGAGCTGTGCTGGGCACCGCCCCACCCTGTCCCCGCCCCAAAACACTTTGACACCAGCCCTCTCAGGGAGGGTGACCGGCACCCCGCCCGTCCAGCCAGGACGACCTCGGAGAAATGCGGGAACCGACCCCAAGCCCCCGCTCTGTGCCCCCCGCGTCTGCTACAAACCAGGGCCTGTCGGCCTGGCCGTCCGAGCCCCCAGCTTCGCAAACGCCTGGGAGAGGAAGTCAGCGGCAAAGGGCTCCAGAGCACCTCCTGCAGCAACTCTGGCCCCCAGACTGCACAGGGGACGAGGCCTCCGCGTGCCGCCGCGCCCTCAAATACACTCAGGAGGAAGAGCTGCCTGAGCTGCGCATCGGCGCAGAGGCCATGGAGCGTCATCCATCCTTCCAGCCTTGACAGGTGGAAGATGAGGGCAGCGGAGAGGGAGCGAGGGGACCCGGGAAGGCAAAGAAATGCTTAGTCAGCTGTAAATAAATGCAGAAAACGCTCTCAGAGCGATGAGTGTCAAGGGGTCTGAACGTAAACGAAGCTCTTCCTCTCCCGTGTTAGCGATAAAGACAGACCTGGAGGAGAGCCGGGGGGTTAGCACGTCACTCGGCCGCGCCCTCCCAAGTCCCGGGCAGACCCACCCTTGTCAGAACCGCCACGTTAGAGACGCAGCGAGGGGAGGGGTCTCATGCTGTGGCTTCTCGCCAGGTCTACGACGGGAAGGACAGCTCCTCGCGTCTGCTGGGGACCTTCACGCAGGGCGAGCTGCTGGGGCTGGTGCTGAACAGCACATCCAACCACCTGTGGCTGGAGTTCCACACCAACGGGTCGGACACCGCCCGGGGCTTCCAGCTCGCCTACACCAGTGAGTAGCCCGCGGCGGCCCCGCCGTCCTGTCTCTTCTCGGGAGGCACCTGTCGCTGCGTGGGTGCGATTTGCTTAAACAGTGACTTCTCCCTGGGTTCCTGACTCTGCTGTGCTTTGCTGTTTCTGTCTGCACACGGCTGACCAGACAGCGCACTCAGAAACATTACCAGAAGCAATAGTTTGAAATGTATCCATTTAGAAGTATAATATTTTTATAATCAAATGGCTGAATCTGAAAAGAAAATAGCTGATGACATTCAGGGCCTCTGGGCTTAAAAGTATTGACTGTGGTGTGGTGCACGTTTGCGGAAATTCCCGTACGCATACGGAAGACTGAAGCTAGTGTTCGATGTAATTCATACTGAGAGTCTTTGAATGCCTGCCAGGTATCAACACTTTGCTATTATATTGAGTTATTACGTATATTAGATTGTATATTAGAATATATATTATTGTGCATGTGTATAATATATATGTCCATATAAAATGAAGAAAGGGGGAGCAAAAAAAACTTGGAATCATCTTCTGGAAGGTGGGCCCCTTGTAGTCCAGGCTTCCCCCGCTGGGCGAGGGTTCTAGGAACCCGTCTGGATCAGGGCACCAGCTGGTGTTGTTGTGGGAGGCTGCGTTCGGCTTTAGTGAAATTTTTTTTAAGACTCTTTCAGCGCGTTTGCCCATTTCGTGACGGGTGATTTACGCGCACACCTGCCCGCACCGCGCTGAGTGTTCAGCAGTTTTTGACCCAAAACAGCCTGAGCCCATGCCCCACCCTCCCTGTTCACCTGATCTCGCCCGAGCACCTTTTTTTGGTTTGTTTCCCCGGATGAAAAAAGTTCTCAAAGGGAAACGTTTTGCTGACGTGAAACAAAAACCGGCAGAAGCACTAAAAGGCATCAGAATCGACAGGTTCAAACACAGTCGTGAGCCAAGGAAAAGCGTCTCAACAGGTGACCTGCATCCAGTGCAGAGGACTTGGCAGACGACTGAAGGTTAAACGTGTAAGAATCAACACACAATTTTTATAAATAACTTCTGGATTTCGGGGTCCCCCCGTGCACAAACGCACGCGCCGTCATGCATGAAACAACCATGTGCTCTGAGGCCTTTCTGCTCAGCACTGATTTCCTAATGAGCAAAGGGAACGCAGGTCACGGGAGTGTCCACGACCCGGCGTGTGTGGGCGGAGCCAGGAGCCCCCCGCCACTCAGTCCTCAGCACCTCCCTCTCCTGCTCTCTCATTAACAGGCCTCAATATGGAAAATGCTTTTTAAAAATAAATATGAAAACAACAAAAGAAAGTAAAAACAAAGGCAGAGCCGCTGTCCTTTCAAAAAGACAAGCTTGCCACGTGGTAACTCTCATTTTCAGCACATTTAGTTTCAAACAAATAAAGTAAAAAGACGTAGCTAGTTGGTGTGAATCACTAATTAAAATTAAGCACTCAATTAGCTAAAATGATTAAAATATACAAGACAGTCCAGGGCTTCGTCCTTCTGGTGTTTCAAAAATTTTATGACACCAAATATCATGACCCAGGAAATTAAACATTCTGGATTTTTGAGCACTAATATCTGTTAGTGATCATAAAGTTTTAATTTCTTTATTTGACAGACAAGCAAATAAAGGCCTGGAAAAGATAACAGTTATCCTAGACCCAGAGCTCATCCATGTACCTAGAAGGAACATTAAGGGTCTCAAAGCCCACTTAGCAGGGTAATTACCGTGGAAGAATTGTAACATAATTAAAGCAGAATCAGGAGAAAACCTGTGTTTCACTTTGATGAAAATAACCCTTTAAAAGATTTCGTAAGTAGAAAGAACACGTGTTACAATGTATGTAACATGAGACAGCAATTGGCATTGTAAAACCAATCTCCACCATTTTTATGTAGTGGGGTTACACTTCACTGACTTCCCCTCTCAGACGTGCTTCTGAGGGTTCTCACAGAAACCGTTCGCTCTGGTTGCAGATAAACGCGGGTCAGCGTCGCCTGCCCTCTGTTCTCTTCTGGTTTGGACTCACTATCAAGATGCTGGTAACTTGCGTTAGAAACGTGCCAACACGTTGTGTCTTTAGATTGCATCGCCGTCTGTTGAGTTTGCATGGACTTCGTCCTCTGTAACTTGTGTGCATTTATTACTACGCAGCTTCACACGATATGGCCAGGACAGAGCGTGTTTCGGGGCTCGCAGACCCAGCATCCTGTGCCAGGGCGTGTTGACAGGAGGGATTCGGCTCTAAGCTGACCGCCGCTGCGGGACACAGCTCCTCCGTCACGGCGACCTTCCACAGTCGAAGCAGAAGTGTACCGACACCGTCTGTCCGCAGAAAGCTGGGCCCTGTGACAGTGACCGCTGGGGTGGGCCGTCCGGGCAGGTGGTGGGGAGAGTGTGATGAACCAGAGCCGATGTTCACGGGGACTTGGGACAGACTGTGGAGCCAGAGACTCAGAGGGAACAACTCAGTTAGCAAGGGTGACGGCCGTGGGAGTCACGCGGGGGGACAGATGTACCTACAGGGTGAGACGAGCGTGTTTCTAGAACCTGGGCTCTGCTGTGGCTGGTGCCACCCCGAGGCCCCAGTTGCAGAGAGAAGGGGTCCCAGGCACTGGCGCAGGTGAGAGAAGGAGCCTCGTGTGTCCAAGGACCTGAAATTCCGTAGAACGATGGACAGCTGACGAGTAGAAAGGACGTAGGAGCCAGGGGACAGGCTCAAGAGAGGCATCATCTGGAAATCACCTCTAGGCTCACACAGTCGGGTCCACTCCCAGAAAACGAGGTGACGTGTGTACCTCTCACCCGAATATTTCTAGGTTCGAGCTCCCTTAGCTTGGGGGTCACCATTGAGGCAACTCTCCCATGACTCCTTACCACGCACAACACAGTGGCCCTCAGACGTGAAGGAAAGAAAGGAATTGGCTCATTTCGAATAGGCTTCGAACCGAGGCTTTGAGAAGAAGTGTGTCCTACGTGAGAAAGGGAGTGTTGTGCTCCAGGCTAATTGTGCTGTAGCAAGCAGGTCGCCGGGAGAGAAGGCCATGCCGCCGAGGACGCGCCGTGTGGCCGCGGTCCCGGAAAGCTGTTCTATCGATAGATCAAGACGCAGCTGTACGTTTTCATAAGCTCACGCCTTCTCGCAAGGTGTCTGAAAATTGCATGTGTACTCTGCTCCGGCGAGAAGCTAACGCCTACAGAATTGCGCGGTGTAGCACACATTCTTCGATGCAGAATGGCTTCCCGTGAAAGCGCCACAGTGGGAACGGCCGCCGAGGTAGTTCGGGTGCAGCAGTGCCGTGGGCTGCAGCACCCCCCTCCCCCAGTCCCCCACGGGGACAACTCTGCGTCTGGTGTGAGTCAGGGAGGACGTGCTATGACGGGAAGCCACACGGCCGTGTCTGGGAATGCCACCGGAAAACCCAGTCCCCAGTCCGCTATCCAGACACACCTTCCGTGGTATGCCTGAGAAAATTACATTCTTAAGCATACGCTTTTAGAGAAACATCAGAATAAATACTGAATTATTATAAAAATCATTAAGAAAATACGTGGGGCCAAACTTGATAGATTTCCGAGGGCGGCGTGGGGATACGTCTGGGGGACCCGCTGGGCCAAGACACAGACCGTCCCACCTCCCGGGGAGGCTGCCCAGACGGCAGGACGTGAACCTCCATCGTTTCTCAGAGGGCGGAGCGGGCTGGGGTTATGACGAGTGGCCCGAGGTGGTGCTGCGCTGTGAGCTCAGCCCCTCGGAGGAGGAGCGGGGCTGACAGCCCGGGATCCGCGCCCGGGAAGGCTCGTGCCTGGGACGGCGCGTCCCCCTGCCTTGCCAGCCCCCAGCGTCACCAGGGCGGAAGGGATGTGAGAACTGTCTGATCAGGGCCGGAGGTCACGGCCCACGTCACAGCCCCACACCCCGTGCAGACCGTGGCTTGCAGGCCTGTCTAGGAACCACATGTTCCATGGAGCTCCCTGCTGGAAGTTACTTCTTTTACTTTGCAATTATTTCTTACGTTCTGTGACAGTTGGCGAGTTGATGGAAACACACGGCTATTTATTTTCATCCTTCAGACCTGACGGGGATGTGGTCGGCCCCCAGCACTTGGGGGAAAGACCAGGGCCCTGGAAATGGGTGGCATAAGTAATGCAAGTGTAAGCATTACACGGAAAGCATGACTGGACTGTGAAATAAAACAGAGGCTGGCGGATGATGTCACCGAGCGCTGTAAAAATCTTACATTTGACGGGAAGAGCGATGACAGACTTTATTCCGTTCTTCTGCAGGGGACATGAAAAGCAATAATTACTGTATTAGTCAAAGTCACGGGGGCTTTTACAGAGGGCCACGCGTGGGCGGAAGGGAGTCTGGGGGTGGATGTGCCTCGTCAGGAAGGGCCACGGGTCGGTGTATTTCTGAGTCTGGTTTTCCCAGCGCGGCCTGCAGCGCCTAGCGGCGCATTTGAAAGGAGAAAGGCAGGGGATCCATTCAGGTTGGCGGTCGCTGTGTTTCTCTGCTCCACGAGTGCTGACGTAAGGATATGTGAAGGCCACCCGGTCTCTACGCTGTCCAATCAGCATTTGTTTGTTAGTTTGTTTTCCGCTGAGTGGACATTTCAGGAAACACTGATAGGAAGAGATCCTTCCTCTAAACGCCCGCAGGCAGCAGGGACCCTGAGCGGTGCATTCAGGCCGCCGGGAACACTCTGCCTGACCGCTGCAAAGACCCCGGGCGACGTACTAGGGCCACGAACCTCAGGCCCAAGCAGGAGCCCTCGCGGTCAAGCGTTCACCTTGGCCACAGGACAGGGCGGGCCTGCGCCCTCCCGGGTCTCCACCACCAGCCCCTGTCGGCTCCGCTGCCTCGCAGAGCGTGTGCCTCTCCTGCGCGTCGTCGCTGGTGTTGGACATGCTTCGCTCTGAAGATCCGTGACATCGGCACGCTCACGGCCTATTGGAACGGTGAGAAGGGTGTAAATGGCTGACGGTGATGAGAAGAGGCTCCCTGAGCACTGTCTGCAGCCGCTGGGGAAGCGAGGGCGTGGGCGGGCTCTGAGGGACGGAGCCGCTGAGCGCCATCCCCGTGCCTCCGGACGCGGTGCCGGTCGCTGGGCGCCTTGGGCAGTGGAGGGGTCGGTGTGGAGGGGCACCCGGTGGGACTTGACTGCCGGGCTTTACTTCCGGGCACAGGGGACTGAGACCACTTGGCGTCTGGTGTGGGGCTGTCGGTCTTGCTGTGACCTGCTGCACACGGGGAGGACGCGATGACATTGGAGCTTGCTCACTGGACGTGACGTAATGACCGGGAGAGCGGGTGCCAGGGGTCACGGCACAGAGGACAGCTCCTGGCTCCCAGGATCCTGCTGCACTGGGTGGGAGCGGGCCGAAGGCAGCGCTGTCCTGCACAGTGACAAGGACTTCCACGGGGACTTCCTGAGACGGGGTTTGGCCATGACGTCCGGCAGAGACCTCTGTCCTTGGTCCACGGCGAGCAGGCTGAGCGGGCAGGATGCCTCCGTGGTCGTTGGGGGCCGGGGTTCGGGGCGGTCAGTGCGGTCAGAAGCTGGGGGGATGCCCGGCCCCTCGCCTGCAGGCCCCACGGCCACGCATTCCGCCTGTGACCCAAGCGCCATGGAGGGCAGGCGGTCGGATGCCCTGCGGCTCTGGGTGCGTCACGGAAACCCGCCGCGTTGTGCCTCCGGGTCAGAGAAACGGCCGGTGAGGCGCCCGGGTGGTAAATCGCAGAAGCAAAGCATTGCCCATTGAACGGCTCTCCCTTCCGGAATTTTCTAGAGGGAGCTGTGCGCTTCGGTGTGAAGTAAGATCCGTGTGAAATGGGCCCGTTCAAGAGAACCCATGACTGGTTGGTGATGCTAAGGGAGACGCTAAGAAATGGCTGCTTCTGCATCTGCTTCTCTAGGCCTTTGAATGTGGGGGTATTTAACGGACACTTTAAAATGTAAAAGACCTGAAGGAATAACATGGTTCTGACAGGAAATATAAATAAGCGAGTCGTTCAAGACGTGCAGAAAACGGTTTTGCTTCTAATTGGAACCTACTCTGTTATTCAGGCTCCCGGCTGCAAAACTGCCGGGAATGTCTGTCGTCCGTTGGTTTCCCCTCCAGCCAAACTCACTGTGACGGAGGTCACACCATTCTGTGTTCCCGAACACGTCTGTACTGCACTTCATGTGGTAACCATAATAATAAGAGTGTAAGTGCGTCGTTAAACGTTCCCACGTTCCTTGTAAGGAGACGTGAAGGGACACCCTCCCTGGAGGTCCGTTTTGGAGGAAGATGAAACTGTAGCTTTCCTTCTTGGTCCGGTAAATATTCCTGTTGAATCCGTTCTGAAATTTCACTCACTGCGTATTCTGATCAAATGCTGTTTTTGTCTTTCAGACGATTTAATCTACTCTGTGTATCTTCTATCCACCTACTTATCTATCCTGTATCTATATCTGTGTATCACCTATTAATCTGTCATTTATTTTTCATCTATATCTGTCTGCCTGTCTCTCTGCCTGCCTCTGTTCTCTGTCCGTCTAAAGGGAAGGAAGAGCGCCATTCAGGGAGTCGGGGTTCCTGGTATTTCAGGCGATCTCTTGGGGACTACTGTGACATTATTTGGTTATGGGTACACTTACATGGATGTGCTTAATATGTTTCTTGATCCAATGATGAAAACCTTCTTTGGGAGGAGAAAAGGAAGCTTAACAGTTATTTTAAGAGGGCAGAAGAATGCAGGGAGTCTCCCGTGGGACTGTTCAGAATGGTTTTCATTCATTATTTATCACTTTTTTGGCAAGACCTAGTGACATCTTCCTTAGTAAATGAGTGGAGACAGTGTACTGTCTCTTCCAGTTTGTAGAATGAGTCTGGGCCAGTCCCCATAAGACGGGCGGAGGGAGCCCAGGGTGGGCACTCCTGCCGCTGCGAGAAGCCCTCTCAGGACCACATCGGGGCGCAGGGGGCACGTCCAAGGGGTCCTCTCTGTATCTGAATCACCCCCTGATTCTCTGCGCATGAAGCTCCCGAGCCCCGGTCCGTGTGCCGCAGGCTGGTGGCAGCCGTGGCCCTGAAGCCCCTCTGCTGTGAGCAGGGACACGTGTCCCTTTTCCTGCGAAGCTGGAGGCCCTGCAGTTTTCCAGGAAGTGGGCGTGGAGGCCGCTGGGCGGCTCTCGGTGCCGGCCTAGACTGAGCGCTGGCCCGGCGGACCCACGGAAGCACCCTGCTGGCCCCGATGGGGCCCCCCTCCTTCCAGAAGGTCCCGATGTGCCGCGCAGGGGAGGTGGAGGCAGCAGAGGCTCCGGGCTCTCTGGGGAACCCGGCACGGCGCCTGGAGAGGTGGGTCGGCGATGGCACCTTGGAGCTCTTCAGGAACAAGCTCTGCTTTTCGGTACAAATGCAGGACAGATAAGGGGACCAGACCTCCAGGAGCACCAAACGGCGAACAGAGAAACTCGCTCCTGACCCCATTTCTCCCCTTTAAATTCACAGTTGTCTTTTCTTTCCCCATTTCAAGGTTCACGTGACAGCGTGGTCTCTCCCCTTGGCTGCTGGCCCTGGGGGACCTCTGCTCACTGCCCCCTTCCTCGTAGGTTTTGACCTCGTGAAGTGTGAGGACCCCGGCGTCCCCAGCTATGGCTACCGGCTCCGGGACGAAGGCCACTTCACGGACACCACCGTCCTGTTCAGCTGTAACCCGGGCTACACCATGCACGGCAGCCCCACCCTGACCTGTCTGAGCGGCGGCCGGCGAGTGTGGGACCAGCCCCTGCCGTCTTGCGTGGGTGAGTAGGGGCCCCGCGTCACCCACCGTCCCCGCCGTGGCTTTCATGTATCCCTCATGGTTGTGGGGGTTGTTACGTATGAAAGGCAGGTTTTCTGTTACCATTTTATCTAGACTGTAGGCAGAGAATTATTAGAATTAGAACACAGGCATTTCATTCTTCCATACTCTCAACACTAATTACGTGGACGCGGGAGCCTTTCTGTCCAGGTAACGCTTTGGAATAAATAAAGAAAAGTGACAGAGACAGAGGTCACGGGGATTTCTTCTGTGTCCGTCATGCAGACCATGATGGGTTCAGTTTTTGTGGCTAAATGAAAACCTGCAACCCCTAGAGTGACCGTCCCGTGTTTCTGCGTCTCTTGCAGCAGAGTGTGGGGGGCAGATCCACGCGGCCACCTCGGGGCGCCTCCTGTCCCCAGGCTACCCGGCTCCCTATGACAACAACCTGCACTGCACCTGGGTCATAGAGGCAGACCCAGGGAAGACCATCAGGTACGTGTCCTGCGTCGGTCCCGAAATCTGAGAAGGGAGGCAGGTCTGGTGCTCGGGCAGCAGAGACAGGAGTCTGTCCGTAGTTCTCCGTGACCAGAAGGAAGACAACGGGACAGTGTGGGTGGGCAGGCTTCCCATTGGCTCACAGGCTTCCGGTGTGTGATAACCACATTAACAAAGAAAGAAAAGAAGGAAAAAATGTATCAGTTAGTTTTTGCTGCGTAACAAACTGGCCCCCAAAACTTAGTTGCTTAAAACAATTCTTTATGTGCTCCAGACTTGGTGGGTTTCCCAGGCAAGTGGGGTCTGGGCCAGGTTGGCTGGGTGGTCGGCTGGCCTCAGTCACAGGATGGCTGGGAAGGCAGGGCCTCTCCGCCCCAGGTCTCTGTCCCTTCGGTAGGATCATCACTGAGGAAGGTCCTTAGTCACAGGCATGCTTTTCAAACTTCTGCCCTCATTACATTTGCTAATGTGCCCTTTGCCAACGCAGGGCTCATGGTCTCCTGAGCAAGGTAAGGCCTATGGAAGCCTGCGCCCCCTCTTACGGGGACAGAAGTCCTGTCCCATTGAAAGGGGCTTGCGAGCTGGCTGGGAAGGACGAGCCATCATCTCGCACGGCCCCCAAGTACACGTGGGTTAGACCAGGAAGGCCTTCCCATCTGAAGGTGCGTGTGCGGCAGGACCACATTACACACGACATACATGCGTGCAGACGTTTTAAGAGACAGTGGTCTATTTCAGTTGACAGTCCTGTTACTGTGCTAAGCTCTTAAAACCCACTCAGTAAACCAACAAAAGTAATATTTTTAAAGTAAGTTCTTCACGTTCTGGTCAGAAGCTGTGTCCAAAACCACAGCAGATCATCCAAAAGGGCCATTTCCAATAAGTCACTCTTTAGCCACAGTTCCCAGTAGACGGGAGCGGGCACCTGTCCCCACAGCACTTCTTAGGGTGCCTCTTCTCCTCCCGTGAACTTGCCTCTCTCATCATAGTTGCTCTTCAATCTCTGCACAACATTGTTTTCTTCTCCCTGCCTCCCCCTCCCCCACAGCCCTGCCCGGGTCCCATGTCTCTGACCTCGTGTCCCTCCCCTTGTGATGGCACCCAAGGTGACCGAGTGCTTCTGGCCCCCAGATCTGTCCCCACACACGGGCGAGGGAGGCCAGTGAGCTGAGTGTAACGGCCAAGCTCGCGCGCCTGGCTCTGCGCCCCTCCCTTCTTACCCGCTGACCCCAGGTCCGGGCTTCCCTCACTGTCCCCCCACTTCAGCCTCTCCCCGCGACCTCTCCTTTGTCTTCCCCTGCCCCCCCTCCCTCTCTCCCCTACCCCTTCCTCTCTCTCCAAAATCAGTAAAAATATCTGTGAGTGAGGACGTTAGAACATAGTCATTTTCCATGGTGATAAAATAAAGGCATATATAGACATTGTTGATAATTATTTTAAGAGCTCATTCATTAGCCACCAACTAGATGCCATTGTTACCATGTCGACCATATGACCTAGCCGTGTTCCCCGTGGGAGCCGCATAATTAAATGTCCCTCTTGTTGGTTGTTTATATTATTTCTAGTCCTTGATATTGTATATCATCGTATGGCTGACAGTATGATAAGTAAGCCTTTGCTCATATTGATAATTAATACCTTAGCGTAAATTCCTAGGAAAATTTTTCTGGGTCCAATGGTTAAAATATTTTTATATATCTTAATATTGTATATATATAAATCTTTCTATAAAATAAAGCTGATTACTTCAGTTGCCAACTTCAACAAAATTATGTGCAGATTCAATACGATGCATTGGCATAGCATTCAAAGGATCTTTCTTGCCTTTTTTTTTAACACTAGAAAGGGTTACAGAAAACTTCAAAGCCTGAGAAGCAGTTTGCTGGACTCCTCGACACGAGGACAAATACGGTCAAAATTTGGAGATATTTTCCTTTCTCCACACACAGGCAAATACATCACATTTGGCTTATTTATTGATATAATTAGCTTTTACCAAAGTAATATCACGTCGCATGTTATTCAGAGTTTTTCCCAGTCCATCCCCGTGGCCCAGGCGCGCTGTCCTCCCCCACCGGTCCCTCCCAGGGCGTCGCCGGAAGGTGCCGTGATGTGTTCTCTGCGCCCCGTGGGGCTATTCAGGTCATTTTCAGTTTTCCTGCGTCATTGCTCTGACCCCTCCTTCCAACGCATCCTCTCAAGGGGGCACATTATGGAGAATTTGGGGGGCTGCCTGTTCAAATCTGGTGGCCCGTTCCCAAGCTCCCTGTAGAAAGAGAAGCCACAGCCTCCAAAGTAACCGAAGGAGTAGAGTCCCCACCTTCTCCCTGAAACCCAAACCATCTTTTAAATCTTCGCCCCTTGGGGAGGAAAAACATCTTCCCATTTCGTTGTGTGAGTTTCTAACTTGAACAGCGGGACATTTTTGACATGTTGGTGTATTTATCTGTACAGCCACCTCCCCGCCAGGCCACCGCGTGTCCCCTCCTTACCGCTCTCTGCCCCGCAGGCCCCGCCCCCGACACCCTGAGGCACAATCGGGCACATGCCCCCCTGGGGCTGCGCTCACACCTGCAGGAGGTGAGCTGCTGTGCGTGGCCAGGCGTGTGGGCCTCTGCCCCCCTGCCTGTGTCTGATAGAACCGTGGGCTCCTTCAGGGAACAACGTGAATGGTATTTTTTTATGTCACCGTTTATCTGTGACTACCCCCACAATGACATTTATCAGTGTACAGGAATTTCATATCATACTGAGTATAAACATGATAGGAGCACAGGCCAACATGACATCCGTTATATAATTATTGTTAAACTCACAGAACAGTCCTGTAGGTTGTGTGGGGGTAAATGTGTGCACACATGTGTCTGAACGTTGTGGGGAACAAGTGGAGTAGTCCGTCTCAAGATTAGAGCACGCGTGACTGTACCTGTAGGGTTTTGTTCTTTAAAAAGATCAGAAGCAAAGAGGGTAGAATGTTAGCACCAGGGCGACGGGTACACACGTGTGAGCTACATCCTGTCCTCTTCTCTGTAGCACAAATATGTAATGCTGCGCATTTTAGAATAAACTATATATTTTACACTTTCTGCAGGGCAAGGTAGATATTTTTGAATATGTAATGCACACAAAATAGATAACTACAGTTTGAGTACAGTTTCTGTATGTCCCCTACTCTAATTTTTAATCCTCCTTACAGTTTTGTGTGTTGAGCAATAAAGAGAAGAAACTATAAACCGACACACCCAGGAAACGCAGATTTCTGCTGGTATTTCAGCGTCTCTCTGGTCTGTTTGAACTGCCAGAAACAAGACTCGAGTTCTGCTGCCTCCCCTGACAAGGGGCTTCCTCAGACAGATTTTTAAATCGTTCCAGGAAGTTCCCGTGAATTTAATATAAGTATTTTCAATTGTATAAAGGAAGGCACTTATATTGCACATTTCTTCCTGGGTGTTAGAAGTACTTGAATTTTGTCAAGGGGAGTTTATAGCAGATGCTTCTCTGCCTCGGTGTCGGTATTTCACATAATGCGTTTTTCTGAGAATGAAATTGGTAGCAATAAAAGCAACACGAGATCAGATCAGGCGCAGACAGGCAGACCGCGTCCCGGTGCCAACGCCCGCCCCGCGCACCGCGGCCTGTCCTCCGGGCGCGGAGCCGCGAGAACAGCGCTGACGCGGGTGGGGACCTGGCCCGCCGGGGCGTGGACGCAGGAGTCAACCCTGGCTTGGGGGCAGGGGTGCGCCCCAGGGGCATCGAATGATGGAAATGGCCCCCAGCCTCCAAGGGCAAGTCTCACCCTCAAAGAAGAGCGCAGCACACGCTTGATGGTGGTCATCGCGCTTCTCAGGCGGAGGCGGTTCCGGGGGATGGTGGGGGTCCCCCTTTTGCACAGGTGCAGCTTGATGCACCCCCCCCCCCACGTGCCAGGTCCTAGGAAGACGCGCGCGGGCGGGGAGTGCGCGAGTGAAAGGAGCCTGAGTGCCTCCCGGGGCGCGAGGGGTCTCGCCGAGTGACAGCCGAGCTGCGCTCTCTCCGCAGCCTCCACTTCATCGTGTTCGACACGGAGACCAACCACGACATCCTGAAGGTGTGGGACGGGCCTGCGGACAGCGACGTCCTGCTGCAGGAGTGGAGCGGCTCGGCGCTGCCCGGCGACATCCACAGCACCTTCAACGCGCTCACGCTGCGCTTCGACAGCGACTTCTTCATCAGCAAGTCCGGCTTCTCCGTGCAGTTCTCCAGTAAGTGTGCGCGCGCCCCCGCCCCCGCGCGCCCCGCCCCCACGCCCCGTGCCCCGCTCCCCATGTCCTGTGTCCCGTGCGTCCGGCACTGCCGGGGCTCCCAGGGGTCCCCCGCGCAGGCCACCTTGCTGCGCGCAGGTGCCCTTGTGAAAAGCGCATCGAGAGGACACTTTGAGGCGATCCTGCGTTTTTAGACGGGGCTGCGCCGGGGAGGCGCCATGGACCGCCCCAGCTGTGTGAAAACGAATCTGTGTTACTTTAAAGGGTGTCATTAACCTGCTAAACTGAAGCCCAGACCGGGTGTGGGTCTCTGCCTGGCCACCAGGGTGACCTTGGGCACCCAGGGCGGGCACCCCGCGTGGCTGCGCGGTGAAGTCGTCAGGCGTCCAGGCTGCTACTCAGACCTGCTTTCTGTGCGCGCGCCCTCCTGCCACCAAGGAGGTCCTTTATGAACAAGCTGAGTGGGATGGATTCCTCCGCTCAAGTCTGCCTGCCAATACGCAGACTTCCACGGTCTGTGCCCGTCGGAGGCAGAAGGTCCGTTTCAGCGCCATCACTGATGTAATGAGGGGTTTGGAAAAGGGTCCTAGGGGGTGAGGGTTGAGGCTTTTAATTTGACTGCGACTGTAGATATATTTTTTAGAAAACTGGAATCTCTCTGAGCAACGGAATGAAGCGTCTCCGTGCGCCGACGCTGCCAACGTGAGAACTTGGTGACACGGGCAGCATTTAAGTGTTCACGCGCCATAGATACAGGTGTCATCTGTAGCGGCGCTTCTTCTTTAGCGGCAACTGTGAATCCACAGGCCACTGTAAGACGTGAAGCGGAGTCTGTGGCCCCTTTACACTGTTTCCCCCAAAGGGGACACACTAGGGGGCGCAAGTCACAGCCGCGATGGTGACGGCAGCACAGTCAGCACACGGAGCACCCGTCACAAAGAGCACCCTCAGGTGGCCCTTGCACAGCCACACACAGCTCCCATCCCCTGCCCCCCGTGACCATCTGTCTCTGTCTGTCCACCCTGTCACCTCAAGTGCTGGATGCCAGGCACCGGGCAGTGTGACACGCTCGCTCCTCCCAGGCCCACGGAGATGCACGGGATGTCACCTGTGTCTCTGGCTCATCCCTTCATGTTGCTGGGCCGTGCTCTTGGGACGGACGCTCACCAGCTCAGTCACCCACGCACCGCAGGGCACCGGCTTGATTCCGGGTGCAGACCCCTCTCAGGCATCAAGCTGCTGTATGTACAGTTTCACGTGAGAGCGCGAGACTTCATTTCTCTGGGACACGTGCCCCAGAGTGCAGTCTCTGGGATATGCGGCAGTGATTTTATCTAGTTGATGAGATTCGAATGCCCACGCGGCTGTGCCGTCAGTGACAGCCTCCGGGCCCCGCGCCGGGCCGGGACCTGGCCTCGCGCTGTGATGTGATTATTGGCTGTGCCTTGGGGGGGCTCTTTGCGGCTCCCCAACAGCTAAGGACGGTGAACATGGCTTCATCTGCTTACTCGACGTCTGAAACAGCCTCTTCGTTGAGATGCTTCTCACGTCTCTTGGCCATTTTCTCGCTGGATTTCTGTGCTTCCCATCTTGAGTCTTCTTTATATATTTCAGAGACCAACCCTCTGCGAGGAACGTGGCTTCCACCTTTTCTCCCCCTCTGTCCGGGCTGTCTGATCTATTTCCTTACATTCTTTCAGTGAACAAAAGCTTTAAACTTTGACGACGTCTAAGGATCAATTTTTGCTTTTGGATGGTGCTCTTTTTTCCACGTCTGAGAAGGCCTTGCCAAGCCCTAACCCCCCCAATTTTTTTCTAATTTTTTTTAAGTCTTGCACTTTTACACTGGTACCGAAAGACGTAACTGACCACGCACCAACGTCTGCGTAAGACCCGAGTCTTAGGTGCAGGCCCTGTGTTTTTTCCCTCCGTATCTGCTGCCCCAGCCCCGTCCTACTTCTGGAACACCAAGGGCAGAGTGGGCCGGGATCCCGGCGCCCCTGCGGGCCGCGGCTCTGCTCCTCCAGGGCCGTGGGTCTCAGCAGATGCGGGTCTCGGTCACTGAGGCACTGTGACATTTTCAGAAATGAACGGAGAAAAGCTGAGACCAAATTAGGGGAACCTGGTGAGATTCTGACCCACTGTCTTCTATTCAGGACCCAGACGTGATGGGTCGCCAGCCGACGCGGAAGCGCAGCTCTCTGTGTCTGTGACCTTCCTACAGTTGTCTCAGCCACTGAAGTTTTAACGCGACAGCAGGGTTCTCGCCGCTGGCGCGTGTTCATCCTGTAGAACGCAGGCGGTGACCCTTAAGAAGGCAGTTTCCAACTCAGTGTGGGGCCTCGGCCAACAGGGTATCTTTCCAGGAAAACGTCTGAAATGACTAAATGCACACTAAGCAGTTTTAATCCTGAGGGCCAGGGATTCCCAGCCCAGTGCCACATGCATTTTTACAACAGGTGACACCTGACTGTGTAGTTGGGGACACTGACCTCTTTCCCCTCAGATGGTCAAATAAAACATGACAACAGTCAACACAGTAATAGCTGTCGGGTGTGAATGAATCACACGTATACCTACTTTTTGTCAGATCGGGGGAAATATAACATATTTTCGGCGTGCCGCAGAATTTTCATCATTGTGTGTGCCGGAAGATGAAAAGGGTGGAAAATCACTGCTACGAGCCAAAAACTCAGTCAATATATTCTTAAATGTTTCACAAAATCCAGGGAGGACTTCATGCAGTCACAGAACACGGCCCCGATTCTTGATTCGTGTCTTAGTGGGAGGCGAAGAGCACACAGCTGGACGTATAATTAAATCCGTGCATTCCGCGGGGTCACCAGTGTCAAAGCGAGTCCGTCTCATCGGGAGGGGCCGGGTCATGTGGCGGTTCCTGCCGTGCAGGACTATGCCGCTGTGGCCTGTCGCCCGCCCTGTCAGGGAGGGACTCGCTTGTGGCCAGGACGGACCGCAGAGTGGCTGCTCCCGCTGACCCGGATGGTCCCAGGTCCCAGTGGACAAGGATGGAGAGGACTTCTGACCCCGAGGGGCCTGCGGAAAGGGCCTGCGGGAAATTGAAACACAATGTCCTTCCCCGGGGACCAGCCTTCTCTCTACGGTAACGGCGATGATCCGAGCAGGACAGTAGACGTACTGCTCACTCTTCTACAGCGAGAAGGTAGGAAGATTCCGCACCAGCCTCCCATTTGGGAAAGACGCGTTTCAGGGGAACATGAGCAGAGGGTAGCCTGTGGCACCTGGAAGGACACAACCGTGGAAAGAACACTCTTCCTCGTGACACCACGTGGCCCCAAGGCCCGAATGCCACTTCTGAGCCTGCAGGCACGTCTTCGGGTGGGGCTTTGACGCCGGTGGGTCTCGGAATGAGCGTCACCGCCTTTCCCAGGAAACAGCCTCCCGCAGCTGTGACAAGAGGAGAATAAAACAGCGTTTCTTCCAAAGGCCCGGCCAAGGCGAGTCCCTTCTCCCTCGCGGATCCTGATGGTGCACCCGGGGGCATCCTGCGCAGGGAAGGTGACGAGGGCGAGAGCTCGCGATGCTAGTTGAAGGAAAAATGGAAGAACGAGAGATTTCTAAGTCTTGGGTCCTCATGCGTGTCCTCCTCGTTTCATGTAACATTATGCAAATGGGAGGAAACCACCCTGGCGCTGGGGCCGTGACGTCTCAGGGACATGGTGGGATTCAGATTCTGTACAGAGTCTGGCAACAGTATCGTCGCCGGTGGGCCTCGCACAGGGTTGGTGGCCTCCCGCGCGATGCGATTGTAGGCGCACGGCTCAGCACCCACTTCCCACGAGTCTGCCAGCGCCCCGCTGTGCCCCCAACACTCTCACCAGCTTGTCGGGCGATGCTGGCCTCTCCTCTCCTGACCCGGCGTCCCTGACGCTTTCATCGACAAAGAAGGCGCGGTTGCCAGCGCTTTTGCTAAAATTAGGGTGAGCGTGTGATTTATTGTTCCGATTAGGCCTCAGTCCGTTGTGCAGGTGGGCTGTTGGTAATTCTGTGAAGACAGCAGCGCCCCGGTGAGGACTGAGCTGGGGCCCCCTCTGTCCGGCGTGCACTGGGCACCTGAGTGAGCTGGCACCTTGGAGGGCACAGAGCTTAGGGGAAGGTGTCCCCTTTCATCTTGGTCAAGGCTCTTTGTGGTTGGTGCACTTTAAGTCGTGGGAATTGTGGTGCGTGTTTTCATTAAAGAACGGTAACAAAGAAACTCCGAGGGGAGTGTGTGTGTGTGTGTGCGTGCGTGTGTGTTACAGCTTTAGCCTGCTGCAGCTCTGGCTATATTCCATAATCAGTGGCATTTTCAGCAAGATTTTGCTAGAATCTGTGCAAAGTAACCATCATCAAGGTGCCTGTCGGTACCTGTATCTTTGGGGAAATAAACCCTTTTTGTGAGTTCAGATGTGGACAGGGGGCCCAGGGTGCCTACTGAGGCCTGCCTCCCGTCATGTGACCCGTCCTGTCCTGTCCTTGCAGCCTCTGTGGCGTCCACCTGCAATGACCCGGGGACGCCTCAGAACGGGACCCGCTACGGCGACAGCAGGGAGCCTGGAGACACTGTCACCTTCCAGTGTGACCCTGGGTATCAGCTCCAAGGACAGGCAAAGATCACGTGTGTGCAGCTGAACAGCCGGTTCTTCTGGCAGCCGGACCCGCCCACCTGCCGAGGTACCGTGCAAAGGACTGTGGGAGTCTGCTCCGTGGGAGGGGGTCAGGTTATCATAGCACTGCTCTGTAAAGGTGCTGTCTCTTCAGAAATGTTCCTTAAGGGGTTCTTTCTTGCCCTCAGGTTCTCTGAGCCTCTCAAAATTGTATCGTAAACCTTTAAACTTTATTTTATTAGGTGAAATAAAGGAAGTAGTCAACTTAAAATACAATAATTGACATTTAGCTAACACGTCCTGTTCTTAACAAATCTTATAAAAATAAAGATCAATCAAATTACTGTAATTTAAATTTTTGGAGGGCTAAAAACTCATAACCCTACCATTGCTATTCTCGTTTTTAATATATAAACTTGCCCGTCGGCAAAACCTACTCAATAAAAACTACTTTCTCCTTTTACATGGTTTTTCTATAATATTGCCACATTTTACTAGAATTCTGAAAACTAGAAATTATACTGCTTTTGTCAAAATGAAGGTAAAAGGAGAAAGTTGTTTCTGCAATTCACTGGAGCTTTTATAGTCTGACCTCGTTAAAAGGATGGCAGTTGGTTCTGCAGACTTTAATTTGAATAACGATCCAAGTTATTCTATCGCAAATATGGCTTTAAGCCAGTGCATATTTTCATATAAAATAGCAATTTTATGTAGACTGTCCCTTCATTCAATTAAATACTTTACCATAAATGCCTATTTAGAGTAGTTCATCTTAATTTTTCAAAGAAACGCTACTAAACTTGATTATCGTAATGAACAGTCACGGTCAGTGTGTCCTGCTTTATAAAGCCTGACGTGTGTACAATGTGGTTAATCTGTGAAGAGAGAACATGGCAGTGAAATGTGAGGCACGTGGTTGGTGGGCCGTTTTGCCCGGGGTGACCTGGAGCAGATTTGTGATGCAATGGACCGGGACCCCCCATGCAGTGCAGAGGTTCTCTGTGGCCCCCTGGAGCTGAGACTCGGGCCCCCGGCCTGTCACAGAGAACGCACAGGATGGGGCAGCAGCGGGACGGCGGAGCCACGCGAGTTCCGCCTGCTCGGCCTTGTCCGGGACGACCGTGTCGGCTTACTCAACATCTGGCGCGGCCTCGTCACGTCACAGCTGTGGTGAGCGCCGTCACGCTTCCTCCAAGCTGAGTCACTGGGAGCTCGGACAGACGCCTGCCTGCTCCTCTGCTAAGGCAGGGTCCTTCCCTGTCAATGCAGCAGTCCTTTCAGACCCCGTCCTGCTTTGAAAGCCAGAAAGGCACTTTTAATCCCCGTTCTGCAGGATCTTAAGCTCATAGAGCAGGACAGTCCAAAGCAATGCCACTGACCGTCTGTCTCTCCCAAGGGACTTCTCAGCTGACATCATTTAAACGCTTGACTGCAAACCTGACCACCTTTCCAGCCCGTCGGCCGTCTTTTGCTGGTGCCCCTCCTGGTGAGCTAACTGGCCGGTGACTAGGTTACCATCCTCAGCACAGAGAAGCGCTAACGCGTCCGCGATCCTGGATGTCAGGTTCAAGAACAAGCTAACGCCCCCTTGCAGGCAACTGGATACCAACAGTGTCCCCCAGCAGACCTGCCCACGCGCACCTGCGTCACGTCTCGGGAAGACGGCGTATTTGGGAATAAGTGAACATTATTGTTCCTCACATGGTAGACCTTTCCCCCCGAGAAACGTGGCCTCTGGAAGAAACTTGTCCACTGTGGGCGGTGGTGATCATGACTGAGCACTCACGCACATTCTGTCCTGCTGACCTGAGACACTTGTTGACTTCACTTAGCTTCTTCCTTATTGAGAACAGAGGTGTTTACTGCAGAAGCGTTTAAGCTCCCATGGGAAACAGAGGAAAACACCGCCATCTTTTCTCCTGGGGCCAATTCCCGTCACATAAACACGCACCGGACAACGCCCCAACCATTTTATGTCCAATCCGGCAAGGCTCAGAAAATCAAAACCGTACCCCAAGTTTCCAGCAACCCATTTGGTGGCAGCGTCCTGCTCCGATCTACAAGGTGGCCATTTCAAGACTATTTATCCCATGTGATGGTTTAAAATTGGAAGTGCTTTGAGGCCGAAACATTCACGGGCCTCCGTAAAGAGTTCCTCCGGAGACCGTGATGGGCGAAGGTCTTCCCACGCACACGGGGTGGCAGACGGGTACGACTCTGTGGATTTTATCTACGTCCGCCTCCTCGGGAGAACACCCTACAGCATCTGAGTGGCATTTTGCACTAAGTTCTAGTCCTACCCAAAATAATCCGCAAGCTCTCCGATTAAAACCTCAGGAAGCTAAAGTGAAGCGGAAGCGGACTGACTAAGAGGGAGAAGAAGCGAGACAGCAAACGCTTTCAGATAACCTCGCTGAAGACGCCTCCGGGATGTGGCCACACAGACAAGGCCTCTCTGTCTCTTTCACGTCAACATTTGAGTCCCGTCTGTGAGCTCTTCCTGCCTGTGGCCCCCGTAGCCAGGGCCCCGAGTCCGCCATTTTCCATCTTTCACAACCTGCGGGCGAGAATCTTCTCTGACGCTCAGGTTCCGTCTTCTCCAGCTCAGCTCCCCGCCCCCCTCCTCCGCCCAGACCCCTTGTCCCCTCTGTCGGTGGGGACACAGCCCTGGGAGAGCCTCTCGGTCATCCTTCCCGCTCAGTCTGTTCAGTGAAACTGCGGCCCAGGGACAATCTGGTTTCCATCTGTGTGTGTGCGTGTGCGTGAAAATTACATCACATGACTCTGCGTGTATATCTAAAGACTTCATTATAAATATGTCTTATTTAGGGTTTGCTTGCGATTGGGACTAAAATTATAACAAAATACTGGTATTTGTCACAGTTCTTCTCATGGAAAATTCTGTTTTCAGGCATGTTAAGTGTCTGAAGATGCGTGGGTCACAGAAAATCGCCAAGTATGTGCCTTCATCTTAGTTTTTGAAGCGTCATTTCTGTGGGCGTAGAGGGAAGGGCCACCCGTTGGGGGTCACTGTCTCCCCTAGTATTTTTTCCGAATGACGACGTCATCAATGATGTGAAATCAGATGTCAGTTCGAGGAAATACAGCCATGTAATCCGGGCGATTTTGAAAAACACCTTGGCGATAAACCGCAGCATCTGACACCAGGGGCGTGAGGCGCGGCCCGTTCACGCCGGCCCCTGGAATGTGTGCGCTTACGAACTCTGAGGGGTTCCCACCCCCTCCACCTGACAGGCGCACTCACAGAAATGGTATCTAATACGCGAAACAGCCTCACACGTGTCCGGGTTCAGGAACAAAGGCCAGCTCGCCTCTGAGTGACACTGAACGACATCATCGCCCTACTAATATAAATGGACACACGTCTCACTAAAATGGAACGACTGGCAGACATGACATTTGTCATTATCATCTGCACGCTCCTTTCTGGTGATAACACAGCTGTGAGCAAAAGTAGGGTCACGTCATACACGTACGTAGCGGACTGATGAATAAATAAGAACACGAGGAGAACCCTCTTCCGCACGCTCACCACTGTGGACCCGCTTTGCTCTCCCCCCGCCCCCCCGCGCCCCCCCCCCCATGTACCAAGCAGTGCTACCGCGTGGTGTTTCCGCAGATCTGCGCCCCGGCTCAGCCCCTCCGTGGATAGATGTGCTGGGGGGGCCACTGAATCTTTGTGCCGTTTGCCATTGGAAATGTGGGGGAAGTAACACCAGCCTCGCCTGCCTACAGAGAACCGTGAGAAATATATGAGCCCCCCCGGGTTCACTTATTCAGTGATGTAGCCTGGTACTTAGTGTGTGGAAGTCCTGCTCGGTGTCAGGGCCGACGGCCACGGGGCCGCGAGGACACTTCCCAGAGCGGGCGAGCCATCGTGTGGCACAGGAAGCCAGCAGAAGCGAGAAAAGAGCGTGCGTGACCGTAAAATCATGCTGGTGGGGACCTGTTTTCCCGCCTGCGTTTTTTGCGTGTGTGTCCGTGACATGCCTCACAGGTGTGTGGGCAACTAGGCAACCTGCCCCTTCGGCTGAGTAACAGTTAGACTGAGAGCAAGTGAACCTCATTTGTCCGCGGTTTGACAATCCCCCCTAAGAACGAGGAGGGACGTCATGTGACATTAACAGTTACCTGGGTCTTACATTTTCACCTGGATGATTGTGTAGCAGCCCAGCTCGTGGTCGCTGCTGGGTCCTGGGATGTCCCGTTCCACCCCGACCAGTTCTCACCTGTCTCCTCTACTGACCCCTCTGTCCAGCGGCGTGTGGAGGGAACCTGACGGGCCCCGCAGGCGTCATCTTATCACCCAACTACCCGCAGCCGTACCCCCCCGGCAAAGAGTGCGACTGGACCATCAAGGTGAACCCGGACTTCGTCATCGCCTTGATCTTCAAAAGGTACCGTCTCTTGTTGAGCGTGTCTTCCTGGCAGGACTGCAGGCGTCAGACCTCAGACTTACTTTATTCCCCAGGGGTCTCTGATTTCACGTCCAGTGAAGCCCAGGTTTTGTGTCGAGGGGCAGCATTGGGGTGCAGAGCGACAGCAGGGGGTGTGCCCTGCTCTGGGACCATGCGCGTGCTGTGTCAGGACGAGGCCAGAACTGCAGCTACATACGGTCTCACGTGCACTGCGGTCCACACGAGAAGGTCTAAATTACAGAATGCCCCAGAGAAGTAACATCAGCGTGGTTCAGGCGTACGTAGTGGGAGGTCTGATACAGAGAGTGGTTTATACACACGTCTCCACGAAGGGCGGGACTCCAGCGTCCCCTGGACCAGGAATCTCCAAGTGTCCGTCCCACGCTCCGATTTCATGAGTCATGAGCTGACCCGTTGTCTCAGAAAAATCCCTTCCCTGTGACTTCTTCTGAAATGTGGACAATGAGAGCCTATGGGTACTGGGGGCGGGGGGGTACCCTGGGGCCTCCCAGGGAGAAGGGGGCAGAGCCCTGCTTTCCTGGGGGCAGGGAGGGGACGGGGGCCTGCCCTCGGCACCCACACGGACACACGGACAAAGCGGCGCGTGGCCTGGAGCACACAGGAGCTCGGGATCACCCTTTCCGTGGGGACTGGGGGAGGGAGGCTCCATCGCGGGCCCTGCAGATGGCGGGGCCGACGCCTCTCACACGTGGGAACTCAGCGCAAATTTGGTTCAAAGCTGGGCCAGGCCCCGGCCTCCCGCGGGGCAGACTTAGGAGCGACTTCACAGACGGGGCCATCATGAACCATCCATGTCACTCCAGACGCTACCCGTGGGTTTTAATCCATCCAGAGAGCACAGTTAGAATGCTTCCTCCGTGCGCCCCGTGTCCTTCCCGTGTTCACAGATAATCCATAGAAGCCATTAGCGATGCCGGGGGCTAGGGCTGCAGCGTTGCCAGGTTCTGATAACGCGCTTGCAAAGCAGCCCTGCTGAGAGCCCTGCTGCCGTCCACCCCTGGCCTGCGGTTCCTGGGGCCCCGCCCCCCGCGGCCTTAGGCACTCAGGCTCCTTTGCTCCTGTTTCACTTCTGACTTCAGGGAACTTGCCGGCTAAACAGACCACGAAAACGTCTCTTCAGTAAATATGCGGCTGTCCCCCTTTTCAGGTCTGCTTTGCATATTTTCCATGAGCTGTGGTCCACTGAGGTCTGAAACTATTAAAAAGAAAGTTCTAGGAAAAAAGCAATTCAGAGTTTTAGCCTGTGCCCCGACTGCCTCTCTCAGTCGCTCCGATTATACTTAATTGTAGTTAAGGTTTGGTTTGTTCTGATGTTTTAAACGGTCCACAAGCACGCTAGACCCCCGTGGGCGTGGCGACGCCGTGGACGGGAGCTGAGGTGCCTGCCCCCGTCCTGCAGCTTCAGCATGGAGCCCAGCTACGACTTCCTGCACGTCTACGAGGGCCAGGACTCCAACAGCCCCCTGATCGGGAGCTTCCAGGGCTCCCAGGCCCCCGAGCGCATCGAGAGCAGCGGGAACAGCCTGTTCCTGGCCTTCCGCAGCGACGCCTCCGTGGGCTTGTCGGGGTTCGCCATTGAATTTAAAGGTACCGGGGTCAGCGGGCGCACGGGCGTGGATGGGTGTCGGGGTCCTTTGAATGGGAAGCGCCTGCTTAATTCCTAAAATGCCGATGTCTCCCTGCCCGTCTGGGGAGGCGTGGGGGGCCTCTCCCGCGGAGAAGGAGTGGCAGACACACTTCCTCCAAATGAGGGCAATTTTCCCAGATCCGTGGTCATTTGCACCTAAATTACGATCCGTGCAATGAAGGGCCCCATTTAGGCACGATCTTCAGGTCCGTGTTACGGCTTCTCATCTGTGTCCTCCTCGGGACGACCGCCCTCCAGCACATCTGACAGCCCAGCTCTCCCTCGGTGTTTCCCAGCGTGACACGCCCTGGGGGTGGCGTGGCCAGGACTCCGGCCCGGGCACACTCCTGCTTGGTCACCAGGCCACCTGCGACCCACCAAGCCCTGTCACCCACATCCAGGGAAAGCAGGTCGACAAACACCCACAAAATACACCCTCACTCAGCAGTTTGCTGTTGGGCCCATGAAAACAGAGTTCCTTTTCAGATCCATTTCTCATGTGGACAAAAAAAAGCGAGGAAGCTAAGACCCCGACCTCCAGACACTCACGCTCGTTTATTCTGCAGAGAAACCCCGGGAGGCCTGTTTTGACCCCGGAAACATAATGAACGGGACGAGGATTGGGACGGACTTCAAGCTCGGCTCCACCGTGACCTACCAGTGTGACCCTGGCTACACGGTCACGGAGCCCGCGTCCATCACGTGCGTGATCGGCGCCGACGGGAAGCCGGCCTGGAACCGGGTCCTGCCGTCCTGCGGCGGTACGTGCGCCGCAGCCCCGCACCCGGGTGTCCGTGCGCACTGGGAGCTGTCCCCGCTGCGCCCCAGGGGAGGGTCCCCACTGCAGGCAGTCACCTCTAGGCTGAGGCTGGGTCGTGCGCAGGGCTGAGTTGGGGGGCCAGAGGGGCCTCCCTCCATCACATAATAAGCCAGGCTCTGAGCCCCGCCCAGGTCTCTGGAGGGGGCGCTGCGCCCTCACTTACCTTCGGTTTGTGGGTTCTCGGCCAGGTCTGTAGAAGCGGCCCAGTTGGTGGCCTGCAGGTGTGCCCACTGGCTCTGTCTGTCTCCCTCTCTCTGTCCATTTATATATATGAATACACATACGTTACATCTGCACACATGTAACAGTAAAATTAACAAATCACTCCTCTCACATGTCAACGCTGTGTAATTAGTTCATCATAAAGATACTACATTCATAAAATAACCTGTTAAAAGGTAAGGTCCACCTTCAACAACAGACGAATCCCACCTCCAGCACTGGAAGTCAGGTGGCAGCTGCGGGGTGGGAGGAGCGCTGCCCTGAGGGGCAGGAAGTCATTTCTGGGTCATTGTCCCTAGTCATCCAGGTGTCCCCACGGACAGATCTCCTCCAGCCACCCTTCACTGAGCTGCGTTGTAACAATCACACAAAGTTTAGATACAAAAGGCACACCTAGAAAATCCGCATGGGCATTAAATTGCATCTTACGTTAATTATGTTTAAGATACAAGTGCCCTTTATTAACACCCCGATAATCTCCTAGGTTGGGAGGGGCCTGAGAAACATTATTCATCTCAACTTATTAAAAGTAGTCTAAAGCGCTTGTCTTCCCAGTACTGTTAGTTCTTACAGTAGAAGTTTTATGTATGTAAATTACTCTTTACATATATAGGCATACACATATACACATGTATAAAGGCAAATATACATGTATTATACATTTAAATCTATATTAATTTTATGCATATCATATATAAATCGTATATATGTAAAGAGTCGTATGCATATGCAAAACGTAAATTGATAAAGGAATTTTGTGAATCTGTTGGCTCTAGATAGTGTTACTTTTTATTTAAGTCATGGTTTTGAAGGCCAGCTTATGAATCGGTGTTTCTGTTGACCTATTTAATGAAAATGCAGAACAACTACACATTTAAGTGGCCACCTTAGCTGCTTTAGGAGACTAATAAAACATGCAAACCTTAATGCTTCTTTTTTGGGTTTAATAACTGAAAATAAAGACACAGTCACACACACACACGCGCGCGCGCGCGCGCGCACACACACACAGCTCTGCCTGTAATGAACACCCCACCATCGTATCGGCCCCGATAGTCTAGGTTTTGGTTCCTTCAGCTTTAAATCAAACTTTTAGCGAGATCCCTGAAACCTTAGTGATGACGCGTGTTGCTCTTGAACCGTTTCTATGAGATTAAAAGTTTAAACAATGACAGAAAAACTATAAAGGAAACTTTTCTCTTTTGTTCTCATAGTAACACAGAAACAGTAGGAAACTGAATAATCTGTGTGTCTCTTCAGTTAATACAATGATTGACATCAGGACATGTCTGTGAAGCTTCTAAATAACCCAGTCATTAGTCTTTATTGAGGCTAATTTTTATTAGAGGTTATTTTTATTAGAGCTGTTTTTGAGATTATTTTAGCGTGCTTGAGAAAGGCCTTAAAACAATATTATATCCTCCTGCTGCATTAACTTACTTTTATTCTATTTTAATTTTCCTTTTCCTTTGGGTAGCAAAGGGAAATAGCTTTTTGAGTTCTTAGGTGACCCAGCACGCGGTTCTCTCCCCAGTCCCTGTCGCCTCCGCTCCCCATGTCTGGCCACCCACGTGGCCGGCACCTAATTTCGGTTGCTCCCCATTCCAGCTCCATGCGGAGGCCAGCACACGGGATCCGAGGGGGTGGTACTGTCCCCCAACTACCCCCAGAACTACACGGCGGGCCAAGTGTGCCTCTATTCCATCTCAGTGCCGGAGGAGTTCGGTAAGTGTGTCTTTGTCTCTTTAACTCATTGTCACGTTTGTCGGTGTTCACTCTTCTGTCCTTTCACCAATATCCCAGCTCTTGATGTAATGAGAGGACAGAAAGGAAGGTGGGCTGTTTAGAGGGGTGGGTCTCCCGGCCACCGCAGACACCAGCCACAGCCATGTCTCCTTGCTGTGACCGGAAACGCTTCCCGCTCCTCCTAGGCTGCTGGCCCTGAGTCGTCACAGAGAATGGGTTTGGCTTTCTTGTTGTGTTGCCTAGAAAGCTCCTCTTCCCTCGGTGGCCCCCCGGGCAAGGGAGGGCTGCAGAGCCACGAGGGACAGGGACACCCCCGTGTGGCCGCAATGGGCGTCCCTTGGTCGGGAGTGCGCCTGTGAGTGACGGAGACGGAAGAGCAGGCTGCGTCCCATCCGGCCCCTTGAAACCTAACTTCCTGCGTTTCCCTCCGAAACGTTGCTTCCGATCTGAGACCTGGGCCAGTTTTCCTGAAGGGGCTGCATTTCTAGGGGGGGGGGTCTCCCTGGTGGCCCAGCCCTGGGGAAACTCGGCGCTGGATTCTGGCACCTCCCCCTCCCTGTTGACCAGGACCGCTTCTTTTGATCTGTTTAATGAAAACGCGGAACAGCTAGGAACTTCAGTTGCTCCTAGAGCCGACGTGATAGTAGGTTTGGTCACTGTACGGGCCAGTTCTTCTCTTCAGTAGTAAGACTACGTTCTCCGTCCTCCGGCATCTTTCCCCGCACTCAGCTCAGCAGCCGCGCCCTCGTAGAAATAAGGCAGGTGAGCATGCTCCTGCCAGACACACTCTGCGGGCACACATGTTCACAAAGACAGGGTTCTGTGACAGGAACGTGAATGGCTGGGCAAGAAGCGCGCTTCTGGGAGACATCAGCCATTTCTGTGACCTCCTGTGATTCACTATTTAGAGCTGATCAGTTTAGTTAATTACAAAATTTTATTGAGGCGTCACAACACAATTATGATTTTTCAGCAGGAAAACTCACTCCCCCCCCATCCTAAATATTGATCAAATCTTCCAATGTGAAATGCCCAGTCACATGCATGTGTAGGGCTTCTGATGGAAATCTGTCATGTCTCAGCTTTTCCCTCCCCTTTCATCCTTATTCTCTCCTGGGAATGAATTAATCCAACAATTGGGATAAGTAACAAGGTGAGTGGGATGTGGTCCGTGCCCCGGAGATGCCCCCCACAAATACCAGGACATGGGGTGGCGGCCACTCGGCAGGAAGGGCGCCCCCCTGTGCTGCCCATGGCAACCAGGACAGGCCTTCAGGTGCCATAAATGTCTCCCTTTTTGTACCCAAACGCCTCCCCAAAGCATCCTTTCTAAAAGGGAGATCAGTCACACCAACCCCCCGGTAAGCATCGTCCACTGGCTCCTTCGCCCCCACAGCCAAGCCTGGGCTTTCTCTCCAACCGCAGAAGACGGGGCAGCCTAGGAAGAAGCTGTGTAAGCAAGACCCTTGCAGCAATCACAGCATTCCCCCCCTCCCGTCACCCTGCTTTTTATAGCCCGTCCTTCCCTGGGAAAACTGTCCTTGTTCCTGTGAATCCTTAATCTCTGTATCTGTGGTGCATACATTCGACTGCATGTGCATGGGCCGTGAGTGTGCGCTGGAATATGTGCACCGTGCGTAACTGAATACACACGAGCGGCCGGGTTCCCTGGGCCGCGCTCTGCCCGCGCTTCCCTCAATTCTCTCACGAGAACCCTGCCGTGCCCGGTGGACGCCCACGCCCCCTCCCCCGGCCCAGAAGGGCGCGCGGTGGTTTTGGCTGAAGGCTGACACCTAAGTGAGATTGAGCTGCTCGTTGCGGGGAATCGATGCTCCCCCGCAGGTGTTTGTAAATCCTGTTCGGGCCCCGCGCGGCATTGATTGAGTGGGAGGTGGGGAAGCCCGCGGCCGCGGCTTCCTGGGACGAGGTGTGTTCTTGCAACGGCACGACCTGGAAGGTGGATAAAATATTGGGTGCAATAGCAAGAAACAGGTTCTACACGTGTGGCTGGCTCACGCACATACATTGCAAGGAACACATGTGAACTTCACTGAAAAGAATCACAGCCTAAGAATGTTAAATTCCTCATCCAACCAGCACGCCGTCAAAAGCAGCCGGGGTCCTGCCCCCGGTGCTGACCGCTCAGGCTCTAAACTAAACGGGGGGTTTCCGGGCGACCCCCCGACACCCTCAAGTAGAAAGCCGGGCAACCATCTTCATTAATGTTCAAACTGTACAGAAAACGGTAACCCCATTCCGTTCTTCAAGGACCAGAAGATGAAGGAACAAAACAAAGCTGTCTTAGCGACTGAAACGCTTTAGAAAGCAGAGACCACGCGTTCACTGTTTTTACAGGAGCCTTAGTACTGTGACCCCTCAGGGGCCCCAGCACCGTGTAGCACAGGCAGGACCTCCGCTGGGTCTCCGGTTAAGCATGTTGTGCCCGCCTTCATTCCGCAGTGGTGTTTGGACAGTTTGCCTATTTCCAGACGGCGCTGAGCGACGTGGCGGAGTTGTTCGACGGCACGCATGCGCAGGCCAGGCTCCTCAGCGCGCTGTCCGGGTCCCATTCGGGTAAATGTCTGAGGAATTCTGTTCTTAATCGCATGGAGGGCTAGAGTGATGCATGTTAAACCTGTGTGTGTGTGTGTGTGTGTGTGTGTGTGTGTGGAAAAATCTTTGAATGTGTTTGTGTACTTAGTAAAATCTCATCCTGGATATGAAATTTCAAAGGTATTTTTATTCCATGTATAAAACTACTCGCTTCAATCATTTTACTTACTAAGATTTTGAAAAAAATATAACGTCCATTTCCATAAAAAGGGGAAGTATCAAAAAGGGAAATAACAAATTTGTGTATTTCACTTTCTAGTCTGCGTCTTGGGATCTTCCCGGAGCTAAGCAGCATTAACATTTTGGCCTCAACCATTTGAACCCTGTACATACATGTGGACCCACTACACCCACACATGCAAACAGTGCATGTGTTTACACATATGCACCCATATGTGTCTTGTGTAAACATATCAGGAGCTTCACCAAACATGGAATACTATTTCACAACTTATTTTTACTCCCTATTTTCACTTCAAATGACACATTTAAGTCTCTCCCTACAAAAAACACGCACAGCAAACATCACGGCTGCTTAGTTCTGAGCAGCATCCGATGCATGATGACATGTAGCATGCTCACGTCAGCCCTGGTGACCCCACGCCTTTCCTCACCAAAGCACCATGAAGTCCTTTGTGCGCATCACAGGCCACGGTCACGTGAGCTCACGGTCTGGCGGTCCCCAGTTTTTAGTTAGTAAGCAAAGGCCTTACGACCCAAGTCTTGATCATTTCTACCATGTTCAAGGGTGTAATGTCCAGGGTGGCATCAGAGGGCACATTGAAAACATGGGCCCACATTGGAAACCCCCCTCTGGAAGGGTCACGCTGTCCCCACACTCCTCGCAGGACCCCACAGAGGTCACCTGTGCATTGTACCCCTACTTTAATTAGACGGTGAAGTAGATTTCATCAGGCTTTTCCTAAATCCTTTAAAATTTTAAATCAGCTTTGGATTCAGAGACATTTTGTTAATTTTAAGGAAAATCTTAGCACATAATTACCAAATACAGTTGATTCTGCATCAGTGATTCACCCCGCCTTTCTGTTTCCCACCTTAGCAGCTGCCAGGCCGATTATCAGTGGTTTTTTCCAAAAGAGTAGAAATGAGGTCATGGTTAAAACAACAGACTGGAATATGTCCCCCAAGAACAGAGCTTTCAAATCTTTGCAGAGACGGTGGTTTGGGTCCTAGCCCCCAAGAGAAGCCCTATAAGAATGCAGAACTGACATGCCACACTCCAAGTTGGTCATCATTTCCCATCAGGCTGCCGTCCACCTCAGCAGCCTGTGTGGCGTGGACCCGCGTCTGATCTGTGTCTCTCCCCAGGTGAGACACTGCCCTTGGCGACGTCAAATCAAATTCTGCTCCGATTCAGCGCCAAGAGTGGGGCGTCTGCCCGTGGCTTCCACTTCGTGTATCAAGGTAAATGTCACGGTCACGCTGGGCCCCTCCCGACCCTCCTCTGGCCACTGTCTCCAGCGAAAGCTCTCAAAATGCCTGGTTGCGCTGTTAGGTATTTAAGAAATCTAGATTATTCATTTGTAGTACAATTATTCAATTAAAATATTAAACGTTTTAGTTTGACAGAAGTCTGTTTGTACCACAAAGACAAAACATCGTCCCGTGGAAGCCAGCCTCAGTCACTGTTAAAAGTGAGCAGGTGTGTCCCTGATGCCCCTGCCCGCCGGCCAGCTTCCCGTGTCTGTTACCCGCCCGTGGCCCCCGCTGCGCAGCTCGGGCACAGATAACGCTGCAGCGAGTGCGCCGCGGGCCTGGGCTCTGCCACTTCGGATGAATAACCGGAAGGGGGTCGCTGGGTTTGATGAGAGTCCTCTTCTCAGTTTTGTCATTATTCTTCAGTGGCCGTAATGCACATGGTCCGTTATGGACGGCGTCTTTCCTCCCTGGACTCTGAGGTCCTCAGGGACGAATTCGCCCAAGTTCCTAGCGATCTCGGGACCACTGGGCATGTAGTTCACTGGAGTTGCCTGGAGGTCCCTGGGTCCTCCCAGGGCCTGGCTCCCCACCACCCCGTGTTCCTTGCCTGAAACTGGACGTGAGGGGCGTGTGGACGGAAGGTGCCCCCACCCCACACCCCCTCGCCAGGGGCGGACGGCGTTGTCCGTCCGGAGCCGTTTAAACTCCGCGCAGACCCCGCGCAGACCCCTCCCGCATCCCTGCCCCGCGGGAGGTGCCGACGGCCGCGTTGTGTGCCCTCCAGCCGTTCCGAGGACCAGCGACACACAGTGCAGCTCCGTCCCCGAGCCGCGGTACGGGAGGCGGATCGGCTCCGACTTCTCCGCGGGCTCCGTGGTGCGCTTCGAGTGCAGCCCCGGGTACCTGCTGCGGGGCTCGGCGGCCGTGCGCTGCCGGGCGGTGCCCAACGCGCTGGCGCAGTGGAACGACACCGTCCCCAGCTGCGTGGGTAAGCAGCGTCCCCGGGCCCCGCGTGTCCCCGCGTGCGCGAAGCGGCGTCGGGGAGCTGACCGTCCGTGGATCATGCTCCAGACCCGTTGAGAGAGCGGTTTGATTCACTGGAAATAACGGGGTGGCAGCCAGCCCAACAATTACGGTTTCATGAGGCCGCGCATCAGGTGACCAGGGAGGAAACACGTTTCTCCTCGGTCCTTACTGGGTGCAACCATTCCATTTAGGGAGAAAATCATTCTCCCGTTGGTTTACGGAATGCCCTTTCAATGCGCGTGCGCTGGTGAGGTTTCCCAGCGTAACAGGGTCGCTCAGGCTGAGGGGCAGTGACACTGTCGGTCACCGCTGACTTGCTCAGTTGGTGTGAGGACCTCCACGCAGCCGCGGTGAGCCCCATCGTCACCCGTTCCTTCCAGGCCTCTCTGCCCCTCTCTGGATTTGCTCCTAAGCTGCATTAAAATCATCTGGAGTCAGACGCAGGCCTACGCCTGGGAAAGAACAGTCTGCAAAGCTCCTATCCTATCTGGCACCCACGTCTGGGTGCCTAAGTATCACCCCCGACACTGTTCCCCCTTAAAGGAGCCAGTGCTTCTCAGAGACACGCCGGCTCCCAGGCTCTGGTACGATCAATTATTCTAAACAGAAGCTGCCACGGAGAGGTCCCGTTATAGACAGAAGAGCTAAGCTCAGCAGCATGGTAAATAAGTAATGCTCAGTCGTCGGCTGATTTAAACGGGGTCAGACTAAACTTGACCTTAGCTAAAAAAGCAGATGCCAAGGGGTCACAGGGCATGTGACGTTTCTCTGAATATCGGATCACGCAGCAAAGGCACACCCGGCCCCCCACACAGACGTTTCCCTTGGTTGTGGTTTATTGTTGCTGGATTCGGTTCTGTCTTTCAGTTCCCTGCAGCGGCAACTTCACCCAGCGGAGAGGCACGATTCTGTCCCCCGGGTACCCGGAGCCGTACGGGAACAGCTTGAACTGCGTCTGGAAAATCACTGTGCCGGAGGGGTCAGGCATCCAGGTGGGTGGGCCGCCGCTGCGTCTGCAGCCGGGCCGGGCTCAGTGCCTGCCTGCGTGTGTCTCTCTCTCTCTCTCTCTCTCTTTCTCTCTCTCTCTCTCTCTCTCTCTCTCTCCCTCTCTGTCTCTCTCTTCATTTTTGGAGTTGGTCATTTTAACTACATAAACCATGGCCAGTTTCTCTTTTCTTACTATTTCTACAAAGTGTCTCTAATCCCCTTTCTAAGTTTGAAATTAACATAATAAACCCTTAGGATATAATCTACCCGAAGTGCCATTTGGAGAACCTGTCGGATGTGTTTTCCACGGTTTATTTTCCTTTGCTTTGCCCTGCTCTGACCTGCCCATGTCATAAGGGCCTTGTTAAACCAGATGGGGCTCTTTCTAGACCAGACATAAGTGTTAACTCCGTCTTGCTGTGGCGCAGATCCAGGTCATCAGCTTCGCCACCGAGCAGAACTGGGACTCCCTGGAGATCTATGACGGCGGGGACGTGGCCGCCCCGAGACTGGGCAGCTTCTCAGGTGAGACGCGCCGCCCCCTCCTGCCGCATCCCCGTGAGCCAGGCCGTCAAACACCAGCCAAACCGGCCACACAGAAACCTCTAGAGCCGCCCCTGCCCCCACAACTCGGCCGTGGGCAATGGTGGGTCCCCCAGTGTCGGTGGCCTTAGAGCAGAGCCCTGGCAGCAGGAGAGGGGGAAGCCCTGTCCTCCGTGGGCAGAGACCGCCCCCAGCCGGACCCCTGCTGCTGGGAAGGGACCCCCGTACGTGCTGTGGACACAGAGCGAGTCTTCACAGTGCAGGCTCCCTGGGGAGGGCGCAGTGAGAGCTCAGGTCCCTCATGGCCCGAACTTCCTTTGCCCGTATGCTGCTGAGGGTCTGGTGCCGTTGGGGACAGAGAACGGGGTGGTCGCTGGCAGGATCGGGGGCTGGGCGACACCTGGGAGCTGGAACACGCTGCATCTGCAGAGCACGGCGTGCAGCAGGTGTCTGTCCTCAGCTTCTGTGTCACCCCCGGATTCTCCGGTTGCTCTGACGCGGCTCTTTTCCTTTCCACGCGTGTTTACCTGAAATCCTTCTCATGGCTCAGTGGGGCCGTTATGCAGGAGGAGCCACACAGGGAGAGAAAACAGAAAGCAGCCAGGCCACACGTTATGAATAATATACCCTCCCCCGGCCTTCATACCACGTGTGTGTTCAGATGGTGCCACTTCTCTGTTCATGTCGCAAACAAAAAGGCACATGGCTGTCCTGCTGAGAGGAAGCAATGTGAGAGAGGAGGATGAAGTATAGAAAGACGTCCCATCTGCTGGGGGGCGAGGAGGTGGGTAGCATTCACTGGCCCTAGGAGAAGAGGGGGCTCCAGGTACAAGGTCAAAGCCACGCCTCAGAGTGGGCGTGTGGCCGTCGGAGCAGCACTGGGGGCTGGTAAGTGCCCCCACGTCTCTGGCACCCAGAGGGGGGGTGGGGGTGCTGAGCTGCCCCTTCCGCTTTCCCGCAGGAACCACGGTGCCCGCCCTGCTGAACAGCTCGTCCAACCAGCTCTACCTGCACTTCCAGTCGGACATCAGCGTGGCCGCCGCCGGCTTCCACCTGGAGTACAAGAGTAAGGCCCCGCCCGTGCCCCTGCCCCCCGCGGCCGCGCGGGGGGCTCCTTAGAGGAGAACAGGCCCCCCGCTTATCGCACAGTGAAACCCTAATCTGGATCCTGCTTCACAGTTGAATGAAATCGGGATGTACAGAATCTTCCTCTAGGAAGTAGGTATTAGAAGAGACGAATGAATGGGGAAACAGATGTTAGCATCTGGGCTAATTAGGTGAAGCGACGGCTCTCATTTCCAGTTATTTGTATGAAAAAGCATAAAAAGGAGCCTGTGGAGTGGTACCCCGATTTCCTGTGATAGTAACTACTCCCGTCCGCATCCAAAAAACAGAAAATTGTCACTTCCGAATAGATTACGGTTCTGCGCCCTTTTCACTTCTGGTCTCTCTGGCTGTGGAACGGGGGCCAGCCAATGGGTCCCGTGACCGCCTGCATCGGCGTCTTCGTCATTCTGACCAGAAGAGGGTGTCGCAGAGGAGCTGCCAACCTTGTAACAGCGGACACGAGGCTGAGCTAAGGGTCTGATGCGTGGGAGACGGAGGTCAGACTCAGGGGTCTCCCGCGACGTCTGATGACGCAGGCGAACCCTGGGAAAGCGAAGGGAGAGTTCCCGGTGAGAGCCGGGTTTATTTGGGGCCGTGTTTCCAAGCGCCAGAAACGCTGGACGTCGGGATCCGTGTCCGTGAATAAGCGGTGGCAAACACGCACACGCGTGGCGAGGCCGTGCTAAGCGGTGCTGTGAGTGGAGAGAAACAGTTTGCCGGGCAGGTGCTGGCCTGGCTCCCAAAGCCCAGACCCCCGGCTGACGAGGGGTGTCCTGGCCCAGACTCAAACCACAGGGTGGAGTGCCCTCCCTCTCTGCAGGCGTTTGTAGGTGCGCATCTGTCCACCTCTTTGCGTAGGCCGCTTTGGTGACTCAGGTGACACTGGCTGTCATGGATAGAGGATGTGCCTGAAAAAGGGCTGCTGCTTTGACACGTTTCGTGCCCACGCATGGATAGGAACCTGTGACACTGAGTCATGACGGGGTCAGACATGCGCTAATACTTTTAGAAGCGTTAGAATGGGTACATCCTCTTATCTCGTGTCTTCTGGCTTCTGAGTCACTTTGTGCAGCCGGAGGCGCCCGTAAAATAATTAGTCTGCATTAGCATCAGGAGCACTTACCCACGGGCTGCCTCCCACCCCACACTCTTGGGTTTCCACGCCCCCCCGCCCCCCCCCTGCTCAGAGCTGCGTGTTCTCTGTGACCTGTGGAGTCAGGCACGGACATGTGGAAATCTTTCCTGGAAGGCTGCTGTCCCCGTGCGTGATCGTCACGCAGCGCTTCCCGACGGGCGTGCCCCGGGGGAAAGGCTCCTCATCAGTCCGCTCATTGGACGTCTGTTGTTAAGTGTTTGTTCCCCTGAATCTTGTCATTGTCACGCATGGCAGCCACGACTTCCCAGACGGTTCCCTGTCTGCCGTGCTCTCAGCGCGGAGCCACACTTGGATGGATCCCCAAACATCTCCGCGCTCAGAGCCTGACCTCCTTCTCAAAGGCCCAGATCCCGGGTCTCCACGGGACGCGTCCATCGGGGCATCGCCCGTCGTTTTCCTGAAAAGCCGTTTAATTCGGTCACACGCAGCCCGCCAGCACCCTCTGCCAGTCCCCCCATGTGACACCTGTCCCCGCCCCTCCGTGCTCTTGAGAGCCGGCCTCACCCCCAGGAGCTCCTCTGGCCGGGCCCCAGGCTCCGATGACCATCTGCGCACTTCCGTTCCCACCCGTGTCTCCTTGACACACAATTAGGTTCTCAGTTCCTCGGGATCGTGGCAAAGAGTGCGTCTCCCGTCTTCTTCCTTTGACCTTTCAGAGGGACTCAGCGAGTCGCGTGGGTTCCCGTGTTTGTGTTCGGGTTCTTTCATTAGCAGGTCGTCATGTCCATGAGGAAGAAGTGCTTCACGGAGACAAGGAGCTCGTCTTTCCGGGGCTCCCTTTTAGATGGAAGCGTATACGCTTTGCTGTTTTATTATGCGGATGGGTTTGATCTCTACCTATTTCCGAGCTGCCTCGCATTTTCTGTGGGTGCGCGTAGTGCGCAGGTTCACGAAAGGTGCGTGTAGGGAGACGGCTCGTTCTGACAGGGGCGTGAGGGCAGCCGTGGGGAGGGGTGGCATGTGTCCGCGCCGTCAGGGGCATCGCCGTCCACCCTTTACCTGATCGTCATTCCGATCGGTCTGTCTGATGCACAAACGAAGCCACCTGAGCAGACTTCAGGAAACCTGGAGGGGCCGTTGTCGCTCAGAAACCCGGGGCGTGACGGGACATGCACGTGCTGCTGGGTGCCTTTCTGTGTCGCTGAGGCGGACGTCATGTGTAAGGGTTGGCAGGGGAGGACCGTGAGCAGCATTTCGTATGTGGCCGGGCCCCGCGGCGGTTGACAGGTAGCAGGCGTTCCCTCTGCGTGTGCACTAGACTGACAGCCGGTCCTTTCTGAGGGCGCCGCTCTGCTAATCCACGGGGTTGTACCCGGGGGTGCTCTCTGCCGTCCTGAGGACGGGCGGACTAGCCACACATGGTGAGAGCCATGCTAGGCTCTGTGACCGTGACATGTGGCACACATTTCGTGTGCCGTCAACTCCCGTGACATCTCCCTACGTGAGGCTGCAATTTCTCCACTCCCCTGTTTCCCAGCACGCTGAGGGCCCTTTACTACAAACTTTCATGAGTGGGTTTACAGGGAATGTCAGCCGCCCTCTGCCGCAGGCTGCCTCCTGCCTGTGAGCAGGTAAAGAGAGAGGGATTTGTGCAGAGGAATAGCTGTTATTTAATTAATACAGTAAACAGTGTGCTCGACACTGTTCTTAAAAATAAAAATAGCCTGTATATCCTACAGCGCACGTCTGTATTGAATGCTCATGTGTCTACATGTATGTTCTCTGACTTCTTTGCCTGCCCAGTAACCCACCTCTGTTCGTCTCTCCATTGGCTCTGCTTTCCTCTTTCTTTGGTTATTGTCTTCATCATTGTTTGGATCTCTCCCATCAGCATGACGTGGTTTTTTTGTTTTGTTCTGTTTTTTGAGTCGTGAAGTCTGAGACCAACAGAAGGAGGCCAGTGCTAACTTGAGAAAAAAGGCTCAAAGTTATTTCAGCTGTAGCTACAAAGATCTCATTTGTTCTGCTTAAAACATTTGGCAAAACAATTGCATGCGTCTTATATCTCAAAATCATTTTCATTTTCCAGATTCCAGCGAAGCGTTCTCTGAATGTTGCCGGGTGGATTTAGCATAATGGCCACAAAGACCCAGTGAGGCGGGTTCTTCTGCACGCCTTCCACATCTGAGGATAAAATCAGGACCCTCGTCTCTCTCTTGGCTTTGTTTTACAGTCTTTGCTTCCACAGGCTGGGTGCTTCCTCTGCTCCCCTCGAAATGGGATCACAATGCTATAAATCAGCACGTTTCTAAGGTCCCAGGTTTTACATTTGAAATGATGGAGCATATACCTGCAGATAATATGGTCTAAGCACCATGGTGCATAAAACATTCCTCTGTGTTTTATTGTTTCTTTCCAGCAGGAGGTCTGAGCCCCTAGGAAGCACAATAGTCTTTCTCTTTGATCAGGTGCCTGGTGATTCAGAGCCAGGTCATTCGTGAAGAACCTTTTAAAGAAACATCTCTTCCCGTCTTCTGCTATCTCGTCTCTGACGATACGGAATATAAGTGGCCTGTGCTTTGAGAGAACTGGGCACCCTTTCTCTAAAACCTGTGCTTACGCTGCGACAATCTGACCTTCTAGACGTCCCTACTTCTGAAAAGTAACTTGGAATTCTTCTATCAGAGGGTTGTGTTTTAGAGCCTTATTTGAGGAAGTCTTCAGAACGGCTCTTCTATTTGCATGTGTCTCTCTGCATGTCTGTCTTCGTGTCTAAATGAATACTTGTCGGTGACGGGTTTTGTCTGTCGCTTCGGTGAGACTGCCACCCGGGATTTAGCAGCATTCTTGATCAGTTTCCCTCAGCGATAACAGCGTTCTTCTAACCCCGCGCCCCCAGCGTGGGCTTGTGAAGGACCCTTCTCCTTTTAGACGTTTGGAAGAGCAGCGTGTTCAGTTACGGGCCCGAGTCCTCCCGTCCACGTTTATCAGACCCCAGGCGGCCGGCCATCCTCGCGTCATTGGTTCCCGCTTTGGTTAGAGTGATGATTAAATGCAAAGAGTGTAACCTTCTCTCTCCGCCCAGAATTCTTCCGCGCACCTGCTTCTGTCCCCTGCAGGCCGGGAAGTGAGTGGGTCCGTCCTCTAAGTTACTGAGGTTTTGCACCCTCCCTCTCGCCCCTGTGTTTCGGGCCGGAATGCCCACCGTGGGGCTGTCTCTGCAAGGGCCCCCCTCCCTTTCAAGCACAGGGCGGGGTCCCCAGGGTCCCCGCAGTGCCCGTCATGCACTGTGTCTGCTCTGTCCGCTGTGCCTGAGGTGCGGTTTCCAGACCCGAAGGGGACACCGCGTGCGTGACGTAGCCCCACGGTCACCGCGGCTGGAACCACTCCCAGCGCTGTCCGCGAGCTCAGCCCCGCTGGGGGACAGATCCCACGTTTGGAATGTGCCCGGGCTCTGGCCCAGGGTGGCTTGATCGCTCACAGGTGCCTGTGGGTCATCGTGGGAACGCGTCCCCTCTCTGCCCCCCGACTTCTGCACGCACATGCCTGCTTCCCCGAGGCCATTTACGTGGCGTCACTGGGAGATGTTGCTGCGAGTGCCAAGCAGACACCGCAGGGCCCTTGGCTTCCACCCGACACGGAGCATGTGGTGACGGGGACCAGGGTGGGCGGGGAGACGATTCTGTCTTCAAACAGCAGCCCCTGCCTGTAACCCTGCCTGCGGCCGACCTGATCACTCGCTGACGGAGAGCATTTCTGTACCCTTTTTATCTATTCAGAAATGTATTATCGCCCTGCAGGTGCAGATATAGATGCAAGTTTCTTTTTCCACGGGATGCGCTGGATTCACACATTTCAGGGAAGAGGGAAATGAAAACAAATTGGCATACAATAAATGCAGTTAAATTAGCGTGATGAACCGATGGAGAACTTGCCTGAAAACCCGTTCTTCACAAAGGAAGGGGAGTCGGTGAACTAAATTTAGTTGTGAGTTACTGTCACGGTTCTCTTAGCTCCAACACACTTTCCTCTCACCGTTTTGTGCCTTTTGCGGTCATGGGTGTTCTCTGGTCTCCGCTGTGGCAGAGGTGGACGTGCAGGGTCCCCAGTGATAGCGTGTTACCGCCATGACCTCGCTTTTCATTATTCCAGGTTATAGCTAGGATGCTATACCAAGAGAATTTTAAGGACACTTGCTCAGCGTCAGACTTTAAGAAGCAAGTGACTATGGCGGCTGACCTTGCCCGTATCCGATAGGACAAGCAGGTGAAGCTGAAACAGGGCTGCAGTCTGTGCTCTGAAGCTAACAATAGAAAGGGGTCAGCTAGACATGCTCCAGGGAAACAGGCTAGAAGCCTAAGCGATTGTATTTCTTTTCATACTTAGTAATTTCATGGTCTGTGGAAAGCCCCAAATGCGCCAGGAATAAAAAATATCGCCACTTAATGCGTATGGCCTTTCTGCTTTGTAACGCGCCGCCGGTTCGGGGGAAACCCGTTTCCGCTTAGGGGGACGCTGTGGCACAGCGCGCCGCTGTGCTCCGGGGCTCGGATTCGCCGCCAGGTCAGCTCGCGGTCCCCGTGAACCGTCACCCTGTGCAGGGAAGACACTTCCCGCACCTGGTTTCCTCTCTCAGGTTTGGGGGGAAGCCAGGCAAAGTGCTGGATCTCAGACTTGAACGCGTGAGAACCGCCAGGGACAGGGTCCCCGTGTGGACCGCGGCTCCGCGGGTCAGGGAGGGCCCCTCTGCAGGCTGCATCCCGGGTGTGCCCCCCGGGGCCAGGCAGTAGAGGACAGTGAGCCCGGCTGTACCCAGCAGGCAGACGGGTCTGCGCGCGGTGGCGGGCAGCGTGACCTGCCACCTGGACCTGCCCTTTTCCTTCAGCTCCGGTGCGGGAAGTCCGTCCCGGGGCTCTTGTGAGCACTAGAGCAAGCGATGGGTCTGCACAGCGACCAGGAGGGTGCCCAGGTCTGGGGTCTGGGGCCTCCAAGGGCGGCCTGTCCTGGCTCCGCACTCGGTCCCCCAGCTCCAGGGCAGACGCCGTCCCTGCGCCGCTCAGAAGCAGCCCGTGGTGCCGCCTGTAACCCCGAAATCGGGAGCCCTTATCTCTGGCTCTGGGTGTTTGCAGTGAGGTCCGATGCGGCATATTGTGTTTATGGGTGTGGCAAGGGTTAAATAATACTCACCAATAATGTCTGTGCTCTCTGAGGCTGAATCCCAGCATTCTGTGAGATGTGTAAGCTGTTGTCAGTGCCTTGACTAAAAGCCATTTCATCTAGAAAAGATTACACCTTTAGGGTCTGTAAGTATTGGTTCTGTTGACCTAAGAACAGACTTCATGAGAATTATATTCTTGTTTCCTTTAAATGAGAGAGAGGTTGAATATGAAACATTTGTTCCCACATTATTTTTCTGAAAAGGTAGGACTCCCAGATTCACACGTAGCACTTCTCATGAAGACTGTTAAGTATGTTTGAAAAACAATAAGAGAAATATCGTGGGGTTTTGCATCTAATAAGGAACATAGTTCTTTAAAGATTCTTCAAATCGTGTCTGCATCAGAATTTAATGTTTAATGTGAAACACAGGAGTGACAAGTTTCATTTAAAGAAATCAAGAATAACATTAATTAGTATTCAAAGCAAAACGCATCAACATTAAGCTGAAATAAATGAATAATTAAGAATTAGCTCCCCGCCGGGTAAGTGACCTCACATCTCCTTGGCAGGCGGACGGGAGGGAGTTAAGGTCTCCGCCCTTCCTACAGGAGGAGGGCCGCAGGGAGAGCCCTTTAGGGTCACGAGCAAGGACAGGGTGCGCCCTGCGCCACGTCTAATGTGTCTGCGTTCCCCCAGCCGTAGGACTCGCCGCCTGCCCGGAGCCGGCCCTGCCCAGCAACGGGCTGAAGACGGGCGACCGGTACATGGTGAACGATGTGCTGGCCTTCCAGTGTGCGCCCGGGTACACGCTGCAGGTAGGTCCCCGCCGCCTCCGCTTCCCTCCCTCGCTGTGCCGATCGAAGTCGTCACACGCATCACACGAGTGGGTCACCTGACGTAGGACGTGGAGATGGCTTCTGCGTGACACAGAGCTCCTTCACAGTTGAGCGTTTTGCGCTCCTAATTGTTTTATTTCTAAGCGGCCATTCTCCCAGGAGCTCCGCAGACAACGCAGGAGGGACAGAGTGTGGGCGTTGTGGGCGCTGGGTCTGCCCTGCGCCCGCTCGGGAAACCTCCCCGAGGGCCCGCCCCGTGCAACAGCGTCGGGTGGCTTTCGGGAGACCCTAAGTATGCGCTTCTATCATCTTTTCATGTTTGTGTAACATTTCTATGCAGAACGCTTAGTACACTTTATGACAGAATCGTAGGCAGCAGCGTGAGTCACTTTCTGCTGTTTATTTTCTGGCTAAAACACACGCGAGCTCGCCCCCAGAAGGGCTTCTGCTGGTCACTGAGCATCGCTCTTAGATCGTTCTCTCTGTCAGCACGCCGTATCGATCACCTAAGCACGGCTGTTTCCAAGTCCAGCAGAGGCGTTGACGCCCGCTTGCGGGTCCAGCCTTCCGTCCATGCCGGCGGGAGAGCGCGCTTTGCTGCCTGTTTGCTCCCTTGTTTGTTTTGGCTGTCTGGTTATCACAGTCCGGACGCTGGACGCACGTCGGGGAAGTGTTTAGTTGTATCTGTTACCAGCTGCAGAGCAGAGCAGGGCCAGTGTCAGAGTCCCCGCCCGCCTCCCGGTGCGGCCACACGGCGGAGAAGGGACACCGTTTTGTGTCGTTTTACATGGTTCCGCACGTGTGTTGGAGGGAGCCCCTTGCAGAGCTGAGGGGACTCCCAGCAGGAACAGCAAATCTCACGCTCCCGGTGTGCAGGCCACCGCGCGCCCCCTGCAGGGCCTCCTGCTGTCCTCAGCCGTCCCCACTGCCGGTCCCCAGTGCCGGTCCCCAGTGGAACCCGAGCGCAGCTCTGAGAGACAGAGGGTGTGGCAGACCCTGGGGAGGTGGGCACCTGGGAGCCACTCCAGTGGGCCTGCCTGTGGGGAGCACCTCACGTGTAGGATGGGAGACAGTGTTAGTAAAGCACCTGGGCCCCCCCAGCCCAGGACATCTGTCCTGGCCGTCGTTAGAGACATGCAGGGTGTAAAGGCACCTGCGTAAGAACCCCTGCCCCACGCGCAGTGACTGCGGGGACTGTGGAATGACGGGCGGAGCCCGGCCCGGAGCAGAGGACGAAGCGCTGAAAGTCCGGCTTCCTGCCAAGCACACGAAGGCTCCTTTCCCTGGTTCTCGGAGACCGGCTCTCCCGGGCCACAGGTTATAGGAGGAGGGTCTGGGAGGCCAGTCCCGAGGGCCTTGTCTGAGGGGACGTCTGGCACTCATGCTCCTGCCTTTCTCTGGGTCGCACCATAAATGGCGAGTGTGCGGCACCTGCCTGGGCGCCTGCTTCCCTTGCCTTGTGAGGGGACTGGCCCAGGGAACCGTCACGTGGCCTCTCCGTACCTGCTCGTGGCCGTCTTTCTGCTCGTCTGTGAGGCTTCTTTGCAGTGACTCAAGCATCTTCTCTGCGCGTCTACAACGGCCCCCAGAGGAGGAGACGGGAAGAATTATTTAATGAAGACCCTTCTTGTAATGACTTGTCCAGTGTCCTGCTTAGAGACGAAGGCCAGCAGACAGACAGACAGACAGACGCCCATCTGTGGAGCTCAGCCCGGCCACTTCCTGGCTCTGTGTTTCAGATGCAAACCAAGCTGTCTTTCCTGCCCTGCAGCCAGGGTCAGGCTGGGGACTCACAGGCTGCGGGCCGCTGAGCACCTGAGTGAAAGCAGGGTTCCGAGCGAGGTCCCCGGCTCTGGTCCGCTGTTTTGCTAACACGTTAGCGTTTTTGGAATGTCAGCACGCAAAAATGGCACCCAGGTCGTGCAAAGCGCCGTTCCTCCTGAACATGCACCCGAGTGACCCTTGGGGACATGGCATAGAGCAGCCGTGGCCTGACGTGGGGGAAGTAAGTCCTGAATGCTGGCATGATTTATGATTTCCATCTTCTGTGCATTTGCTTTACTGCTCTTCCAAACTGGAAACCGGGCAATTTCCGTTTTAAGTTAGTAAGCAAATACCCTGGGTCCTGTCTTGTTTTGGATCTACGAGCAAAATCTCAGGGGGAGCCCTGGGCCGTGGGGCCCAGTGGGATGGAGCGTCGTCCTGTAAATGGTAAGGTTAGGGTTCGGTTCCCAGTCCGATCGAGGCTTCTCCCTCCCATCGATGATTTTCTCCATCTCTGTCTCCCTCCCTTCCCCCTTCTCTAAAATCAATAAGCATGTCCTCAGATGAGGATTGAAAGAGAGTTTCAGCTGGAATCACGGATATGAAATGTCTCTACCGAAATCAATAGCAGCGTATCAGCTAGATGGGTAATAAATGACTGTCTCGTTGCTGGTCGTTTATAAAGATCTTTAAAGGCTTTTGCATTTATGTTTCTCCACAACTGAGAAGACACCAGATGGGAGATGATTTAATGGATCAAAGAGTGAGGGCGCCCAGAGCGGCAGAAGCGTCTCCCAGAATGTCCTCTTCCCGGATAAGGGCAGGCTTTCTTTACCGTAACGGCGCCGAGACGTCAGGAGACCCGAGGAAGTGAGATCAGGAGCAGACGCTCAGGGTCTGAGACGCGTCTGTGCTCCGGGAACCGGGGTGTCCTTAAAAACTGCCGCGTCAGCACGAATTCCTATGGGATGTGCCCCCGATGGGGCTGCGTTATCCAGTGTGAATTACAGATTTGTTTTCCAGCCGCCTCCACACCAGTTCTGGGTGGCAAACCGGAATTCACAAGATAAGTATGCACGGCAGACAAGGCCACCGAGTCACAGGGAGGAAACAGATAAAAACCAATGGTCTGCGCACTGAGGTGCACGCCCACTGCCTTCTCTTCGTGGTAAGAGAGATTTGAGCACAAAAGGTCTCAAGTCTAACCCTCTGCTCTGCGATTGCTAAGAGGGAAAATGGAGCCGGTTTGGGGCGTTGAAAGCTGACAACTTCATGTATTTAAAGGTCAGAGATACCCAGGTGATGCGGATGAGTTTCATGACCTTGACAGCCTGTGGGGCTGTCTGATCCCGAAGTGAGTAATCAGGTCCCTTTCTCTCGGAGGGAGGAGGAGCTGACCTGGTTCCTGCCGAGATGCAGCGTGGGTGCGGCCCGTGCCTCAGCCGCAGGCGCGGAACGGCGCTCCCTTTCCCTACGCGGATAGTTCACGGCCGGCATTCCAGCCTTTGCACCCGCGCCCAGTATTTCCTGGTCGCTTCCAGCCTCTCAGACCCGAGGCCGCAACTTCTGATGGGAAACAAGCAAACAGCACTTTGCTCAGTCGGGCGGGGCGCCTGGCAGAAACACAGACTGTGGGGAGGGACGTGGTAGAGGTGGGGTTTTTTTTAATGAAAAGAAACACAGCCAGGTTTTCCTACTGCGATTCACGGTACGTGACTCACGGAGGGACAGCAGCAGAAACCCCTTCGAACTTCTGGGAAAGGCACTGCCATCTGAAGCAGGCACGGATGGCGTCCCCGACCTTGACCCTCAGACACCCTGCGCGCGGGTGAGTGAGCCTCCTGTCTTCTCTCCGCAGGGCCGCTCCCACATCTCCTGCATGCCGGGGACCGTGCGGCGCTGGAACTACCCGGCCCCCCTGTGCATCGGTAGGGACGCGCCCCGCCCTGCGCCCCGTGGGCCTGCGGCGTCTCTTTGAGCCAAAAGACAGGGGTCCCAGCTTCCACAAGGGGCTTGTACGGCTCGGCTCGTGGTCGGGCCCGGGACCCGCAGCCCTCCCGCCCGCCACCCTGGCCCCCACACAGCGTGGCCCCCGTCCGGCCACACACCCCTCCCCTGACCGGCCCGGTGCCCGACCCTCCCGGGCAGCACCCTGCCTGCTGCATAGGCCGTCACGCAAGAGAAAAGATAAGCAGTAATGGTCCAACCTTTTCAAAGTTTCTGTTCTGTTTATCGTTGCTTTTCTGCACTACCTCTGATCTCCCCAAATCTCGCACTCACCCATCGGTGAGGCGCAGGCACCCCCTCCGGGTTCGCCCTGCAGGGAACGGCCTCTCCCTTCCTACCCTCCGCCTGCCCCGTCCCGGGTCCCACCTTCAGGCCACACACGGCGGCCCCGGGAAGGTCTGGCCCCACGTGCCTGACTCACTCCACTTTCTCACACGCAGACCACATTTCACGTCACCGCCCTCCTCTCCCTGCGGCCCCGAGGATCTCACGCAGGGCGGCGCAGCCAGCACACAGTGGGCCCTCAGTCACATTGATTCACGCGTGACCAGTGCCGACTGACGCTCACAGGGAGCGGGTCGCGATGATGGGCGCTCGGTCGCCCCTCCAGGCCCTCCCTGCCTCCGGCCCAAGGACTGTGGGAGCCACACCCAGAGCCCGCGGGTGTCTCGCGCGCACCTGCAGGTGCCCTCCTGGGGCGGGAGTCCCAGGATCTCAGGGTTTTCAGTAACAAACCCCTTACCTGCCCTGCACGGGAAGCAGAGTGTGCACAGCAGAAAACAGAACTAAGCCAAACCGTGCCAACAACTCAGACTTCCGCCTCCGTGACAGTCCTGTCCGGGCACGTCACACACCCACTCACAGTCCCGGTCCTGTGTCCATTCACAAGGGGGCGACGTTCCCAGTGGCCGGTGTTCTGTGTGTGTGAGGGTGGCGTCTGGGTGAAGAGAGACACCAGGCCTGCAGAGGGCACCTGACCAGACGCAGCCGAGGGCGTGGAGACCTCGAACTCCCGGGCGATTTGGAGGGAGACAGGGACAAGGGCCCCCAGCTCTCGGGGACCACCCGCTGCCACACCGCTTTTTCTGGCAGAATGTCGCTTTCTTGTTGAGTTTTAAATAAAGAATGTTCCCTCGAGTGTGGGGACTTAATGTTTTAAACTTTAACTGAACTCCGCCCTCAGCGGGCATTCGACCAATAGCGTCCTGCTGGCGCCCGGCAGTGGGTGACAACTGTCCTGTTGGAAGCGCTGGCCTCTTGTCACATGTACTTGATGTTTCCCTTTTTTTGAACGTGCCTCACGTACTCACGAGTCAGAGGTGCGGCACCTTCTGCTCCTGATTCTTCACGAGGCCCGAGGGGGCTTGCGGTTGGGAAGCGCACCGGGGCCCCAAGCAGCTCTCAGGAGGTGGGGCTGGCTCGGGAGTGGGGGAGGCTTTTGTCGGGTTCGCTGGTTGCTCACGAGGACCTGGAGCTGCAGGGCTGGGGCCTCCCCGTTCACACGGAGATATTTTACTCACTAGCCCTTGGAAATCTCACGTCCTACTTTTTTTTTAAATAATCATACTGAGGAAGAGAGTTTATACCCGAACCATTCTCCCCTCGGCAGCGACCTGTGGCGGGACGCGGAGCAGCCTGGGCGGCGTGATCCTGAGCCCCGGCTTCCCGGGCGTGTACCCCAACAATCTGGACTGCACCTGGCGGATCTCCCTGCCCGTCGGCTACGGTGAGTACGGGCTCCTGACGCTCGGCTCCCTCGCTCCCGTCTGAGCAGGCCCACGGCCGGGGACACGCAGCCGCACTCCGCAGGGGCAGCGCCTGTGACTGAGCGCAGCCCACGGGCTCCGGGACGCTGGGCCAGAAGGACCTTAAGAGCAGGAAGGGACTGGAAGGTCGGTCGGGACGTGCGACTGTCCCAGGGCACACGGTGTCGCTGAGCGCAGGTCCAGGAGACGCCCCGATGCGCGGCGGGTGGCTCTCGCTCCTTGAGCCGCGTCTGCCCGGGACCATCCTGCCTCCCGGGTTGGCTGTGGCGCTCAGGATGGCCGCTGTGCGCTTTGAACAGACCCAAGGCTTTCTCAGGCAATGACCCGTTTAAGTGTCACTTTACACATTTTGTAAATGAATGTGTCGTACTGATTTCTGCTCATAGAAGTGGCTTTTGGTAACATTTAGTTTGAACTCTCAGCTCATCCATTTTCATGGCTCTGAGCTCGCCCGCCCCACCCCGGCTCCTTCAGACCTGCGCGGGCAGCGTGCAAGTTGGACGCCCTGTCTGCCTCGCGGCCACCATGTCTTCAGGCTCGTTACCTGGGCGTCCCCACCCGTGACAGCCTTAAAGGCAGCGAGCTGTCACACCAGGTCCCCAGGGTCCTAGGACAGAGGCATCGGGGACGCGCGTCCTAAACCATTGTTACTAGTGAAACATTGTGAAAGGCCAGTGACCGGGAGCAGAAGTCACGTCTCTCCCCTAGGACACCGTCGTGTTTATGACATTTTCAAAGCTTTACCAGAGACCCTGTCCGTTCCAGAACGAAGCAGCTGTTCTGTGGGAGGGGAGGAGGGGACGTGTGTACTCAGCAGCAGCGGCCGGGGGGGACGTGGGCAGCATGAGGCCTGCAGGTGAGGTTCACGTCCCGCGTGTGAGGTGGTCTCATTGTCAAAACACATGCCCCTGTATTCGTGAGCTGTGGCGAGGAGAACTGGGTTAGACTTATTGTAGTCCCTTCATTTTGGCGTCAGGGTGCCAGACTGGACACGCTCTGCTGAACGTCCAAGAGCGGACGGGTTCCGCGGAAGCCGGGTCAGCGCTGGGCCCCAGTCCGGTTCCCGGTGCGCAGGGGCGCTCTGAGGGGGGCAGACGCTTCACCCCGCTTCACGTGCTCACTTTGTTCACAATGCTGCAGTCCTCGTACTTCCGTTTCCTTCCCAAGCTTAATTCCAAACCAGAGAAGCGCCCCTTTCCCTGCTTCCCGCGCCCCCGAGGGGCTGGCCGCCCGCAGTTTCCACCCCGAGGGCCTGCTGCCCGCATTGCTTTCCCGACCGTGGCGCCGGGAACGCGCGACGCCCTCTGGACTGAAACGCTGGAGGCCGCGGGAGCACATGTGGAAGGAGCACCTTTGAAGCCATTCCCTGCCGTCTGGTTTTATGCCCACACGTGGGACATGTCGTGAGCGTCCAGGTGCTGGCCTGGGTCACAGCCGCCCAGGTCCTCCCGGTGCCAAGGCGCGGACGTCGGAGACTCAGCAGCCGTTTGCGGTCGTTCTGTGATGAGTCTGCGGTCTCGCTGAGGGTGACGAACGGGATGGGTGTTCAGGCCACTGCAGACCCAGGGCTCCAGGGGCACTGCCATGGTCCCTCACACGCGTGCACATGCGCACCTCACACATGGGCAGACACACACGCACACGTGCACACGTATTTGCTGGAATTCGGGAGAAAACTGATAGCTCATCGTTGGCGCTTCAGAGAAGAAACAGGGGTGCTATTTTTAAACAATTACAGAAGTCCTAAGTGTACAGCGCTGCCCCCTCTCGGTGTGCATGGAGGCCCGCGTTGGGACGGCCTGGCAGTGGGACCGGCCCCCCGGCCGCGCAAAGCGCTCACTCGTGTGCAGGCCCAGACAACACGTGTGGACTGAACGGATCCCGCGTCCTAACACGGGGCTGAGCGTCGGCTGACTCGTTCAGGGTCCTCCCTCTCAGGCGTCTCCCTGAGCGCCCGGCCTCGTCCGCGTCTCCTGAAGAATTCCACATGCTGCTGCTTTTCCGTCTTTCCCTTCCGACCCGGGTGGGCCAGGCGGAATAAGAACAGTTTTCTCCAGGAAGGGCTGGAGCGCTCTCACCCCCCGAGCCGGTGGCTCTGGTCCAGCCTGTCAGGTGCCGCGTCAGCAGGGCGGGCTGTGTCCTCGGGCGTCAGAGCTGGCCGTGCGCAATGCTGCGCAGTGCACAGGACGCCTCCCCTTGCTGCGCCCCGGTTTGCTCCCCTGTGAAATTGCGACAGTAATAATAACGGCCTCCCTGGGGAATTGGGAGAAAAGAGAACGTGGCTGGGTGGGTGGGGCCCGGAGCGTGGCCGCTGGCCAGACACTCCGCCCCACCGGCAAGGCCACCCTTGCCGCCGCTGCTCCCAGCATTCTCGGCAGCGTCACCGGGGCTGGCCGTTTGGGATGACCTCCCGTTTTACGGAGCCCCTCAGTGTTTGCGTCCCTGCCGCCGTGTACGGGAGCTTTCCTCCTTCCCTTTTCACTGGATTCTGGCTTGAGATAACTTCACGTTCCAAGTAGATACATTTGCTTTATATTTTCCTGCATTTGCACATAAGTCGGCAATTATCTTTAGTTTCCAAACCCAGGACACAAGTGTCTTAGATGAAGAGCAAAAGTAGAGCTCTGCTTATCTGTCAGGAACAGGAGAATAACTCAAGGAACGCTTTTCTGGGGTGCGGGCAGCATACCCTGTAATAGCTATCGGAATGCGCAGTTTAGGCTTTACAAACCCGAATTAATTGCATGGGTTTATGCAAAAATGAACGCCTTTGGAGTTCTATCTGAACTATTCAGTGATTAAAGTATTTCAGACGCAGTGGTCACATGCTCAAGAAGGCCCCTGCGCCATCGCACATGACGAGATGGTTCTGATTTCGCCTTGCCTCTCCGTGGTCAGTGCTGGCTTACCCCGGGCACAGCCCCGTGCTCCCCTGGTCACTGGGACAGCCGGCCGCCTGTAGCCCTGGGCCAGGCTGTCAGACCACATTCTGGGCCTCCCGGTGGCGCTTACTGGATGGCTGTCTTGCAAACATCAGGCACTTGCTTGGCCTGTGAAACACCATGGAAACAGTCGCTCGCTGGCCTCACAAGCCTCGTGTGCGGCGGTCACACCGCTTACAAGCCACCTGCGAAGTTTGCTGCATTTACTTCCAGGCCTGTATCGGCCTCTTCCTTGATAAACCTGGGACTGGCCTTCTGGGGGGCTGGACTCACAATGCACCCTGGCGTGCGTGGTGCGTGGATTAGAAGAGCAGCGGGACAGCGTCCCTGCCGGGCGTGGGAGAACCAGTCAGCACCCAGGGTATCGCGTCTGTGTGTCCTCGTGAAACAGTGCTGGTGAGGGTCCCGTCGTGCCAGGAAGGTGACTTCGGGGCCTTCTTGCCCAGAGAAACGTCACACGGCTTCTAGATGGCAGGCAGAACTGAGCCAAGGCCGGTGTGGTCCCAAATGCATGTGTGGTTCTGCTTCCTCCTCCAGAGACCGTATCTGGGGACTCCTAAAATTTTCATCACCGTGGGTGAACACTGATGTCACACTTTTTGATATTAACTTTCACTAAATTGGCACGTTTTTTCCTAGGAGCACATATCCAGTTCCTGAATTTTTCTACGGAGGCTAACCACGACTTCCTGGAGATCCAGAACGGCCCGTACCCCGGCAGCCCGATGATCGGGCAGTTCAGCGGCCCCGGGCTCCCCGCCGCGCTGCTGAGCACCACGCACGAGACCCTGGTCCGCTTCTACAGCGACCACTCGCAAAACCGCCAGGGCTTTAAGCTGGCTTACCGAGGTGAGGGGCAGGACCGACTCCATCGCACTTCCGGCCCGCGTGTAAACGGCCCCGGAGCGCAAGCCCCCCTGACTGGTTAGAACCTCGGACAGCTGGGGTCATTCCAGGGGAGCGCTCTGCCGACTAGTGTAGGGCCATTGCTGTCCTTGTCGTCATCCGGGAGGACCCAGATCCAAGGGCAGAGAGCACCATGCCACGGTCACAGGCCCCCACGTCCCCCACCCTACCCCACCTGCACCCTCTGCGGCCATCACCGCATGCCTTCGGGGCCACAGAGCTTCTCCGTCACCTTGTCTTCTCATTGGACACTGCGTCCTCCTGGCCACGCGGAGGTCTTGACCCTCCTGAACTGCGGTGGGGGCGGGGCCTTCTGCTGGGGGGCGGGGGCCTTCTGCTGGGGGGCGGGGCCTTCTGCTCGGGGGCGGGCCTTCTGCTCGGGGGCGGGGCTTCTGCTCAGGGTGGGGCCTTCTGCTCAGGGGAGGGGCCTTCTGCTCAGGGCGGGGCCTTCTGCTCGGGGGCGGAGCTTCTTCTCGGGGCGGGGCTTCTGCTCAGGAGCGGGGGGGGGCTTCTGCTCGGGGGCGGGGCTTCTTCTCGGGGCGGGGCTTCTGCTCAGGAGCGGGGGGCCTTCTGCTCGGGGGCGGGGCTTCTTCTCGGGGCGGGGCTTCTGCTCAGGAGCGGGGGCGGGCCTTCTGCTCAGGGGAGGGGCCTTCTTCTCAGGGCGGGGCCTTCTGCTCAGGGGAGGGGCCTTCTGCTCAGGGCGGGGCCTTCTGCTCAGGGGCGGGGCCTTCTGCTCAGACCTGGGCCCGGCAGCATCTCTCCATACTCACTTCTCAGCCTGGAACAATGGCTCTAGGGCCTCTTCTGGTCGTGTCCCAATGAAGCCAGGAAAAATTCAGTCAATGAACTTTATTCTTTTTTAAACTATCAAAATATGCCATCTCTAAGAAAAGCTTCAATCGACCGTGATAGCATTCCATACCAAATAGTTTAGCCAGCCTTTTCTTGACTGCTGTTGCCTCTAATGATGTTGAAAATGTCAGAAGTAGGGCCCCTTTCTTTCACCATGGCTAAATCACTCGTTTTCTTTCATTTCACAGACTTCCCTTGAAAACAGAGCTTTAATATTTAATTGTTCAAGGAGGATAGTATTTTGTGTTGAACTTTAAGACAGTAGTACTTAATTTGTTACTATAAATTATAAATGTAGATTTCCTGAATTTGGGTCTCTTAAAATAGAAGCCTAGGTATGAGGGGGAAAGTGGACCAGTGGGATCCACAACGGGAGAGGTCCCCAGCATGCCCCGTGGCCCCACTGTGTCTGTCATTAGCCCCTGCCCAGTTGCCACCCCACCCCCAAATCTAGGTCTGCTCCGTTCAGACTACTAACAAGAGTGACGGCCCAGCAGCCCGTCAGCTTAGATTCAGAGGACAGAACAGGAAGTAACTGTTCCCGTATTTAATAAGCCATCATTGTGGTATCTCATAACCTATTAAGTTCTCCGTCATTGAAACCTGCAGAGCGGTAGTTTACGTGTATTCTCCTGTCCGTTCGTTAGGGTCCATCTAGAGTTCAGTTTCTGGGGTTAAAACAAGGCATGGTTCTGCATTAGACAATGTCATGATTTAGTAGGATGTGGTGATCCCTGGTACAAAATGCAAGTCCAGTGGGAGGCCTCCTGTCCCCGAGGCACCTGCGGAAGTTTGCGGGAAGCACCTCCAGGGCCCCCGCGGCAGGTGTGTGTGGAGGAGGCTGTGCATGATGAGGGGCTCAGGGCCTCTGTGTGGGGACCCCGCTGTGGCTGGTGGGGACTGTCGGTCCCAGAGCCAAGGCGGGTGCCAAGGATCGGCGGGGCGATGACATGGGATTGCAGAGTAACTCACATCCCGGGTCAGGAGCTGGACCTTTTGTCCTTAGATCAGCGAGTCTAGAATCAGGGCTCCGGGACCTGAATGATGTTATTACACGGGAGCTAGTCAATCACATGTAGATCTTTTCCGCCTGCCCCGCGAGGTCACTGCAGGATTTTAAACAAAAGATGAGTGGCTGCAGTTCAGAGGAAGGCTAGCTGGGGAGCGGGGAGACAGAGTAAGACACGCAGGTGCCCACGTCAACATGCCCACTTTCACTGTGCCACCTTCGTCTGCCTGTGGCGCCCCTTAAATTTTGGGTCGTATGTGTCTGGGTTCTGTGCTGCGTTTCCATATTTCTGTGACCTGCTTCCCACCCCACCCCATTCCCTCTGAAGGGTGTTCTGTTAAAAAATGAACATTTTACTCATGACTACCCATTATATTTGCTTCATCCAAGGTAATCTTTATTGTTTAATTCCCATATTCTTAATATGGAAGTCAATAAAATTATGCACAACTCTGTATCTCAAACCATAAGCTACCACATAAGTGGTTTCTCTCAGTGGACCCCGAGAACTTCTGAGAAGTCTCCCTCATTGAATATCTTAATACCGTATTCGAAATTTGACTTTTCTTTCCTTACTGACATTGCAAGTCAAATAAGAACTCCCATGGGGGGAATCAATTCATAAGGTATATACATATCTAACCACTGTGTTATGCACCTGAAACTAATATAATCTAGTATGTCAGTTGATTTGGAAAATAAATTAATTTTTAAAATAATTTAACAAATTTAAGAACATAATACATCTTAAATAACAATAAAAATATAATGTTTAAAAAAATCATGAGACTATTGTTTGCCATTGTAGTTTTGAGACTGTATCTTTTATTAGATAGCTTCTAACCTCTGTAGTTCAAAAAAGTTGGGTTTTTTGTTATTTGCTTTCCGTCTCTTGGTATTTTTCAGATGGGGTCACTAAGGCCACACGGACGTAGTTCCAAGGTTACAGATTAGTTCACTATTAGAAAAGCAGAGTAAGATAACCACACAAAGGTCTATGCAGGAATCACCTAGACCAGAGGTTACCCAGGTATCATGATTGGTTAGCAAAATGTTAATATTTTTTAAATTCTCAGTAGTTGCAATTAAATTTCACATCATTTGTGAAATACCCGTAAATCCGCTTCCCTTTTCTCTCCTGCGTTGTCGGAGCCTGGAACTATTTGGGCTGTTCACACTAGGCCAGCCCCCTGACGTGTCCCAGTGACGGCCCCTCCCACTCCGAGGCTCCTCGAGCGTCCGCGGGCTCTGCCGTCCATGTCATTGGCTCTGCCTTCAGGCGTCTAGACTGGGAGGCCTCATCCAGGCCCCACGTCTGGGTGGCCGAGGGAATGTTTCATCTGCTTGACACCTGACCCTAAGTTTAAGTGCCCCCATTTTTTAAAGATCCAGAACAATGTATTTGTATTGTAGATAATTAATTTGCTACAATGGAGAGATGGGGAAGTAATCAAAATAAAAAAGAATGAGGACGTGAATGTGAGGTGTTCCCTTTCTCACAGAATATCATTTCTGGCAGCGATGGTACCTAATTAGGTAGTTTATTGTTTTACAAAATGAATAAATTGGCAAAATGACCCAGCTGTGATTGCATGTCACGTCCAAACTCCCAGGTTCCAGGCGCGATTTATAATTTAAGCTCATGGTGACTAACTCATAAGCAGAGGCGTAAATCATGCCGAAACACTTGTCGTTCTCAATGACATCTGCCTTGTGCCTCTTATTCCCGAACCTTGTCGATAATTTATGGCCGCATAAAGGTAAAAAATGCGACCGGTGGATGCCGCTGTCTTGAAGTTCAGTGACCTCAGACCATGAGAAATGGAGATCAAGAACGTGTTAACTAAAGTCAAGTGCATGTACCTTATTTCTAACTCAAGGGCTGGGAAGTGGATGAAAGCATCATGTGTCTCAGCTAAGGAGCCACAAGTCAGCAGATATCACGGGTTTTACACAGATGCGCCCGTGGCCCCCGGCTCTGTCCCTCCAGCGCCTGTAACTTTAGCACGGATGCAGGTGCAGCCTGAGGTTGCCAGCCGTGAATATGGGTATTTTCCTGGGTAGAAGCCCGGGGTCCTCTGGGAAGGACTACGTCCTGTGTATTCACCTACTCTTGTCCTGTTGGTATGCTCTTACCGGAACCCAGGTTTCTTTAATAATATTTTTGAAATGGTGGCCTATGGAGAATTTTAGTGGTTTTCTTTACTTTTCTGTCTTTTGTATTTGACCTTTGGAGAAACTGAATATTTATCTCCCTTCCGTCCTCCCTCTCTCTGCCTCTTTCTTTGTCTTTCTTGCACGCTAGAGCATAAGTGTTTGATGCTGAAAAGCTTAAAGGTGGGTTTACGTGCCCGGCAGCCACAGGAGGCGAAAATGCCTTTTTATCCGAGTTCTGCTCTTTTGCTTTCCTTCCGCTGTCTGTGTGAAGAACCTTTAAACACACACACAAAAAAGAAAAAAAAAAAACAAACAGAAAACGAGAAAGAGTAACAGGAACCACAGCAGGACCTGTGAAATCTGCAGGGTCTTCCCTGTGATCAGGAAACCGCTGACTTTTTAATGAAGCAGCCGGGGCCAGGCTGCAGCTACCACGTCTCCCCTAAGGGGAGCAGCTGCTGCGCCCTCACGGGCAGCGGGCCATGGAACAGTTCCCTCTGACCCCCTGGCTGGTCCCTGCCGACGTGGCCGTGACGTGCACGTGACCCTGATGGGCTTCTCGCCCTGCCCCTCCCCTTATTCCCACACGACAGAGAGCCTCCATCCCAACCAGAAGAGCGAGAGCAGGGGCTGAGGCTCCATTCCACTTCCCTGCGGGGGCGGACCTGCTCCCCCAAGCAGCGGCCCAGAATAGCTGTGTCAGTCGCCGTGCCTTGAGGGCGTCCTTTCCCAAAACGGAAAAAGTGCCTGGGATGGTGCTTCCTGGTCTAGACTCTCGGAAACTAGAGTCCAAATCTTCAAAGTGGGCCCCTTCCTCCTGCAGATGATGCGGGTTTGCTGCAAGGAGAGGAGCGCGTGCTGCTGTGTGACTGTGTGCTTCTGTGTGTATGTGTGGCGTGTGCCCTTGCGCTGTGTGTTGCGTGAATGCGTGCCTGTGTGCACATGCACGTGTGTGTGAGAGACAGCACACGTGCTCCGTCTCCCAGTCTTCATCTGCTCACCCCACCCCCACTCCCCAGCATCCGTCAGTTGGTATAGTCGCTGCTGTGTCCCCCCTTAATTATCAGTGTCCCCCACGCTCACGCCTTCACTTCGGATCATTAATGCACAAACGCAAAGCCTAGCACCGCGGGCGTCGCCTGGCACGAGTCAGAGACCACGTGACTTTCCGGCACATTTACCAGTTTCACGTCTGCCCCCGGGGCGGCCACCCAGTCAGAGCATCGGCAGGCGAGGCAGACGTTTCCTCTGTCCTGTGTTCCCGCTGGTGGCCCTGCTGGTGGCCCCTCGCCTCCCTGGCCTGCCGCTGCCCTGCCAGCCGACCGAGGACCGTGGCCAGGGGCCTGGCCTGCTTTCAGCAGCCATGCGAGGCTGGTGGACGCGGAGCCTCTGCTCCTGTGTGGGGCCTCCCCTGTGGGGCTTTGTGAGGGTAGCCGGTGAGTCCCCTGTAATGGGTGGGCCACGTCCCACCAGGGACGCCGCCGGGGGCCCTCCTCCCGCTCTGCGGGCCCCGGTCACGCCTCATTCACGGGTTAGTTAACCTCGACTCATTCATGCATAAATGGGTGACTCACGCAGTCTGCAAACAGCATTTGTGTATCATCCTCCCTGGGGTTCGTGCCGGGAACATGTGAAACACAGTCAACTGTTTGTTACATGAAGATGATATTCACACTAGTCCCTGCCATAATGAGTCTCCAGTTTGCTCTTTAATTTTGTTTTTCAGTTGCAGTTGACACTCAGTACTATTCTGCATTAGTTTCAGGAGTACAGCGTGGTGGTCAGACTGTCACACGACGTACCAAGAGCCCCCCACCCCCGTATTTCCGGTTCCCACCTGGCTCTATAGATAGTTATGACGACATCATTGGCTGTTCCCTGGGCCGTGACTTACCTCCTGTGACTGTTTTTGCAACCACAGCCTGTACTTCTTAATCCGTCGTCGGTTTTAAAAAATAAAGAAAATGCATTACATTTCTCTGCGGAACATGGTTAACAAACCCAAACAGCAGCAGCCAGGGAGAGGCCTGGGAGCGCCGGCGCCTTCTCTTAGGTGGAAAGGGACGGCCTTGTCCCTGGCCTTGGTCCTCATCCCCGCTTTGTTCTTTCCGTCGTTCCATTCATGCATGTCCTTGCGAGGTCGACGTTGTCACCTTCAGGTTTGCAGTGTGTTCTGTCACCTCTAAAACACACCGTTTAAGAATGGCGTGCAGGCTGCTGTCCTTCTCCTCCGACGGCTGGTTGCCGCGCGGCCTGGCACGGTCGCCGGCAGCCGGGGGAAGGCGTCCGCCACAGACTTACCTCTGACAGGTCGCCCTGAGGGCTGGAGTCGCGTGCCACTGACGAGCCTGCCCTGTGTGTCTCTTTCAGCCTACGAGCTACAGAACTGCCCAGACCCCCCTCCCTTTCAGAACGGGTACGTGGTGAGCTCCGGCTTCAGCGTGGGGCAGTCCGTCTCCTTCGAGTGCCACCCGGGGTACGTCCTCAGCGGCCACCCGGTCCTCACCTGCCAACACGGCCCTGACAGGAGCTGGAGCCACCCTTTCCCCAGGTGTGACGGTAGGTCAGTCCGTCTTCTCGGGGGCCACGTGACGTGCCTTGTGTGTGACGGCGCCTTAAATGCTAAACAAACGTATTCAAGAATTCATTTGTTCTACAGTTATTTAGGGGGAGTCTCTTATATCGGACTCAGTGCTGCATGGGATTCAGGACTATGTCCTGTGCCAATCACGTTTTTTAAAAAAGATGACCTGGTAGGCCTTGCCCTGAAGGAAACAGCAAGGACGTCAGAGGAGTAAGCGGGACAGTTTGTCCGGCACAGCCAGATACAGGCTGTGCCAACGGGGCTCAGGCATCACATGCAGGGTCCGCCTGGGAAGCGGCGGGGGTGTGTCGGAGGAGAGCGCCGTGTCGCTTTGCGGAGGCCCCGTTGGATGAGGGTACAGGTGCTCGCTGCCACCCCACGATCACCGCGCGCGGCTTTCGCGTTTCTGACCCTGGGTTCGTGCCCACGAGCGTGAGACTCGGGCGTAGGGCCGCTCCCCAGCAGAAGCGGTGGTGTGAGCAAGGACCCCGGGAGGGACCCCCGCAGGAAGTAAGTCGGGGGGGACGTAGTGCGCAGTGAGGGGGTGTCTGAGTGGCAGGGGGCCGCCATGGGCAGGGCCTCCGCCCTCCTGGGCCACCCCGTGCGGAGCAGCGGTCCCTTTGCCGTGGCTCCTGCTCGGCTGCCTGACCCTTAGGGTACCTGCGGGTTTTTGCCACATCAAGTTAAAGTAAATCGATCAAGGACCTCGTTTATGAAGAACACACAGCGAACAGAAAGGCTGCTGTAGCCCTAACACCCCAACACTGTAAAAGCCGTAGCTCTGAATGAAAACTCCAACTCGGGGGACCTCTGAAATGTTAAATGTCTGTGTCCAGCGGCCAAAAAGGGAACAATGTCTGGCTGGGTTTGAATTTCTGCCGAAGGAGGAAAGAAACAAAGCACATCAGTGAACTCTTTAAATTGTATTTTATCTGCATTTTTCCATTCTTTGCCATTATAAGGACGACTATTTAAAAACCTAGCTGTATTTTTAAGATTATCTTAACCTAATACACATTTAATCATTTAAAACCACTAATGTGATTAAATACAAATTTAAAATAGCACCTTTAAGTCATTTTATAAAGCTAAGAATAGCAGTTGCATAGCTGGTGTTTTTTTCATTAAAACACTTAAAAAACCTTTCATACCATTTTTCATTTTAAACTGCATATATTTAAATGCATAAACTATTTGACTTGTCAGGGTTAAAACCTTTTTTATTTGCAATTTTCACCATAATCTCTTGTATTCGTATGTGAATGGAAGACTTCTTGGCTTGACATAAAAAAGTAGAATTAAGTATTTAATTAGATTTCATTGGTTTTCCAGCGTGGAAATAAGTGCTGGCTTAGAATTCGCTGACCAGCCTGGAGGTAACTAAATGGATCCCTTCTGAGTCGCTCAAAGGTGCTGCCGTCTTTTGTGAGTGCGTCAGGTGTGATATCTTCAAAATAACCAAATAAAAGTACATCTGAAAGTGATGAGAAATTCAAAACATTATTAATTTTTCCAGGCACTTATAATTATACAGAAGCCTTGGGTATAATTGTTAAAATATGGTTTAAAAGACGGTGGTTTATTAATTTACTCAATACCATTAGATAATTAAATAGCATCTACACTTACAAAATATAGCTCAAAATTTTTAAACAGTTAGTGGACCTAAGTAACGCTTTATCACTGAAATATTTATGTAGATATTCTTTTCAGGTCTTTTAAGAAGCTTAAACATTGCCGGGGCACCTGGCTTTACAATGCGCTGGTGCCTGTGGAGGGGGGAGCCGCGGGGCCGGGGGTCCTTCTGGGACAAGCTGCCGCAGAGAGCCGGCAGCTCCCTTTACACGGACAGGTTTTATCAGCACAAGACAATGTGGCTGCATGATTGACATGAGAAACCCACCAGCCAAGACTACGATATGATGTGCCTATTTCTAAAATTAAGGTTCCCTACGTTGGTTGGTAAATACAGAAGAGCATCCTCCCCAAGAGTCCAGGCGCGGTGACCTTTGCGTGAGGGCTGCAGGGAGAGACCTGTTCGTGCTGGAGGCCAAGGAGAGGGAGAGCTGGGAGCTCCCAGGCCGGGCGCACGGCTGCCTGAGTTGCCGACGGGAGCAAAGCGAGCCCGTGTGGCGTCTCTGGGGCCACCAAGGGCTCCGCAAGGGCTCTGTGTCCTCTGCGAGGGACTGTGAGGGTCTGGACGCTTTGCTTTGCTAGGTTACCCGTTAAAGTTGGTCTCTCTCCAGACCCCACTTCTAATTACATGGAGCAAACTCGTCACGTGCTCCCCACAGCCCCTCCTTCTGATGACGGTACCCCAAACCCCACCCAAGTGCATCCAGTTTACAAGTCGGCACGCACCTGGGTGGTTAGCTCAGCGTGCACAGCTGCATGCGGTTCCGCCCTGAGTCTCCATTGTTACGGAGTCTTTCCTTGTGTTTGTCCACGTGTTTGCTCCTGCTCGCTCTGCGTCAGTCCTGTACCTTTAGTGGGAAGTCCTGAAAAGTCCCGCAAGATTCCTGCTGGTCACATGCTCAGAGCACCCCGGCTTGCTTCGGGTTGGATGAAAAAGTCCACTGTCCCCCATCGCCATGTATCGTGCCGCTCTGTGAATGACACAGAACGCACCTCACGTTATTCTGCTGGTCTGTGGCAGTTTCGTTTTTCGTAAATAGAAATAATAATTGTCATGGCCGCTGTGGATATCAGTTAATTAAGTAAAATAAAAATGGACTGAGCCGGCCTGCCCCATCGTCCTGCAGCTGAACGCTGCTGAGGTCCGAGAGCGGGCCCGCCAAGACCCCCTGCAAAACTCCGTCCCCGTTCTCCAGGGAGACAGCTCTGCCAAGAAGCAATAATGTCAGTGTTTCACGGCCAACAGGCGAAAATGCTCCTCTTTTAGATAATTTAAACAGGCTTCAGAAACCTCCCTTAAAACCAAAGAGAAACTCAGCTCTGTAGCCACGCCTAACGTCCACATAATCCCTCGCATGGGGTGGCCCGTGGATTATCACTCCGGCGCAGGAGACGGCCGACCGGAGGTTTCTTCTCTTTAATTACCCCGGGATGGCTTTATCCCGGAGTTCCCGCCAAAGCTGGGCAAACACATTAAGTGACGCTTAGAAGCATCGTGCGTCTGAGGTTTTAAGACTGGGGGGGGATTACTCGGCGAGGCCGTCCCCGAGAAGGATCTCACAGCCCTCTCGTGGGGGGAAGTGTTGGCAGAGGTGCTGCAGAACCTCAGCCGGCATTCGCCGCGTCGTTTCTGACGGTGACTGCACGGGGCTCAGCTTTCCTCTGCCTCCTCCTCAGCGCCGTGTGGCTACAACGTGACGTCCCAGAACGGCACCATCTACTCCCCCGGCTTCCCGGACGAGTACCCCATCCTGAAGGACTGCCTGTGGCTGATCACCGTGCCCCCGGGGCACGGGGTCTACATCAACTTCACCCTGCTGCAGACCGAGGCCGTCAACGACTACATCGCCGTCTGGTAGGCGCCCCGTCCGCGCGGCCACTGCGGGACTGTCGCAGCCACGCTCCCAGCCACTCGCGGGTCACGGGCACGGCAGACTCCATGGGGAGCAAGGACGTGTCCAGGCAGGCACCAGACAGGAAGTTTGCGGGCAGAGTTTAGAAATGCCCCGCGTGGGTGCCCTGTAGCAAGTGTGAGTTTCGCTGCGCGGCAGGTCTGTCCAGCATGACTGAACATGGGCGAGTACCCCAGGGTGATCAGTTTCACGTATTTAAGGGTGCTTCCTTTTTCTTAAAGAAAAGCTGGTGGGGGATTACTCGGCGAGGCCGTCCCCGAGAAGGATCTCACAGTCCTCGGGATATTTGAATCCAGCAACACGTCTCCAGGAGCGTCGCCCAGGGTCCCGGGGATCCCACTGATTTGCGGGGACGTGTGAAAGGCCGCTGATAGCCTGGCACCGCTGGCGGGATGGGGCGCGGCCCTGACTTGTCCCAGGGGTCGCTGTGGGTGGGCGTGTGGCGTCCGCTGGGCGCCCAGGCGTGACCGCCACGTGCACCCAGAGCCCAGGGCCGGCCACCCGCTCCGGCCGAGACCGGGCCCGCTGTCACCGGAGCACCGGCGGCTTGTGGGAGCCGCCCCGGGACCTGCGGCTCAGTGCCCCTCTCTCCTCAGGGACGGTCCCGACCAGAACGCCCCGCAGCTCGGCGTCTTCAGTGGAAACACGGCCCTGGAGACCGCGTACAGCTCCACCAGCCAGGTCCTGCTGCAGTTCCACAGCGACTTCTCCAACGGAGGCGTCTTCGTCCTCAACTTCCACGGTGCGTGAGCTTCCGCCGCGCGGACCGGGCAGGGCGTCCCGTCGGTTTGGCTCCGGCTCCGACATGGGCCTGGTTTCCAGCCGCGGAGCCCCAGCGGGTTTCCCGGCGTGTGGTGCCCGGGTCCTGGGGCCCGGCTGTGCCCCACGGGGCCTTTATTATTCCGCCCCGTACTCAGCTGGGCCTCGCGGGGAGCCTGGACTCATTGCGGGAAGCACGTGGATGAATCTGGTCCCGTCCACAGATGTCCTCGTCCGCCTGGGTCCTGGCAGAGGGGGCAAAGGCAGGGCCCCCGGGAATTGGAGCATGAACACTAAATAATCTGGATAGGAAACTGAAAGGGTCCTTTCCCGTTCGTGAGGGCCACCTCCGTCAGGGTCCCCGACGCAGAGACAGAGACCTGGTCCAATCCAGTGCTCTTACAGAATTCAGCGACACGTAAGGGGTCGTATGCCCACGTTTCCACTTCCAAATCGTATACGTTTCTCTTGGACTTCAGCTGTCCCTCGGATTAAACTTTGCTGTGAGCCGTGGTTGCTTGGGGATTTCATAAAACCATGATTTACCGAGATAGACACATCTGCGTACCTACAGGTTATAACAGCGTGAGAAGAACACATCCCTAATGATCTTGTTTACTCAGCAAATGTAATGGCCGTCTTGTTTTTTTCTCATGAACCATTTAGCATTTCAGCTCAAGAAATGTCAGCCGCCCCCGGCCGTCCCACACGCAGAGATGCTGACTGAGGACGAGGAGTTTGAAATAGGTAACATTTTTTTCATTCCAAAGCCATTAGCTTCCCTTTCATTTTCCACCCCCACCCCACCCCCGCCCGCTGCGACAGTGACTCAGAGTGAGTGGCGTTTGTCAGAAGTACCCCTGCAGCTCCCCCTCTGAGTCACGCACAGACTTCCCGTGTCGGGTAGATGCGTTTCCACTCTAATTCCCACGATGGTTGGTTTCTGTCATTTGAAGTTGGCTTTGTCACTCTGAGCACGCTTCCCCTGGTAGTCACGTTTTTTCTCTTGAATGATGTTTTCTGAGGCGAACAGATGTGTGCGCTTAGCTAGGGATGCATGATCATGACCGAGGACCCCGTCATTTGTGGCCACGGATTCTGGGATATAATCAGGGAGCATGCTAATGATGAGATTCAGAAGTCCCACTCTGTCCTCTTCTGTCCGTGGTCTGTCCCCTCGGGTGCCCATCAGGCCCGCGGCGTAGGTTTGCAGAGCAGACATGGTGTCCCAGGACCTCTCAGCCTCAGTCACAGCGCCCCGTCCTGCTGGGACCCCGAGGAGACCCGGGTCAGGCCACGGGGCCTCATTCCTCCCACGCACAGGGTGGCCGCGTTAAGGGGCCGTGGGCCGTTAGGCCGGGGCCTCTCTGGGAGCAGTAAGGCCACTCCGTCCCACAACCAGAAGTCAGATGTCCGTGTCACTTCCGCGTCCTGTCTTCCTCACGGACGTTGAAGGAACAGAGGGACGCGTTAGCCAAGGAGGAAAAACGCCATGCCGTGTCTGTCCCGGCGTTGGTTACATGTCAGATGTCCTTTTGATAAATGAGGAGCTGGAAGGGCAATATTTTATCAGACAGTCTAAACGCGAGGAGGGGCGTAGGCTCGGAAACGCTTTACCATGACCGTCCCGTGTCAGGCCATTGTATACGTGGCGTGCACCCCAAACTCGCTGTCAAAGAAGTGTCCGCGTGGCCTCTTCCAGGGGACTTCGTGCGGTACCACTGCCACCCCGGGTACACGCTGTCCGGACCCGACACGCTCACCTGCAAGCTCCGCACCCAGCTGCAGTTCGAGGGGTCCCCCCCAACATGCGAAGGTATGTGGGGCCAAGGCGGGGGGCTCCCGCGTCCTGCGTGGGAACTGTGTGGCTGCTCTGTCTCAGCATCTCTGTGCGGGTCTGACGGGACCTTCCTCTGGGCTGGGGTCCGCTGTGGTTCACACCGCCTGCTCACAGGAACCCCGACGACCTCTCCCTCAGCTGGCTCTAGAAAATAACCCCCTCCCCCCCCCCACCAGGTGGTCTGGCTTTCTCCCAGCGGTTGATCCGGGAATGTCACACCTGGGGCAAAGTTGAATCATTTGCTATAGAAACTTGAAAACCCCCCACTGGGCTTCCGCCCTCCCTGTTTACGCTGCCTCCTGGGTCACGTGACTCCCTGTCACCCTTCCGTCCACCTGCTCCCCCCCACCCCCACCCCCGCTGGCGTTTTTGATGCATTTCAAGGCAAACTGCAGGACTCCCTGGGCTTCCCTCCGAGGACCTCAGCAAGTACACACTCACGAGAGCTCACTGCTTTGTCTGTGAAATTCATCAGCACTGAAATGTGAATAAAATGCGCACATTTCTAGTCCTTACCTTTCTTTAACACTCGTGACCCATGCCCAGTAACAGAGACGACATACAAACGCAGAACCAGGTATGAGGCTGCATCTGTGGTTTCCATGGATCCGGATATATTTAGATCACTTTTAAAATATCGTTTAAAAGATACCACTCTCAAGTATTATTGGAAGAAAAAGGACTTGGAAAAAATATAAATAAACTAACTGGCCCAAAATAAGCCAGAAAAGTATCTTTGGTCTGCCTCTCAAAAACCTGCCCACGTTAAAATAGGTTTATTTTAGGATTTCAAAAATCACGAGGCCCATTTAGTTCTTTTAAAGAACGGAACTCTCCCCTTCCAAGGAACTGCGATGTTGGCCTTTATCAGGGACAGAGCAGTACCTACCAGGGCTTACGTTTGGGTGGGGGAGACCCAGGGACTCAGTCTGGACTCTGTCAACAGCCTTGGGCAAGGAGACCATTCACCGGCGCATTTCCAGGGTCAGTGTGACCACACAGGGAGGGGGACAGTCACCATGTCAAGTGCTTTGTCCTGGTAGTTACGTGCGCTAACAAGCAGTCCCCTCTGCTGTGCAATAGGATTGATTTTGCACGTGCCCAGGCCCCTGCGTGGGTTCTCCCAGAACGTCTGTGGCTCTGTGCATTCTCACCAGGCAGTGAGCCGGAACACCTGCCACCTGAAGCGGGTCTCCAGTGTCTGCAGAAAACCAGGAAAAGATTATTATTAAATAACCACGGTCACTTAGGTTATTTTGAAGATGCATTTACTTACACCTTGTACCTCTGTGAGAGCCAGTGGGTGTGGGGCACCCTCACACTAGCTGAGGGGTACCCCGTCCATCTGCTCTGCGAGTTCCACACCCACAGGACCCACAGGTGTGGGGGTCACTGAAGCTCAGCCCCCCCAGCCTCACTTAGACATTGGGGATCACTTGGGGTACTGAGCCAGGAGACTGGAGTTTCCGTGGAGGAACGTTCAAGCCTAACACAAAATGTGACGCAGATTCATTGCTCTGCTCACTCGATCATTTTGAATGTGACGGCCACACATACACACGCTCACTCAGCGGTGTCTACCGCCCCCACTGACTAGTACAGTGAGGTCGGCATTGTTCACGCATGCGCATTCCAGTCCACTCCCCGTGGCTGCCAAGTGACATCAGTGTTGCACAAACCGTTATTACATTAACAACGGCTGGACTTTTCCCGCACAGACCTCGTACGTGTCTAATTCTCTCCCATGGTACACACGTGTAGTTCTCGTGTAGATCAGAGAGCGATGCTACAGCGTTACTCTTAGTCAGCGCGGGTCTCCTGCCAGGTTTGCCTCCTGCACTGAACAGGCTCAGAGCTCAGTAAGATTGCCTGCTCCTTCCCCACACCCGGCAGACAGGGGTTGGCACCCCCCCCGAAGTCGATTCCCTTCCCTAAGGAGAGCTTTCCTTTCCCCGTTAGCCCAATGCCCAGCCAATGACGTCCGCACGGAGCCGTCGGGGGTCATCCTCAGCCCCGGCTACCCGGGCAACTACCTCAACTCCCAGACCTGCTCCTGGAGCATCCAGGTGGAACCGACCTACAGCATCACCATCTTCGTGGACAGCTTTCAGAGCGAGAAGCAGTTCGACGCCCTGGAAGTCTTTGACGGTGAGTCTGCTCCGCCCTTCTCGCAGGCCGGCGACGGTGCAGGGCCCGGGAAAACCGCACTTACCATGTTGCCGTCACTCAAGGGCGTGACTATGTCTTGAGTCAAAGGGCATCTCCCTGGTCAGGAAGTGACTGCCTCTCACGGCGCAGTCTCAGAACCCAGTGCTTTGTGAGCCATTAGCGTTTTGCTAATATTGCAACTTCTAAACGGTTAGAACTCTGGCGACGCTCTGAACACGTGCGGACCGCCGGGACCACTCTTTGCTTCTTTAACGCGGGGATCCAGGCTGGAGCTTTTCTCTCTAAGAGTTATATTGATGTAGAAGATACTTCAGGAAATTTAAGATTTAGGAAGGAAAGGGCCTTGATTCAATCTAATATTTTACTAGAAATGTACAAATATAATGGCTTACAGAGATTTTTAGACGAGAAATGCTAGAGTCTTTGATGAACAACTTTTTAAAAAATTAGTCTTACACGTTTTTATCGAATTCTAACACACTCTTTCACGTAGCAACACTACGCCTGAAAGTAAAAGGCGGCTGGATTGTCAATCGGAAATGAAATCGATGTTAATCGTTTTCTTTGTCCTACTTCAGAAAATGAGACCCACGTACACTTACAGCTGAGCATACCGCAGGGTTTTCGCGTGTCTTGACAGATTTGTCATCACGTTCAGATACATTACAATCGAATGAAAATGCATGATCACTGTCCTGGGTCCTCTGTGTTGGCATGCCTTTTGCTGACCGATGAATGCAACAGCCACTGGCTCGTACGGGCAGACGCCGCACGAATCAGTGGATGCATTTCTGAAGACGAGCTGCTAAATTGGGGATTAGCTGTGCATCTGTATGCGTAGAAACCGGGGACTCGAGAAGAGCATTTTCGTTTTCAGAGTTTTTAGTATGTCCGTGGCCCCCCTGACCCACCTCCTCAGTTACCCACGGACAACTGAGGCCCAGCTGGAAAACACAAGTGCTGACTTGCACTCCCTCCGGAGCAGCGAGCTGGCCTCTCACGCGGTCCCACGCAGTCCACCTCGGCAAGAATCGTCCCTTTGCCCAGCGCCTCCGGGTTGCACCCTCACTTCTCCCCGCCCCGCTCGTCACCCCCGCAGCCGCCGGGGGCTCAGACCGACTGCACACGTGTCTCAGTGCGTGTGCCCCGGCCCCCCGACTACTTAACGGTGCTCCCAGCGCACAGGGGCAGGGATGCTGGCGGCTCAGGTGGGCCAGCAACGCCATGAAGCGCCTCCTTCAAGTGGAAAGGGCACGGGTGGGAAAGCGTGGCAGATGCAGGGTTCAGGATGAGCCACAGCGCCCACAGGGCGTTGCGTGTTCCCCGCAGACGGCAGGCCCGGCTGCACATAGAACATGGACCCCCGCCAGCGTTCCCCTCCGTCTGGAGCGTGAAGAGCAGTAATTAGTTAGCCCAGCGCAGCGGGGGCCCGTGTTCCAGGGAGGATCGGGTGAACGATTCTGAGGCCAGTTCCGTGCACGGAAAATGAGTCGGGTGTGTGCAGGTGTGTGCACATGTGTGTCTGCGCATGTACATTCTTACAACGCTGTCTGTAATGAGGTATATTTAATAATTATTTTAAATTTATGAATCTTCCTCTGGTTCACCGTAGTTGAGTTAGAATTCACCTGGGAGTCTTCTGCATTGTCTCCTATCAGGAGCAAAATCATTATCAATAACTTATGTCTCACCTGCTTATAATTCGATCTCCCTAAAATGAGGGCAGATTACACCCCCTTGCAAACCACCAGGGAAGTGGATAATAGAGACCTTTCAACGCAGCCGCTGTCAGAAGTGTCTTAGCTCCGTGACTAGAGTTGTGTTCGTCTCAAAGATTTCCTATGAAATGAAAGGTCAGAGTTCCATGGGAGTAGTTTTTCAGGCGTTGGTATTTTTGCTTCAGTGACGGTCATGTCTGGCGCACCCCCCTCTGTTCTGTAAGACAGTGGCTTCTTTACAGCTAATGAGTTGACCCCCCAAAAATGTTGAACATACTGATGTTCAACTTTATTAGCCTAGGAAGTATATTATTCTCTGCAGCTCCCATTGAAGAAATGTCTCCATTAAAAACTATATTTTAATCATTATAGAATTCAGTTGAGAAAGGTGTCAGAATAAGGATGCGGTTTTACTTGTCAGGACCCTAACAGTGTCCGTGGGGGGGCAGCAGTGTGCCCAGCCTGTCCCCATGCGCTTCGCGGGATGTGCATTTCCAAAAGCCGTCCTTTAGAAAGTCTGTCACCTGACAGCGAAGGGGGCAGCGGGCACGGCGAGGGCTCAGACATGAGGTCCTGACACCTGCAACCTGACTCCTGTGTTCTGTCATTTAAAATGGCATTCTCATGACCTGGCTGCTGTGGCTCAGTGGATTGAGTGTCGGCCTGCGAGCCAAGTGTCGCTGGTTCGATTCCCAGTCAGGGCACAGGACTAGGTTGCACGTCAGGTCCCCAGTTGGGGGCACAAGTGAGAGGCAACCACACAGTGATGTTTCTCTCCCTCTCTTTCTCCTTTCCCCTCTCTCTAAAAATAAAATAAATAAACAAATAAATTATCAAAAAAAAATTTTTTTTTAAATGGCATTCTCAGGTTTTATCAGCTCAGGTGAGCCATTCCCAGCGGCACGTCCCCGTAGAATGTGCGTGAGCTCTGTGGACAGCAATGCCAAGAACCCGGCCCGCGAAGCGCATTCCCGTCCTTCTGTTGTGACATGCGGGCGCCCGTCTCCGGGAAGCGGGCCCGTGACAGTCTCCTACATCCAGGAGCGTTTCTTCGGATCCCTCTTGGCTCTGACCCAACGGAACCCCGACCCAGTCACCTCAGCAGGCCTGTTTCGGGTTGTTTCCAAGCGCTGCTCTAGCAAAGAGCCACGACCCGGGCCGCTGAGATGAGACATTTACTCCGAGGCCCAGGTGTGAGCAGGCCGGCCCCTCCCGAGGCCTCGGCCCTGGGTGTGCGACGGCCACCTTCCCCGGTGTCCTCACACGGCCGTCCGTCTGGGTGTCTGCGTCCCCAGCCCCTCTTCTTATAAGGGCACCGGTGTCGAATGGGACCCCAGCCTCACGACCTCAGTGAACCTTAATGGTCTTTTTAAAGACCCTGATTCCTAACAGGCACCCCGAGGCCCTGAGGGTCAAAGGCTGGGACTGCCACAGAAATCCCGTTGGCCATGGGGACCGGACCCGGTCCGGCCTGGAAGAGCTTTATTTGGAAGAAATGGTTAGCCCTGCTCTGATGGGGGTCACGCAGTGAACGAAGCTGTGGCTTCTCTGCCACGTCTCCTGAAGACGAGTCACGTAACCTGACAAAATTGTGTCACATGTAGCAATGAGGCCACAGCCTCCCTCTCATGACATGTTTCCTGGGCGTGAGCTGTGTGGTGAAGGGAGGCCATGGAGGCTTTCAGACCAGCGCCGGGTCCAGCTCACTGACAGGAGTTGGGACCCCGGGTCCAGGTCACTGGTGGGAGACAAGACACCGGGTCCAGGTTGCTGATGGTAGATGGGACCCCACGTCCAGGGCACTGACAATAGACAGGACACCGAGTCCAGCTCACTGACAGTAGACAGGACCCCATGTCCAGGTCACAGACAGTAGATGGGACCCCATGTCCAGGGCGCTGACGGTAGACAAGACTGGCAAGATGGCTGTAGCTCAGTGTCCAGCTTCTCTCAGGAAATGACATCAAGTTTGACCGTGATGAGCGTAACGGAGTGGACAATATGCTCCATTTGCTTTTTTAAAAACTTTGTGTTTCAAAGTTAAAAAATGTTTAATATACAGAAATGTAAAATAAAATTTAATGTAGCTATGGACTCATGACGAGCTGTAATACATTTTAGGATTTTATTAAATTCACCTCAGTGTGCTTTTTTCTTAAGGAGACCAGGACTATGAGTAAATTTAGGGAATCCCCCCCCATTCAGTTCCCTGGCCCAGCTCAGAGCGACGGGTCCCGTGTCTCGTGCGTGTGCCTGTCTTTATACCCCACCCTCTCCCCCCTTCCCTCCCTCCCTATCACCTACCGTAGAGCATCCTCTCCTATCTGGGTACAAACACTCGCGCACACGGTAAGTATCGCAGACGCAGGTTTTCACACAACGGCTACCGTGTTATACTCCTCTGCAGGCAGGTCTCCGCGGCTGTCCTAGGCTGCTGTAAGCGTCCCCAGTCGTCTGAGACGCGTCTGCCTCGTGGATTCATGCCGGCGCTGGATGGATTCCTTTCCACAGCACTTCCCTTTTCTTATTTAAAACTCCAGACTACTAGTTAAGATCTAAATTTTGCCATGAAAAACAAGGCCGGGATACACATTTTGCTACGGAAATGACCTCCTTGCCCACACGCTGTAGTTTACAGAAATAGAATTAAACCTTTGGTTTCCCGGGATTCACCGAACCGCTCTCCAAAGCAATGGCGCTGATGGGTGCGACCACCGGCATCGCCTGGAGGTTTTCGTTCCTCCGTATCCTTAGACGCTGCCGGTCATAAACACGACTCTTATTTTTTCCAGTTACTACTGTTCTATCGATGAGGGTCATTTGATGTGAGCATGCTGTTGCTAAGGGCCTGCACACCTGAAGTCGTTCTGGCTGGTTATGGTTTTTATCAGGAGACACACTGGGTGCGATATCCACTGGGTATTTTTTCCTCACCTTGGAAAATCAGCCCTGTGCGGCGCCTGTGGATTCCAGTTTAATAAAAAGCTGAACCTCGTCCGCGTTTTGCCGGCACGGTCTACGCTTCGTCTGTGTGTCTGTCTCATGCAGGTCCTTCTGGGCAGAGTCCCCTGCTAGTGGCCTTAAGCGGGAACCACACTGAGCAGCTGAATTTCACCAGCAGGAGCAACCACGTGTTTCTCCGCTGGTCGACCGACCACGCAACCAGCAAAAAGGGGTTCAAGATCCGTTACGCAGGTGAGTGAGGGTCAGGATTAATAGAGAAGTGCTTTTCACCAAAGTGATCCACATGAAATTAAAAAATTAACGAGACATGTATCACAGAAGCCTAATTTTCAAAGGTGAGTAATAAAGTTCAGTACAAGTGATAAGATGGGGAATTCTCTGAGTGGTATTTCTCAATGAGTTTAGGGAAAATAGACTATTTATTGATTAATAACCTAAAAACAGACTGCTCACGTCATAAACCATTGAATTGAGTATCGTGGAAAGCAAAGACGTTTCCCAAAAGATAAAATTACATAAAGTAAACTTAAAACCTGCTTGAATGCTCAGGGAACAAGCAGGAAGATATAATCATGATGCTGTTGATTTTATGTGATAACAACCGCTATCACCCTTCTGGCTGTTTACTGAGTATCCTTCTGCGTGTCTTTATATAGCATGCAGACACCATGTGTGACATATGACACATCAGATCTGGGTGCACTTGTCGATACTATCAGAGCGCCCAAAGGTTGATACTGCCCTGTAAGAGCAGCAGACAGACCACTTAAAGTTCTGACGTTTGTTTAATTACAAAGCTGAGAACCTAAGCTTTCCCCGGTGTCCCGGAACTCAGCAACACCCGGGGGTAACAGTCGAGGCGGCTCTCCCTCGGGAAGGTGCCCCGGGGTCACTGCATTGAGCTGTCCCCCCCACCCCCGGAGGCTGGCCTGCCCCTTGTCTTGTCCTCAGTGAGGGGCCGCATTTCGGAGGGAGGGACGGGAAAAGTCAGAGTAAGATTCCGCTCTCTGCAGCGAGTACACGTGTGTGTGTGTGTGTGTGTGTGTGTCTGTCTGTCTGTCTGTCTGTCCCTGCAGCGCCCTACTGCGGCCCGGCGCACGCCCTGCGGAACGGCGGCGTCCTGAACAGGACCGCGGGGACACTGGGAAGCCAAGTGCATTACTTCTGCAAGCCCGGGTACCGGCTCATCGGCCGCAGCAACGCCACCTGCCGACGGGGCCCCGGGGGCGTGTACCAGTGGGACGCACTCCCGCCGCTGTGCCAGGGTAAGAAGCGCGGTTTTCTCGTCCTCGGCCGCGAACGGGTTCCTGCTTTAATCGCCCTGCGGCGGTGACTGGCGCGGAGGCCGTGGACCCACGGTAAGGAGCACTGACGCGAGCTCTCGGTCTTCCCGCTGCCCACGCGGGCAGGTCTGCCGTTGGCGCCCTGCAGGACGCAGCTTTGCGGCCGGGGTCGGGGGTCGCTGACCACGCGCGGGGGGCCGGGAGAGCGCTTCGGACACCCCCTTGTGTTGTGCTTTGAAGTAAAAATGCGAGTGCGTTCTCTAATTTAGATTCACGATAATTTTTCTGGACTGTTGTAGTTATTTAAAAAGCAGTTACTAATACGTTCCTCGTCTTAGAGTAAAAACTCGCTCGTTGGGCTTTGACGCTGCGGATTTCGTTTTCTCTCGGTCTGGATTTCAATACTTTATGCCCTTTTTAAATCATTTTTCTTTCATGTGCATAAAATCAGATTTTCAAAGATGGCATTTTAATTTTTAGTTGGAGGCTTTGAAGTCGTGACTCGTTCCTGGTTTCATCCTGGTGAGATTTATATTCGTAACGAACCACACTGGCTTTTGAAACCTAATAATGATTTATAAACAGGGTCTTGTATCAGTTCCCTTTCTTCTCCCCTTTCACTGGGTGTCAGATTTTCTGGCCTTGCACGGGGAGACACGTGTAGACATTTATCCACCTTACAGGGTGTCTTTAACCCCAGGGAGGGGCAGACACCAGGCTGCGGTGCCTGCGTCCCTCCTCCAGACAGTCTTCCTCAACATCGGATACACTTAAAGGTCCCATGGGCTTGTTTCATTCGGGATGATTTTTTCTTTGGAAACAAAAGAAAAACGTGTGTCATTTTCTATAAATGTTCTGTTGCTCTGGGGCTTCGAGCCACCTGCTCCCAGAGCAGCCCCTCGGGCCATGCGCGCTGCCGGCCCTGGGGACAGGATGCAGTGACAAGCAGTGACTGCCCAGCAGCCTGGCCCAGGGACGGAGACGGAGCAGGGCTGGCGGAGGCTCCTGACACCCCGCAGGCCGGTCCCACAGCACAGCCCGGAGGGACACGTGTGCTCTCGAGGGGGAAGCCCCGGAAGACACCGGGAGGAGCTCAGACACACGTGTGCTGAGGGGCGTGTGACCAGGGACAACCTGTACACGTGGGACTCCACCTTCCTGATGCATCACGTGTTTAGGAAATCGGGACCCAAATGGAGAGGCGGCGTGTTGAGGAAGACGAGGGAAGAAATCAAAGGACGCCTGGAGAATTCTGCTCTAACTTTGGACCTGCCTCACCTACTCCCAGTCCCTCACCAGCAGCTACTGAACACTGAATACAATGATGACCCATACATGGAAATCATGCCAAAAAATCACGTCGTTTCAGCTGAAGAATCTGTCTCTGCTCCACGTTCAACGTCCCCCAAGGCCGGCGTATGGACGTGGGGTCCTCAAATCACACAGCACGCGCTCTAGAGGGAAAGCTGGGATCTCCCCCTCAGCCTCCTGCCTGGAGACACGTGGCAGATGCCACCGTGTTCTCAGATTATAAAATATTTCAGCGGTGTCGTCTCCCTTCAATGGATTTCCGCTTCTCCCCTTTCTGGCAACCAGGGAGGCCATCGAGTCCTCTTCAGTCCTCACATGGCCTGCAGCACCTGGAAAGCAGGCTGCGTGAGCTGACTTCTTTTTATCTGTTTGCAACTGAGACACATAAAGTTAAGCCGCGCATTAGTAATTATAAAAACGTTGGTCTAGAATCCAGGCCTCCTGCCTCCCTCTTCCATGTTTGAATCAAACTGTTTCTGCCCAAAGAAATTCTCCTTAAACTGGCAGATATCAATGTTGCCAGCACTTTGTATTTTAGGTATTTACACTGATTTGCTATGGAAGAATTTCTTTAGTTCTGACTTAGGTATTTAAAAGTTGTATAAAATAGCTTTTTAGTTGTAATAATATACAAAATATTTTCATCATACGTGAGGCAGTAATGTTTGAAAATTAAAAAGCATGGTAGAAAATAGGCCTTTTTCATCACTTAACTTGTGTGATATAATTCCATAAACATTTTTTATCATTGTTAAACTAAAAGTATTTTAAAATAAATAGTAAAATTGATAACCCGAATAGGCGAAGGCCATTGACAAAGGATCATAAACGTTTAAGTAGACTGTGCTCATACTCCGCACATTGGCAGTGTGATCAGATCAACAAGGAGCCCTGCCGCTGGCCTCGTGGACGGTCTTTGGGGTCACTGGGGACTTAATCCCTGGTACAAATGTTTCGACGTTTGCAGGCTTTCACCCGACTCAAAAGTTACCGCATCTGCTTTAATTATTTCCTTTAAAAATAGGGGACCTGAAAACTGAAAATCGGTTGACTAAATGAATAAATAATAAACAGACAAACAGCTCCGCGTCACTGGGAGCCTCGTATTAAATATTTATCTCATACATGTACCCCCTAACATGTTTAGTGCGTCCCCTGATCGTATGGATCGTCAGTGGTCCGTCCTGAGTCGGTCCTGTGATTTCTCTCCATGAGTTGCAGAGGTCCCCCCTTGTGACCTCACAGAACTAATGCAATGGATCCACTTTCTAAGTGAGTCGCGCTTTTCTTTCTTTCAAAATTGCCTCGAATGATACTTTGAAATGATCCCTGAGAAAGCAACACTTGCCTTTGCCTTTTCAAAGCGAGCGAGGTCCGGCCCTGGCGTGTGGACTCGTTTCCTTTTCAGGCCCCGGAGGCTGACCGCCTGCCCGCGTCTGGTCTGCGTTCGCAGGCCCCCGGGAGAACCCGTCCCTTCCAGCACTGAGTAAATACTTCAAATGGGAAAAAATTCCATATATTTATGACTTTCCAAGGTGTTTTCGAGAGTGTTTCTTTCTCCCTTTAAAAATGATTTACCTCGTACCAGAACCTCTTTTGTTCTCTCATCCTCCCTGACTTTGTGCCCGTGGCCTCTTGGGAGCACAGAGTGTTGATAGAAAGAGTCACCGGGTGGTCGGGGAGCTCCGGTCCCCTGACTGCGTCTCCTGCCACATGATGCAGGAATTTTGGAAGCTGGCACGCAGGATTGTCGAGAGGAGTAAGGAAATAACTCGGAATCAAGGCTGACTTGTACGTCAGTGCTAGTTTTATCTATTATTGGATCTGGAAGAGGATTTATGGGGCGCTGTCCCCAGATGCCCCCAGGATCTTGCAGAGTAGACCTGGCCAGGCCCACATCCCACATCCAGGCCACCCCCTCCCAGGACAACGGGGTGGTTTGTAACTGGCATTTAGAAAATTGTGGACAGGGTTCACACATCAATAGGAGGGTTCACCAACAAACAGCTGCGAGTGAAAAGCCGTCGCAGACAAGATGCACTTTATCAGCCTCTGAGAGCATTGGGTTGCGTTCCTCGCGGCGCCTGACCTGGTTAAATTACTTCCCTCAGGAAGTGGGGTGGTGTCTCCGTTCCGCCATAGAGCCCGGCATTTCTGCCGCAAAGCAGGAAACACTGCCACACGGCGGTCCCCTCTATCAGGACCCTCCTCTGACTCAGCTTGCAGAGAAGCCAAACTCAGAACTGGAGTCTTCTGCTCTCTCTCCGAGGCCCAGTGAACTGGCGGGCACATCAGGGGCACCCGGTCAGGTGCCGGGGGGAGGGGACAGCCGAGGCCAGCAGCCCTTTGCTCCAATGCTGTGACCCTCAGAACGGGGGGCCAGGGCGGGCGGGGGTGGGGGTGCGGGAGCTGGGGCTTCGGCTCTAATCTGGCCTCACCTGCTGTTCATTCTGCTTTGCCTGGGCTTGGTCGGCAGTGAAGCCTCAGAGACATGGTTTCTCCTAAGCACAGGATAAGCTTCTGCTCACAAAGTTGAAACGAAGACAGAGGCTCGCTAGCTGCCTGTGCTCTGCTGATACATGTGTGTTGGCTCATGCAGCGCATCCGGAGGGCGGGAGGGAGGGCAGACGGAGAGGCAGCCAGGGTCAGCCCTGGTCGGGGGCCGGCGGGGCCTTTGCCTGCGACCCTCTCACCCTGGCAGATCCCAGCCGGGTCCCAGCTACCAGACTTGCCTTCTGGAGTAATAACCGTAAGGATATTTCATTCTGATCACTTTTCCAAAGTTTTAAGTCCCTTAAAGCTTGTGCAATGTACTATAGACAGAAACACACCCCAATGCCCAGACGGGTGTGACGTGAACGCGGGAAAAGGCCCGTTGCGTACGGTCTTGTAACGGCGGCCCTGCGTCTGTTCCCTGTCTGTCCAGCTGTGTCCTGTGGGATCCCGGAGCCCCCGGGCAACGGCTCCTTCACGGGCAACGAGTTCACGCTGGACAGTAAGGTGACCTACGGGTGTGACGAGGGCTTCACGCTGGCAGCGGGCCACCCGGCCACGGCCGTGTGTCAGGAGGACGGATCGTGGAGCAACCTGGGGAAGCCGCTGACCTGTAACCGTAAGTGCCAGGCGCAGCTGCCCACTGAGCCACTGAACCAGGGCTGCACTGCCCTGGGGGGTCTGCGGATTCTGGGGTGCAGCTCCCCCACCCCGTCGTGGGAGCGAGGGGTGGCTGTGGCCTGGTGTCACGGCCCATTCACTTCACACAGAACCCCACCACCGATGAAAACAAGCCTCGCGCCAGGACTGTTGCTCAGACAGCGTCCGCGGGGGCCTCAGAACCCAGACGGTGCGGACGGTCCCCACGTGCTCCGTTTTCACCCGTGAGCCCCTGGTGCCAGAACGTTTTCTTGGCTTATCATTTCTCAAAGCGTGCACACATGTGCACGCGCACGCACACACACGCACGCACGCACGCACACACAGTCCTAAGCATGGCATCAAGGCCCACTTTAAGTCTGACGTTATTGGTATGCAAAATAATTGCCACCAGACAACAGTATTAGCCATAAAAGAGCCAAGAGCGGAGGCCCCTCGGGAGGGAGGAGAGACGGGAGCCCCGGCTCAAACCGGAATCCCGTCAGCGGCCCGCAAGCCCCACGCTGCCACGTCTGTGATGAAAGGCGGGACTGGGGAGAATTGAGGGGTCAGCGTGCGGATGACCGACAGGAGCCCCAGGGAGCCTCGGACCGCGCTCTGAAAGGCGACCTGCAGTCCTTCCCGGCAGGAACGGGGACAGTCAGGGACAGCTCAGGCCGTGCACAGCCATCACGCCAATCCTAGGAGCACACCTTTGGGGCAGCAAATGAGCCGTTCTTCCCAGATGCGCAGGGAGAGAGAGGAGGTGTGACTCAGAAGCTTTCAGGGAGTAAAAGCCTCAGACGTGGCAGTCGTGCCTGCACTAAAGGTCCTCAGTGTAGGGGAGACTTTCTTTACATCATTAGAAAACAGCTAAATATCCACCTGCATTTTGGATAACTGTTTTCTCTAAAAAAAAAAAATACCTACCAGAAAAGGTTTTGGATTACTTTTAAATTTGCAGCTCCTTTTCACATCTGAAATCTCATCAGTTGTATTAAATACCAAAAGACCTACTTCTCCCGTTTCTTCTGCACGTAATACCGGCGGATGTACCGCGAGAAGAGGAAATGAGGTTTCTGTAACCTGTTAGATCTCTGACTCCGCTATCATTCACTTGCGCAGGATTCAGAAGTAAATGCGTCTCTTCATGTTCTGACACAGGCTGAGGCTTCTCTAGCTCCTTCCTCCAGGATCCATTAATTGGTCCATCACGTCCCCTCACGTGGCTTCCTGTTTCCACAAAAGGGGTTCTGGTCCTAACTTGGCAAAACTCATTTTCATATTATTGTACTTTTCAGAAAAAAATATACGTATATACTTACACCCATGTACATGACGTTTTGCACAGCCTGCCTTTCAGCACGTTCACGAATCCCTTGCAGTCCACGCTAGTAGCGTTGGTGTAAGACCGTGATCGCTACAGTTGCTACGGTTACTGTAACCGATGCTGACCCCTTTACCAAGGGCCCGGGCTCATTCCAGGCCTCCCTCTCAGAAGGCCGGCAGGTGACCCGCCTGCACAGTGTCAGTGCTGTGCACACACACGTGGCCTCGTGTGCTCCAGATCTGTCCCGGCAGCCTCGTGTCTGAGTTCCGTGGGGGGACAGGGGAGGAGCACACCTGACATTCTGAAGACCACCGTCCGGCTGTCCTTCGATTCTAAGCGTCTCGGAGGACTCTGAGGCGAGCCCCGTGAAAGGCGTGTCTGCATATGTGTCCACTGACCAGGAGAAAATTCCACCTTCCCATGCGCGTGCGCCCCTGAGGAAGTGACTTGTCCCTTACACAGCGGTCTCAGCGTGAGGTCCCCAGCGCCCGAGCAGCGAGGCTCTGGACTGCGCGCCACCCGTGGGCCCCTCCCGCGTGCCTACGGGTGGAGCGAAACCCTGAACTAGCCGAGGATGGCCTCCGCGTCTCCCACCAAGATCAGCCTCAGACGGAAGGTCTTGGCCGCCGAAGCAGGCAAGACTTGATCCCTTGTGGAAACCACGGTGACATGCAGTCTGTTTCTCTTCCAGCGGTCACCTGCCCTAGCCTCGAAGCCCAGCTCTCTGAGCACGTCATCTGGAGGCTGGTGTCGGGGTCCCCGAACGAGTACGGAGCCCAGGTGGTGCTGAGCTGCAGCCCGGGGCACTACCTGGAGGGCGGCCGGCTGCTGCGGTGCCAGGCCAATGGGACGTGGAGCGCCGGCGAGGACAGGCCGCGGTGCAGAGGTGAGTGGCGGGCGTGCCCCCTGGTGAGGCGGCCGCTCGGACCGCACTGCAGCGCGTTAACCCTGTCGGTTCACCGGGCGGTGTCTCCTCCCGCTACCCCGAAGCACGTGCGTTTTGCGTGACACACTTGAAATATGGAACCACTGGGTTAGATGCGAAATGCCATCTTTTCCTGGGCAGTGATGGTATTTCATAAACTTCAAAATATTGCAGGACTCCAGATCAGCTCAAAATCCAGTCCAGGCGTGAGTTTAAAATGACAGCTCTTCTTCCGTGAACCTTCTCTTTAGGATCTAGGGAAACAGCTTCTGTGCTGAAGATACTGTGTTCTCAGATAATGACTGTCTCCAAAGGGGAGCTTATTATCCTCGTAGGTACGAGATAAGCAGGTTTGGGAGTAGGGTTCATAATAAATATGAATAAACAGGAAAATAAGACACTATCGCTATTGTTCAGAGCACAATGTGATGCTGCCATATTGTGTGTATGATCTTCGGTGCGTTGTTCCCAGGAAATTATCGCGCCCAGAAACAAGGAATTAGCCCCATGTCACGTTTCTAAGACACACAGCTGCACAAGAATAAACCAGAATAAAAAATGGATAAAGAACAAAGAATTAGTGTTTGCCTGTGTTTCCTGATTATTCTAATTCATGTTGAACAGAGCAGCTGTTCATTAAACATGTGTTAGAGCCGTTCGTCAGGAGCGCACAGATGGACCAGGAGGGCCGGTGACCCCCTGCCCCCGCCGCCAGCGCATCGCCCTTGGGAAGGTCAGCAGCGGCCCGTGTGCCCTGCCAGGGCCTCCGTTCCGGGCCGTTCCTCCTCCTCAGCAGCGCCCTGGGGTGGCTGACCGTCGCTGGATTCACGTGCAGTTCCCTCTGCGTCGTGACTCTGAGTTCGTGATCTCGCTCCTCCTCACAGCCAAGCGGCCATCCTCACGCACATCCACCATGACACGTGACGCTCAATCTCCAGAGTGGGAGACTCCGTCCCCAAGGTCACCGGGAGATCAGGGGAAGGAGCGAGGGGTGCTTCCCTCTGGCCCCCATGGGACTGTCCCAGCCAGCACCCCTCTGTCGGGCTCCCACCGGAATCGGGGTCTTCAGAGTAGGCGCAGGGGAGCTTCCTGGGGTGGGGGATGCCTGCCTGGCCTGCATTCTGGACTGCCCCCCTTTCTCAGCCTCTAGCTTCAGAGCCCCCTCAAGTCAGGCCTGGGCCTCATGATGAAGGAGGCAGGTGGGTCTTCCTCAACCTTCTGTTTGTCCTGAGAGGGGCGTGTTAGCCCACCGGCCCACGCCCTGCCCTACGCCCGGGAGACTGCCTGCCTGCTGTCCACGTCAGAGGGGACGGGGCCACCGCTCAGAGCCATCAGACGCTGACACTGGGAACCGACTCACAGGTGCGCGCGCCGCCTGCGCTCGGTGCCTGCAGGGACCGCGTCACCCTGGGGACAGCTGAGGCAGTTTGAACGCCTTCCCGTGGGCCGAGGACGCTCTTGTGCCCGACACCCCGGAACGTCAGGCGCGCGCCTGCAGCGTCGATGATGCGCGAGCTTCCTGAACTCGCAGACTCCTGCCCACACACGTTCCTTCACCGTCCACGGCGCCTTCGCGGGCAGCCCGCACATGGTTTCGTCACAGCCAGATGCGCGCAGAGCGGGCCTCCCTGTGGAGCGGAGGCGCAGGGACCCCCCGAGCGTCTGCGAGAGGAGGCGCCCCCGGACCTCCCTGCGTCAGCCCTGAGGCCTCAGCCCGGGCCCGGGATCCCACAAGGCGCAGAGGCACCTTTAAACGTCAGGGTCCCAGGTGACGTTCATGCTGTGTTTGGGAAAAGGCTTAATGCGAAGTTCACGACAAGCTGGGAGACCTAAATCCTCATCGAATTCATTGACATTTGGCTCAGCAAACACGGTAGCACCATCACGACACACGCAGGATGCGGCCCTGCAGGGTCTCAGCGGCCTCAGACACCCGTCCGCCATGGAGCTGTGTCCACGGCAGGGACGCGGTCAGGACTCGCTCGGGCCGGGCTCCCTGAGTGTCGGGCGAGCGCCCCCAGCGCGCACCCCCGGTGGTGTGTGTCCGCCTCTCCATTCCTAATGGAACTGGGGCATCGCTTCTCGCAGTGAAATCAGCCCGTTTCAAAGGCTGATCTAAGCGGCGTGTGCGCACATTTTTCTCCACGAGCGTCATCAGCGAAGGTGTCCACCCTTCTGATCCGACCCCCAGCGCCCTGACGCCTCTGAGGAGCAGTTGGCCTTGGCACCTCGTGATTCCTCCTGCCCCTGAGATGGTTCTGTGCCCAGACGTGCATGCATTTGGGGGGGCAGGGAGCCAGCGTGTGTAGTATGTATCCCCAGCGAAAGGGACCATCTCATCGAGCTCCCACGCAGGAGTAGTCGTGGGGACAGAAGTGGACGCCATCTGTAGCTGTGCCGAGATAGCAGGCGTACCCCGAGGACATAGTGATCCCGTCTCCGGCCACGTAGGGGCCAGATTTTATATGTCTTTATTTTTTAGAAAGACTCCCTATGACAGCTGATGAGTCAGCACCTTTATGGAGCTCATGATCCCAACAAATTATGCAAATCAGTGAAAGAATAAATGGGCTGAGTGCCGTTGCTGGGGTGAGACTTTCTACCCACTCACAGACCCCAAGACAGAGCGCTCTGACTGCTGCCGGGTGCACGCCGGTGTCCGGAGCCTCGTCCTGGTTTCTGGGCTGACGGAGCCGGAGGCGCGGGCGGAGAGCCGGGCGGGGGGCAGCTGTGCTTGTGTGAGAGTGTGTTCGGATGCCGGGTGCTTTTTCAGGAAAGGTTTAGCCGCCTCTGAGGATGGGCCCAGGAGCCGTTGAAGGGACCGACTCTGGACTTTCAAGTTTTCATTTCAAGATGGAAGGGTCGGAAAACGAAGCCCAGACCCGAGCAGACAGCCGGCCCCATGCTCCTGATGAAGATGAAGACAAAGGGTTTTGTTATGGTCACGCGCACCCACCGTCTGCAGACCTGAGGTCATAGTCACGTGATTGCTCTTTTCTTTTTTCTTTTTTTTGCGCAGTGATCTCCTGCGGAAGCCTGCCCTTCCCCCCGAACGGCAACAAGATCGGGACGCTGACCGTCTACGGGGCCACCGCCATCTTCACCTGCAACACGGGCTACACCCTGGTGGGCTCCCCCGTCCGCGAGTGCCTCGCCCACGGGCTCTGGAGCGGCTCCGAGACACGATGCCTAGGTAGGCGCCCCCTCCCCGTCCCCCGCCGCTCCGTGCGCCCCGACAGCCGCCCCTCTGCCCTCCCGGGCCCTGCTGCTGCCGGGCGGTGGGCCCTCCTCCTGAGCCCCGGACACTGGTGTCGGGTCTGGCCCGTGAGTGAAGGTCACGCCGTGTGTTAAGTGGCATGAGACTGGTTTCCAGGGCGCTGAGGATGGCACTCTCCACAGAAGTGAGTGTCAAATAGCTTATGCATTTAAAAGTTAATTATAAAGTGTGTCAACAAGTTAAAGAGTAGGACGGTAATATCAGCCAATGGAAGTGCACCTGTGGGCGAGAACCCGGTACCCGTGGAGGAAGGCGTGGAGAATTTGTGATCAGCAGTTTGGCTGGGAGAAAAGGAAGTGATGTCATGGTTGTTTCCAAACGTCCGAAACGCGGTGAGGTGTGGGACGGAATAAGTGCGTGGAGGCACGTTGCTGTCCAAGAAGGTGCCTGCCCTGCAGAGCTATGCGTGCCGAGGTCCCCGGTCTCAGCCAGGGCTCGGGGGGCAGGGAAAGAAGCAAAGATTAAGTCAATTAGCACGCGCTGCAGTCGAGGACCAGGGTGGCTGAGCACGTCAGCGATGCGCGTTTCTCTGATCGGGAGCCATCATTCCCGGACTTGATGTCCCCCCTGCGTGCGCTGGAAGGGGGTGGATCTGTCCGGAAATGCAGTGACGACTTCACGCACGAGGCAGTGGCCCCCTCGGCCGGTTTTTACACAGGGCTCTGGTGGACGCGGGGCTTTGGTGGGTTTGTGTCCATCAAAAGGCAAAATAGTTAGTGAAAGCATTTTCCAAGCTATGGGTGGGCTTCCTAGTTACCTTTAGGGCTGCTAGCAGAATACTCCTGCCTGAGACGGGGCTTCCGTGTCCTGCGGAGCACGGGTCGTGTGGCTCCCTGTTGCTCCGTGGTGACCTCCGGTGACTTCCAGCAAGGAGGACCGTGCGGGTTCCTTGGTGCCCACGGTGGAGATGGCTGAGAACAGGCCGGCGGCCCTCAGACGGCACAAGTCCGGTGCCTGGTAGCATCAGGAGAGCACTGTTGAAGGCAATGCAGGGTGATTTCCTGCGCCTGATGCGTGGGAACGGAGTCTGTGCTGGGTCCTGGGCTCCTCCTCTGAATCCTGAGCCAGAGCCTCGGAGAGAGGAGGAGGAAGGAACACCAGAGCGCCCCTACGCGCAGACGTCACTGTAGCGGATCGCTGGGCAAGGACGCGTACGCACCTGAGGACGTTTGGTTGGGGCTTAGCCTGCCCCCAGCCAACGCTGGCATCACCCCGCCCTGCAGTAGGGCCGCCCAGGGCTCTGGGAACAGCCCCACGTGCTCCCAGTTGCCACCTGTGCCGTGCGGTGCTCGCCCCCCTGGAGGACGGAGCCCGTATCTGGTGATCAGACAGTTTACTATCCAGCAGGGCTGATGTAGGACCTCCGGTGCCCCCCTAATTAGTTTCTGCGGTTCATCTTCCCTGTGGCAGTTCACAGCAAAGATGGTGGGAGAGCAGGAAGAGCACTCCCCGCCCCCGTGACCTTTGCTGCGCAGTCTTCCGTGGAAACGCAGGTGTGTGGTCGTCCGGAAGGAGCAGGAGTGTGAGAACCGTCTCCCCTGCGTGTGCGTCCCCAGGGAGTGGCGAGACCGCCACAGCCCCGCCCCGGCATGGGAGCTGCCCTCTCTATTTCCGACTGGGGTCTAATGAGCGTCACTTAGTTCCTGAAGAAAAACTTCATAGGGCGCAAAGGTTAATAGGATGAGGGTCTTCTTTTTAAGGAACTTAAGGTCTGAGTAACACCTAAGGTAGACACGCAGGGCCTTTAACGAGGAGGTAGAACTAATGAGTGACGAAAGCATTCCAGACGAAGCGTTTCCGACCCAGGGGGAGGCGGGGCTGGGTGGGAGGGCGGCCCCCACCAGGGAGCCATGGGGGGGCCACTTTAATGACCTGCACAGGGGACACTTCCACAAGCAGAAACGGGAAAAGTCCAGCCCGGAAACCAGGACCCAGAGCAGCCATGGCCACCGGGTAGGTGCAGAACAGCGCGGGGCGGTCACCTGAGCACAGCGCCCCTGGGGACCGCCCCGGGACTCGCTTATACGGCAACGTGACCTTGGACGGTAACTCGTCCGCCTTCACGGGCGTCTCCTCCAGGTCAGCATGTGCGGGACGCTGGGGCGTGGAACGGGATGCTGTGCTCAGAACTCAGGCACGTAGGCAAGAGAATGCAGCTCTGTCCGCTTAACCGAAAACAGGCGGAGGGAGAGGCTCTTCTTCAGGGAAAGCTGGACTAAGGGAGGTCGGGGAGGGCGTCTGAAGGCGCAGTCCTTCCTCTCGCGTCTGCAGACCGCCGCCCACCCCGGGTGGATCTGGACCGCGCGGTCTGGGGCGCGGACGCCTGTGACAGGCAGACGAGACTGGACGGGATTTCTGGCCAGGAGGCAACGCCCGCAAAGTGACGGAGCTGCAAAGCCTGGCGTGTCTGGGAATCTGTGAAAAGGGCCCCGTGAAAGAATTCTGAAAGCCTCAGAGACGCCCCAAAGCACCGTATGGGCCTGAAATGTTCTCTGTGTCAGACGGGGCTTAAAGTACGTTTCCCCGGCCCTGGCCTGTCACACAGATGTGGCGCGTCGTTCGCACCACGGGAGCCGGGCCTCCTCGGAGGCTGTTGCTACAGAAAACGTCAGCAGTCCGGCTCGTCCAGCCCCCAACGCAGCTCCCGGCACGGGCCCCGGTCCTTTCTGCGGTGCCGCGTGGTCTCCGACGGCCACAGAATGTTTAACACGTACAACGCCTGACTGTTCAGTGCGGGGCGCTGACCGCTTTCCCCTGAGATTGTCCGGCAAGCAAGCGACAGAAGCCGGCACAGCAGAGGCTGCCTGTTGTGAACGAATCACACGTCTACCTACTTTTCTTGTCGGATGGGCAACCAATGGAATATATTTTTTAGTGGGCCACAGAATTGCATTCTATTTAAAATTTTTTAGTTGTTGATTTTGAGAGGGAGAGAGAGAGAGAGAAGCATCGATTTGTTGTTCCCTTCCTGATGCATTCATTGGTTGACTCTTGCACATGCCCTGACCGGGGATCGAACCTGCAGCCTTGGGGTGTTGATCGGGGCGGTGCTCCACCCCACTGCGTACCCGGCAGGGGCCTAGAATTCAGCAATGAACTTACATGTGCCATGAGATGAGAAAGACTGAAAATCGCTGGACGAAGACTTTGGCCGTTTTAAAAAGAACTGGACTGAGGGCGGGGAGGTTCTCCCGTGGAACACGGACTGCCATCTGTGAGCCTCGGGTGAGGGGCCGAGTTTATTCACAAGTTGCCGCTGACTCCAATTAGGAAGCGAAGGGGCCGAGGGATGCTGTCGGCCTCCTTTCCTTCCGGCCCTGAGCCGAGAGGAGCCGTTTCTGAATTACACCTGTTTCCTGTCGGCAGGGGAGCCGGCGTCTCAGAAGCTGGAGGGGCTGGTGTCGGGGTCGGGCCGCTGTGGGAGGCGCCTCTTTGCACACGTGGCCTCCGCGCCCGTAGGGGCTGCTGCGTTTAAGGTTGAGCTGGTTTCCTGACATCGCGTCTTCCTCTGAAATTTTACAAAATGTTTAGTAGTCTCCGTCAGTGGAAGCAGAGTAACAAACTAAATAACAAAATTCTGATAAAAACATAAGTGAAATAAGTGGGAAAACCGTAACTGGGGAAATAAACCCATTCACAATTTCATATTTGAAATATTACGTACGTTAGCCACAATTATTGAGAAAAATAATCACGTTAAAAAGAAAAGCTACACGCCATAAAAAACAGAAAGGAGAAAACTTTGATAAACTCTGCATCCGGTGCTGTTACCCAGCTGACAGTGAGGGTCACCAAATGTCTACGGTAGCACTTTCATAAAAAGGCAGCTTCTCCTGGGTATGCTCACTGTCTTCCCGACGTTTCAGCGGGCCACTGCGGGTCCCCGGACCCCGTCGTGAACGGCCACATCAGCGGGGACGGCTTCAGCTACAGGGACACGGTGGTGTACCAGTGCCAGCCTGGCTTCCGGCTCGTGGGCACCTCCGTCCGGATTTGCCTGCAAGACCACAAGTGGTCCGGACAGACGCCGGTTTGTGTGGGTGAGTTTGCGCTCCCTGGGCCGGCGGACGCTGCCTTTGTCACGGGTCTTAGCTTTCAGTCAGGGCACAGATGTGTCTGATGTCCCTTTATTTCAATGTGCCTCACATTCTGGTTCCTTCCCCGCTGCCCGTGGACTCAGACGCAGACCTGAGATAGACCACAGGGCCATGGCGGTTATGTTCATTCCCCTGATGTCCTCACGGGGCAAACCGGGGGCAGGAGCGGAGCCCGAGTGTGTGGGCTGGCTTGGCGGAGTCCCCGTGGCCGTCCCACTCCCCAGTCTTCTGTGTGGTTTTGTTTTTATCACGGTTTTGCCAGGAACACGGAGTCCGGGGAGCAGTCCTTTCTTCCACGGCAGGAGGGGAAGTGCAGGTAGTGGGTGTCCTCAGGCTTTGTAACTTCAGAGATAAATGTGGACACTATTTTCAGAAGAGATGGCACCCTTGTTGCAAATGTTTTAAACCAAATCTTCTCGAACATATGTTTTCCTAAACAAAGGCAGTGTGGCTGTAACTCTCGCTGGATGACAAGTATTGTCTGTGAGAGTCGGTGGGTGAAAGCTTCACGTGGGAGGAAAAAGTGTTGACAAGACAAATGAGGAGAAAAACACCAGTTTTCTGACAGTAATATGTGTGGGTTTTTTGAAAGGGCCAGTCCAGGGCGTCTTCGGGCTTCACATAATGACACTTCTCCCCGTCCCGAGGGATCGCAGAAGAGGGATTGTCAAAGAAAACGCCGTTTGAGTTGGCACACTTTCCATTTGCTCAGGTTGATATGGTTGATATGGGAATAATTTATCTACACACAGTTTAAATGACCAGTCAAGTCCTATAATATTTCAAAATGGGAATTCCAGCAAGTCAGCTGGTGCTTGAAGAAGACATTCGCGGCTCATAATTATTGCAAAATTGCTGCCTCTCTTCTGTCCGTTGCTTTATTTGAAAATTACTCATTATTCCGTCATAACGTGAGTAAAACGTGACCATTATTATGATGGAAAAAGTACTGTCATCTGTTCCACGATTGTAACAAAAACCCGTAGGCCCCGTCCCTGGTGTCTTCCCAGGACGCCCCTCTCGATAGAGCGTCTGATCAGTTGCAAGCCCTCGAATCCGTGCATTTGACACCCCCGCTTGCTTGTTCAGGAAGAACTCCGGGGACGGGGGACTTGTTCACTTGCTGATGGTGACGCGCACCTATCTTCCCGCACAGCCATCTCCTGCGGTCACCCCGGCAACCCGGCCCACGGTCTCACCGCCGGCAGCGAGTTCAACCTCAACGACGTGGTGAACTTCACCTGCCACAGGGGCTACGTGCTGCAGGGGGCATCCCAGGCGCAGTGCCGGAGCAGCGGCCAGTGGAGCAGCCCTCTGCCCTCCTGCCGAGGTAGGGGAGCCCCGGGAGGAGGGGGGTCACCTCCCGGCGAGGGGCGGACTCCTGCCGGCCTTCCATGGCTGCAGGGCACGCTCCGGAGAGTGACGGGCACAGCCCTCCATAGCCCTTGCTCAGTCAGAAACTCCCGCGGTCCCCTGCCTTCAGGACAGAGCCCCTCCCTTTCCTCCTTGGATTCACGCACCCGTCCGTTGGCGGCTCCCGCGTCCGTCTAGCATCACTGAGTCCATAAACCTGCAGACGTGTGGAAAGAGCCAAGCAGTAGTTCGTGGGGCTTTTACATCTTTATTTGTTTGATTCATTTCTTCAAAAATTGCCACGAAGATCTAGACTAAAATCTGAATTTCCAAGGAAATGCTGTGGTGGGGTTTTGTATCTCTAGACATCCGAGCTCAAAATATTTAAGGTTTCACTTCAGTTGCTTCCCATTAAAACGCCCCTTATGGAAGGTGAGTCACACTTTGGTACGAAGGCGAGGTTCATCTTACAGTCGTGACACGGGATTCGAGCCAGACACTCATGTGTTCCCCTTGCTCTGACAACCCCCACCCCCCGGGGGGGGCGCTCCCAAGGCCTGTTGTCAAACGGGGCCACGGTAGAACGGAACACAAGTGGTTCTATTCTAATAGCAGCTGTGCCAACTTCGGCTCCCGAGCCGCGGCGCTCCGGCATGGGCCTGTCTCGGGGAGCTTGGCTCTCACTCAAGGGGGACGCGGAGCCTCCTAGTTTCACTTCCCCAGGAAGCACGCACGATCGGGCCGGGATGTTCAGACATGGAGCAGAGACACCAGGGAAACCCGGTCAGTCACCCGACTCGTCCCAGGGCCGGGGGCGCCCTCGGGTGGCAGAGCCAGACTGCCCCGCATCCAGGGAGAGCTGTTCTTCTGTTGTTTGCTCCATTGTGAGGAAACTGATTACCTTTTCCACCTGAACTACAAGTTCTAAAATTACAGAAGACATATCTGATGTGCTGAGCTAGGGCTGAGGTTATTTCCCCTGGTGGCTTTGCGATCACAGCGAGGAACTAAAGGAGACAAATGCTCGGCTGTGTTCTCACGATAGCGCCGTCCTGCACACCGGGCAGGTGAGCTTGTACGGGGGACAGCACCCAGTTCCGGGTCAGGAGTGCAGGGCAGTGACGAGACGGGGCTGTGGAGGCAGCAGACCGGGCGTGGCCACGCCTCGTGACACGGGGACGCCAAGTGGACTGGCAGGGGCGAGAGGGGCCACTGAGGAAGAGTCCGGGCCCTGGTTTCAGAGCGACTGGGTATGAAGCTCAGGAATTCTAGAGTCTCCTCCTCTGGCCACGGCGTCTCGCAGAGGACATCCCATTTCTGGGCAGAGAGAAGGAGGCGGTCAGATCTCGTCACCGTGACAATGACCCCTTCTTGGCCAATGACACCCTTTTTCTTTTTCCAGCCGGCCCTGCTCTTGAGCTCTAGGCCCACAGTGATGCCCGCTTCCTGGGTGCCCCCTTTCAGCCCCCGCAGGGTTAGGTCACATTGAGGGAAGCGGGACCAGCGCATCACACCGCAGATCAAACGGGGAGCAGGTCGCAGGCAGTCACGTGAGCACGAGACTCAGGGCGCCCCCCCGCCCCGCCCCATGGCCCAGCGGCCCCTCTGCTCTCAGACGAGGACACCGAGGTGCCGTCTCCGGCCTGCCTGGGGGAAGCAGCCCCGACGGAGCGCGGCAGCGTCCTCAGCGCTGGTGCTGACGCAGGAGCCACCCGGCGGCCCCCTCTCGCTCCTGCTGACCCACGGGAGGCTCTAAGGGCCCCGGGGCCCGTGCACACTGTACAGGTGACAGACGGAATTGCTCTGTCACGTTCCTTAGGCTTCCTCCAGGCAGGAAGTCCTGCTATTTCAGTGTGGTCGGGTGCACTTTTCTGGGGGAAGCAATGAACTACAGAGCCTCCAAAACACCCCCCTGTGCCCCTCGACATGGTGGGTTTAACCCCAGAGAAGCTGACTCTCTCTTCTGTCACTCAGGGTTGTTTTCTAAAAAGCCAGGACTATCGCTCCACAGCGTGCAGAGGCACCTCGTCACGCTCTGCGGGCCCCGCCCCTGCCCCCTGAGGCCGGGACGTCCGTGCTCCGAGGGGAAGGGCGGTGCGGCAGCCGCAGGGCTGGACCTGCAGGGCGGCTGAGACTTGGCTGCCTGGCCACGTTCAGGAGAGGGTGCAGCTCCCGCGGCGGGAGCTGTCCATTCCCTGCCGCACGGTCCCTGGGCCCCATTCTGCTCCTCAGCACATCCCTCCCGGAGGCCACCGGAGCGCCGTTCGGATTAACCGGAGCCCACAGCCCAGCACGCATGGGCGCCTCCGCAAGGGGACAGGCGCATGATGTGCACGTCCAGGAGGCGTGGACAGAGGAGCTGTTGTGGCGTTGGCATTAGGCGCGTGCAGAAATCGCTCCAGACACACACTCAAGCATCCGTGTGTGCAGGCAGGAGGGCAGCTGGGTCATCGCTGTCTCCGGCTGTCCAAAAACACACGTGTGGCCAACATTTAAACAAATGAACTTCAGCGGGTGCTGGGTCATTTTCGTAACATAGACACTGAACCGAGAAAACGGACTTCAGGCTTGATGCGGAAGAAGCCTGTCATTAGTAAATAGTTACAGGGTAACAAGCCCCGTGGCCTGGAGTCGCTGATACATTGCCCGACGGCTTTGAATCCTAATGGCCCGAAGCAATCAGCCGATTTCACAAGGGAGTGGGATTTCGTGAGGAGCCCGGGCTGGGGTGTTGTCGCCTGGTGGACTTGCTAACACGACGAGGGGCCCCCGCTCTCCCTGCCTGCTTCGGGGGGTGAGGGACAGCTGCCTCTGAGCGCCGCGTGTCATGCCGTCTTTTCCAGTGGTCAACTGCTCCGACCCAGGCTCTGTGGGCAACGCCGTCCGCCAAGGCCAGCAGAGGTCCCCCGAGAGCTTCGTCTACGGGATGAGCGTCCTGTATCACTGCAAGAAGGGCTATTACGTGCTCGGCTCATCTGCCCTCACCTGCACGGCGAGCGGCCTGTGGGACCGCTCTCTGCCCCAGTGTCTGGGTAAGTGGGGGCTCCCTGGGCTCCGGTGCTGCGGAACCCTATAAAACACCGACAGAACCGATGTTGGGTTTGGTTTCGTTTCCAAGTAATCAAAAGGGATTGATCTTTAATCCTCTCTACTCCTCCACCCGCAGTCACAGATCGTACTCATTATGGTGATGCTTTGGTAGATGGACAAGAAGTCACCAACACAACGCAAACTTGTTTATGGGGGTGATGAGTGGGGACGCTGGCATGCTCACATAGCTGGCCCCAGGGAGAGACGGGCCCTGCCACGTCCCCACGGGGACTGCTGTGTCTCGTCTGTCCTCATACCGCTGGTCTCTGCTTCAGCCCAGCAGACGGCTGAGTCCACACGGGCCAGACAGGGTGCCCGGCACCACGCCCCCTCCTTCTCCCTGCGCGGACCCAGGTTCAGAAATGTTGGCCAAGGCCCTGGTAGGGACAGTCCGTCCGTCGACCTCCTATCTGCGGCCAGACTGGGGAGTACTTTAAGGGGCTAATTTGGGTCTCGTGAGCACTTCTGCTTGAGTCAGTAGTAACTATGATTAAAAAAACAGCATCTTGTCAGTACCTTCCTCCTGACCTGCGTGGTTAATTCCGGGGAAGGAATACTGCTCTCAAGAGCAGGGGTGCCTTTGTGAGCACAAGAAATTATTGATCCCCATGTTAACCCCCTAAAAAATTATCATCAGTATACTTTATACCACAGAGATCAACAAGAACATCTTTCTTTAACATAAACAGCTCTCGTCTTTCTTTTACTTAAAAAAGCACATTTTCCTTGCGCTCAAAGAGGGTCATCTTGTTAGAACAAAGTCTGAAATTCTGGAAAAGGGGTTATCCTCCTTGGCCTTTGAAAAATCCGCCAGAAACAAGACAGTCCTTAAAATGAATCTCACGTCTTCTTAGTATTCCTTCCGTGTGCATGGAGAACGTGGAGGCCTGTACACGCGTTGAGCTGTGTGGAATGAAAAGGTGGTGCGCCTTTCCACCACCTGGAATTGTAGCATTTCAGTACATTTGCAGAATGGATGGGGACTGGAGACTTTTCGTCCTGCAAATCAGGGCCCTTCCTAACCCCTTCTGATCTGCACAGCAGCATGTCCCCAAGTCTGACTGTGACCATACGGCAGTTTCCCCCGAGAGGGCGGTGACCTTCAAAAACAAGCAGACGGCCTGATAAGACCAAAAGCGCATCGATAAACGCATTAGGGTCTTCATCAGATTTCACCTGTTTCTGGATTGCTTGGCCTTCACACAGGGGAAGTTTACAGAGAAATTCTTTTTTTTTCTTTTTCTCCCCAAATGTTTCTTTGAGGCCTTCCTGGGCTCACGTGAGACTTCATTTGTTTTGGTGACGAGGCCAACGAGCCCCTGGCCTCTGGGAAGGAGGCTCTCGTGACCCCCGTTTTCCTGGGGGGTGGCTCTCCCGCCACGCGTTGTCATGGGTGATTGGAACTGCCGGGAACGTGGGAGCAGAGACCCTCAGAGGAGTGCCGGCTCCCACACATCCCGCGGCAGCCAAGCCGCCTTCCCGGGGGTCGCGGTGCTGGTTCCCTTGACGCGTTCCCTTCCGTTTCTCCTGCACCTGACGCGGCTCAGGTCAGCGTCTGCTCGGGCTCCGGCCTGGGCCCCGCCACGCTCCTCCAGGGACGGCTGCCCTGTCCTCCCTGAGTGGGCCAGGGTCTCTCGGGGGGCTGCCGTGGCTTGGGGGTGAGCGCTGCGCCTCACTCCAGCCTTCTGGCCGCGTCACTCTGGGCCGCTGCTCATCGATGCCGTGGCCCTTGGGTGGCGACCGCATGGCCTTGGACTAACGTGCTGACAACGTGAGTCCAGTTAGTTACTTGCAGGTGCATGAGATCTGTGCACTGTTGGCCCTCACTTGGGGCTTTATCAACAGGGAGACAGAACCTGCATCATCCCGTATTCATCTAGATTCCAAAAGATGGCTCTTTGAGGGGCAATTTAGGAATAAATTATGGACCTGACTTGGTATAATTTTAAGAAAATGAATGGGAATGCTGGAATTATTTTATAGAATAACTTGAGAAACAACCCAATCAATAACTTACTATTACTATTTGACCAATGTTTTGGAGTATTACCTAGTCAAAGAAAAATTGTCGGCGCCATTTTCCCAGATGTCAGAACTCCCAGAGGAAGCATGTGAGACAGACTTTCCCCCCCGAAGTATTGTACATGATTATCGTCATCTAACTAGAGAAATCGTGGAAACAGTTTTGAGGAATCTGCATTAACTTCCAACATTTTAAATAACACTGCTTCTTTGGGATGCATTTAGTGGCAGATGGAAAAACAATGTACGTAGAGCGACGTACTTTTGAAAAACCTAAATGTAAATGCTACCTTAGGCAAAACTACTCTAATAAGATTTATAAAAACTCTTCATTGACAGAACTTTTTCTTGTCGTCAGTAATATGTGGATATTCGGGGTGGGGGAGGCGTACTTAGGAAGTGGGGATTTCTTCTGCACGGGGAGGGGACATGCTGGGCACGAGGGTGTTTGCGTGGGGGTCTGTGTGGGAGGCTCACCGGCGAGAGGTGGTTTAATGGGAATGACGTACCCAATAATTTTTTTTTCTTAAGCCATATCCTGTGGGCACCCAGGAGTCCCTGCCAACGCCATCGTCACGGGAGACGTGTTCACATACGGGGCCACAGTTCACTACACCTGCAAAGGGGCCCACAGCCTTGTGGGCAACAGCACCAGAGTCTGCCAAGAGGATGGTCACTGGAGTGGAGCCCTGCCCCACTGCACAGGTGAGCGATGGCTGTACAGGTGAGCAATGGCTGTACAGGTGTGTGATGGCTGTACAGGTGAGCGATGACTGTACAGGTGAGTGATGGCTGTACAGGTGAGCGATGGCTGTACAGGTGTGTGATGGCTGTACAGGTGAGCGATGACTGTGCAGATGTGTGATGGCTGTACAGGTGAGCAATGGCTGTACAGGTGTGTGATGGCTGTACAGGTGAGCGATGGCTGTACAGGTGTGTGATGGCTGTACAGGTGAGCGATGACTGTACAGGTGAGTGATGGCTGTACAGGTGAGCGATGGCTGTACAGGTGAGTGATGGCTGTACAGGTGAGTGATGGCTGTACAGAGAGTGATGGCTGTACAGGTGAGCGATGGCTGTACAGGTGTGTGATGGCTGTACAGGTGAGCGATGGCTGTGCAGATGTGTGATGGCTGTACAGGTGAGCGATGGCTATGCAGATGTGTGATGGCTGCACAGGTGAGCGATGGCTGTACAGGTGAGCGATGACTGTACAGGTGAGCGATGACTGTACAAGTGAGTGATGGCTGTACAGGTGAGCGATGGCTGTACAGGTGTGTGATGGCTGTACAGGTGAGCAATGGCTGTACAGGTGCGTGATGGCTGTACAGGTGTGCGATGGCTGTACAGGTGAGCGATGACTGTACAGGTGTGTGATGACTGTACAGGTGAGCGATGGCTGTACAGGTGTGTGATGGCTGTACAGGTGCGTGATGACACATTGGGTGATTATTTGAAATACTGCATAAGGAAACAATTAATTTGAATGTATTAATAGTTTAGTTTCAGCTAAATACGCCTCTTTTTTAGCTAGTTCCAATATTTTATTTTTATCACCACTTATCCCCCAGACCCCCTCCCGCCCCCATGCACCCCCTCCCCCGACAGTCACCCTGTTGTCTGTGCCCACGAGCTCTTTTCTGCTCCGTCCCCCACCCCCTCGGCTGCCCCAGAGCCGTCAGCCTGCTCTCCGTCTGTGCGTCTGTCTCTGTTGCTCCTTCGTCATCCTCACTTATAAACACCTGCGTGGCCTGCTTTGTTCCATGGACGTGCAGAGTGTCCCTGTCACCCCGGCTGGGATGCTGGCTTCAGCTCCGTTGGTCCTACTCGCCCTTTGTTCCTCTTCTGTTTCCTCTGAATTCTTCCACGGCGCCCTGTCCCCTTGGAAAAAGTGGCCGTCTAGTTTTTCCACGCGTGTTTCTTAAGTAAGCATTCGTGGCAGTGAGTGTGCAGGGACCCGGCCCCTCGGGCATCATTCGGGAGAATCAGGCCTCTCTCTGCCTCGTTTCTGAGTTCCCACGCACTGGGCCCTGGTGGCCCTTTCGAGTTCACAGCGATGCTTCCAGTGAGCAAGTCTTAACTGCCCCCGCCGCCCCCATCAGCGTCGGATCTCCTCCCGAGCGCACGGGTGGTCACCACGACCACAACCACATCTCAACAGACGAGCGACACTTCAGGTCGCAGGAGCGGTTGCCTGAAGCCTGCCGTCCCTGAGCTGTGATAAAGCCTTCCGCACAAGCTGCCACGGTTCTCTGTGGCCGTAGCCCCTGTTCCGTCCCCATTTCCGTAACTTCTCGGTCTCTTTCAGCGTCACGGCTCTGTTTGACACAAGTGTAACCACACTGTGTACAGCTGTGTGTGTTTATGTCCAATAGGAGACAGCCCTGGGTTCTGTGGGGACCCGGGGACCCCAGCACACGGGTCTCGGCTCGGCGATGAATTTAGGACCAAGAGCCTCCTGCGCTTCTCCTGTGAGGTGGGCTACCTGATGCGGGGCTCTCCCGAGCGCACCTGCTTGCCCAGCGGGTCCTGGTCTGGGCTGCAGCCCACGTGTGCAGGTGAGTGAGCCCCAGCCCGCGACCAGGCAGCCCTGTGTCAAACCACGCGAGTCCCTCTGCGCTGACCCGTGACGTGGCCGGGGCCTTGGAGGGTTAGACTCTTGGCACAGTGACGCTCTTTCCCCCCAAAGTGTATCAGAGTCGTAGACAGACAGGACTGAGTGGATATACGGACGTAGCCTGCCTAATCCTTCGGAAGGTCATGTGACATAGTTCATACCCCTTGGCTCCTGCGTGTGCCCTCATGACCACCTCAGGGGGGTTTGCCACGGACTGCGGTTGCTGGTGGTGAGGAGTTGAGCCGAGGGACAGGGGGTCACTGCTGGGATTTCTGCAGCCAGAGCAGGGTTCCATTCCCGCGCTGTTTCCACCGCACCGTGGCCAGAACGGAGCACCGTGAGGCAGCAGAATCGAGGGGGATCCCCTGTGTAACGTTTTGGAGCAAATGTGCTTTATTGGGACATTAGAGAGGAATAGCAGGACATGGGGATGCATCCCATGACAGCAGGAAGGTGCCACAGACACTTCATAGATGCTGGGTCACGTAGGGCCCGGCTGCCCGGGCCCCGTGCGCTGGGCATCGTGAACCTGTCTGGAGTCCAGGAAATAACTGATCTGGAATTCGGACGCCTGAGACTCGAAATGACAGAAGTGTTTTGCATGCCAGCCTCTCTTAGTTTTCAAGTAGAAAGTGTTACACAAACTCAACCGCTGTTTCCACGTGGATGAAACCGTTGTTCTGTAGATTGGTTGGCTTGAGTGAGCTCACACAGGAGCAATGCAGGAAGTGTAGACCAGGCTTCCTTCGGCTTCCTTCTTCCTAGCCGGCGCTGCCCGCCCTGCCTGCATTACATGTTATGTAGATCACTGGAGAGAAACATGCATGTGTGCCATCTCACTCTGCTGTATGTGACCTGACTGTGTCATAAGCTACAGAACGGAAAATCAGGAACGTGCAAGAGGGGGATGTGCGGTGGGGAGTGAAATGCACGTTAAACACCCCCCGGGGGAACGTGGGCTCCGTTATCCTGCGATCACCCTGCCCCTGCTGCACGGGTGCCCTTTGGGCTCCGGCCTTTGCGCCTTCCGCAGCGACCCCGCCTCTGCCCCTCACAGCTGTGTCCTGTGGAAATCCGGGCACGCCCCCCAACGGCATGATCGTCAGCAGCGACGGCATCCTGTTCTCCAGCTCGGTCGTCTACGCCTGCTGGGAGGGCTACCGGGCCGCGGGGCTGACGACCCGGCACTGCACGGCCAACGGCACCTGGACCGGCGCGGCGCCCGACTGCACAGGTCAGGACCTCGGCCCCCGCGGCAGCAACGGGACCGAGGAAAACGCGTCTCTCTCTGCAAGGGTGGCTCTGACGCTCTAATATGTCACGGGCACCTGTTGGATATTGTGACTCTAGTTATTTGACACTTTTAGGTTTTTTCTTCTGCTCTTATTTATGTAGTTGAAATAGTTGGAACTACTTTAAATGGCCAGTGGGGCTGGCTATTGTCACGCAGAAGCCAAAACAAGTCCAGGTCTGTCCTCTGCCGACCACATCGTCTGCAGGGCAATAAGAGAGGTGCCAGCTTCTGTGATTGCAGACTCTCCCTGACCCTGGGGTGCGGGCACACTCCTGCCCAGTTAGGGACTGACGGGGAAGGCAGCCAGGCGCCCGCAGCATCGAGCTGAGTGGTTCCAAAACCTGGTCAACAAAACCGTCCGAGGAGCGGGCTGCTCTGTCAGTTCACGGTCAGTCGCTCTGAACAGAACGTGAGGGGATTCATTTCGTGATAATTCTGTGTTTCTCTGCTTCTTGTTTCCCGCGTGTTAGTGGTGAGCTGTGGGGACCCAGGGGCCCCAGCCAACGGCATCCGGTTTGGGACAGACTTCACCTTCAACAAGACCGTGAGCTACCGGTGCCACCCCGGCTACACCATGGAGCCCGCCGCGGCGGCCACCCTCCGCTGCACCGCGGACGGCACGTGGAACCACAGCAAGCCCGCCTGCCAAGGTCGGTGTCACTGCCCGCCGGCGTCCCCTTTCCCATAGACGTCATTGCTGAGTCAGCGTTTATTTCACTTCCCAGCACGTGCGACGTCCTTCCACGGGCCGGGAACCCTGGTGGACTCGTTTGCAAATGTTAACTCACTGCATTTTCCTTCCTCCTTTTGCAAAACAATCAGAAAGCATATTACACCGAAATGTATACCTCCTGCTGCTGGGAAAGGCGGCGGCAGGGGGGCTGCTGTCGCGCTGGAGCTGGGCTCCCGGGGGCGGACTGACGCTCCGCGCCGCTCGCGGTGGTCGCAGGTTTGCTGAGCGAGCAGGGATTCTCACCCCGCTTGTAAAACCCGGCGAGGAGTTCACACAGCACCAGCGTTAAAGGACGCGTCTTGCCCCACGAATCACGAGACTGAGAAGGAACGCTCAACAGACCAGCAAAGCTGGAACACGTCCCAGAGGCTCACTGCTCCCCAGGGGACTGGGCCGCGGCACACAGGGTCGTACAGAAGCCAAGGGCGGGCGCCTTCCTGCTTTAGGGTCCGTGAAAGTCACGGGTCGTCTCAAACCAAAGGGGGGTCTCTTCGGACACAGCGTCTCCATCTCAGGCAGCTCCCTTCACGAATAAAACGAAATGTCGAAGCTTTCACCCGCTGAAGGAAGTTCACCTTCTGGGAGGGATTTTAAATTCAAGAAGATTCACTCCTGTCCCACCCGGACAAAGATAAGGATCAAATAACACCTCAAAACCAAGACACCCGGGTACATGGACAGAGATGCTATTATCCAAACGAAACTGGAGTTTAAAAACGAATCGGGGTGCTGCACCCCGGGCCTCCGTGATGCTTGCGGATGGATTTTGGGGAAGGCTTTGGGTGAAGGGAAGATGCGGGATCGTGGGAAAACTGACAGGAACAGTGGCTTCCCTTTGAAAAGGCGACTGGCAGGCAAGCACTTGGTTTCCTGAAAGAGGCACTCTCCTCTCCGAAAGAAACTACCGCGTGATTGTAAAGAAAGTCTCTCCGTGATCCCCGGAATGGTCACGCATGATTGCACTGCAGCGCAGAATCTGGGCAGGGTGAGGAGTTCTCACGGGACAGGGTAGTGTCTGATTCACGGTGTCCAGTGTTCCAAGAACAATCCCTCTTGATTCTCCTACGGCTCTAAGCTCAGTTCCGCAGACGCGAAGCCTGGCCCGCAGAGAGCCTGGGTGCTGGTCAGGGTCGCAGGTCAGGAGTGGGGAAGCCAGCGTCCAAATGACAGTCCCACCAGTCCCAGCCTCCCTCTCCCGGCGAGCGCGTTAACCGGCTGTGTCAGCCCCGGGCAGACGTGACGGGCGTTGGTGGACGTGACTTAGAGTCAGGCCGGAGAGAGGAGCTCATCCATCATCTCGTAACAGCGGAGGACGTGGCCCCACGATGTTTTGGGGGATGGGACGCCCACAGGGAAGGCCCCTGCAGAGACGCAGACGGTGTGCAGGGGGGTGGGGGGGAGAGCGGAGCAGGCCGAAGCCACCTGAGCAGCTGGCGTGCGGGGGGTGGGCAGAGGGCCTGCTGAGAGGGCCGAGGGAGCGGGCTGGGGGCAGGGCAGGTGCGCGGGGATCTGCGTGGGTCCCACTCCCGCCGCCGGCGTCACCCCTGAGTGTGACATTCCTCCGTCCGGCCCCAGCCCTCACATGGACTCTCAAGAAACAGCTGTGGACACAATGGAGCGGTGGACAGAAGGCGGAGTGGCCAGGTCAGGGCCCGTTTCCAACCGCAGGGTGTGACGGGGTGGGTGACATGCGTCTCCTCCCGTGAGGCAGCGTGCACGTGAGCGCCCACGGAAACACAGGTGGGACACGGCAGCCGGGTCCCTGCTGCTGCTGCCCAAACCGCCCCTGGCACACGTGTGGCCAACCCAGGACACCTGTGGGTCTGCCGCGGAGATTCCTAGGTGACGCCCGTGGCCCTGCCCCCCGCAGACTGGCGTCATGGCTGCAGTTCGGAAGGGGGGTGTTCAGAGCAGAGCCTCGGGCGGCCCCCACCCCCACCCCGTGCACCGTGCCTGACGGCTGCCGTGTGAAAGGCGGGTGGGGGGCCGCACCACCCAGCACATGCCTGGGCAACTGCATCTGCACTGCGGCCCCCCACGCGGAGTAAACACCGGCTGCAAGGCGGTTGGAAGACACTGACAGGTTCCGGAACCTTCTTTAACCACGCAAGCATTTGTTGTTTTAATCGTTCAGCAAATGGATCGATGGTCCACGTCTTCGTAAATTATATACTATCTTTACACAAAGAAAAAAAATGCAGGTAGTGGAGAAATTCCGACCACCTCTCTCCGTCTATAAATTCACAAGGTTGTACCCACGTCACATGACCAAGCCCGGATTTCGTTGTCCTTGGTAACCGCCGTGAAAGGACAGATTGAACAGGAGTCTGTCTTGCTTGGCCTTGTATATATTGGGCATGTCAGGTTCAGTTCTGCCTTCCCTGACAACGCGCTTCGCTGGGCTTTTCTGTCCTTGATTCAAATCAACAGTTTCCAACTGGGCGCCCTGAGGATTTTGAAAACACAATACCTGACGCACAGGGTCACCGACCGCTTTTCCCTGAGATTCTTAAACTTAAAAAAAGAAATGTCAGCAGCCAACACAGCAGCAGCCCTCCAGTGTGAATGAATCAAAATTACACCTACTTTTGTCAGATGGGCAGGAAATATACTTTCTGGTCTGCCGCAGAATTTTAGTAACTAGTCTGTGTGCCGTGAGAGGGAAAGTTCACAGAGCGCTGATCCAAATAAACGAAGAGACGTCAGGGGAGAGTTCTGATGCTCTGGTTCCCGTCTTCCTCAGTCGTTCTTTTATTTCAAACTCCACGCTGCACTGTGACCGATGACCCAGTGTGGCCCGTCCGAGCATGGTGGCCGCAGCGGGAGGTTCGGGCTGTCTAACCTCGTGTGCTCTGTGCCCACAGCCGTCCTGTGCAGCCCGCCGCCTCACGTCCAGCACGCAGACGTGGAGGGGACCGACCTCCGCTGGGGTGCCAGCATCAGCTACCGCTGCGTGGCCGGCTACCAGCTGTCCCAGCCTGCCATCCTGTCCTGCGAAGGCCGGGGCGTGTGGAAGGGGGAGACCCCCCAGTGCCTGCGTAAGTCCCCCCCGCAGGGCTTGCCCCCGGGTCACCTCTGCAGCAGCAGCAGCAGGCAGCCCTGAGGTGACACCTGAGGACACAGCCCGCCCTGTGTCATTTATAACCCAGCTCCAATAGGTGAACATCAGCTCTGAAGCTGCACTGCCCGAGGGCACACTCCAGCCCACTGACCTGACAGTTGTAGCCAAAGGTGGTGGAGGTGGGCGGGTCAGCTGACCCAGGGTCCCCGCCACCTGACCTCCCTGTTGTTTCTGCCAGCCGTGTTCTGTGGGGACCCAGGCACCCCTCCGGAGGGCCGGCTCAGTGGCAGGAGCTTCACCTACAAGTCGGAAGTCTCCTTCCAGTGCAGGGCGCCCTTCGTGCTGGTGGGGTCTGCAACCAGGACCTGCCAGGCGGATGGCACATGGAGCGGCGTGCAGCCCACATGCATCGGTAATGACGGCAGGGTAGCGGGGTGAAGGGGGCGTGTGGGGGCGGGGGACACCTTTGTTCTCAGACCAGGTCATTTGTGGCCACAGAGCGTTCTCATAGATGATTCCCTGTGTCAGTACTGACCTGACTCCCCCTTAAAATCGTGCAAACAACTTTGGAGTTCAAGTTAGAAACCGGCTCTCATGGCTCCTCGATGCTGGTGTCTCACTTCAAGGTCCCCGCCTCCGGTCCCCATCATCTGCCAGGCGCACACGTCCGGGCCCCACAGCGTCCCCGACGGTGTCATTATTGCCATTCTGCGGAACAACCCCAGCCAGGAGGGCAGACAGCTACCCCGCCGTCCCACTTCCCCTAACACTGCCGTCACCTCAGTCCCCACAGAACGAGCTGGACTGGTTGCAGTCGTTCCCATGACCATAGAGCATGGGAATGAAACTTGCGCATCAGAAGAGACTTTCTCTACGTCCAAAACCCCTCGTTTTTAGGTGCAGCCTCCGTTCAGATAGAAATTCTACTGGTTAACAGCATCCACGGCCCTGACACCAGATCCCTCGGACAGGGTCCCTGCTGCGGCCCCTGAGGTCATTGTCATTGCTGGGCGGACATTGTTCACCAGCTCTGCGGGCCAAAGCGCGGGGGTTCCGCGCGTCCCCACTGAGCAGCTCATGATCTGACTTGGTTGCTCTCTAAGAAACTGAGTGATGTCCACATGAAAACCAAGGCCCTGCTGGACACGATGCCCGCGAAGCGCCGTCTGCTCTGGTCGCCGAGACGCTCGCTGCCGCCCAGTGCTTGCGGGTGCTCCGCGGAGCTCTCTTTATACTAAAGACGAATTTCTCCCCAGTAGCTTAGTTTCTCTTGAAAACCTTTTTTTAAAAAAAATTTCCCACTACCAGCTGGAGAGAATCCAGCCATAAAGCTTCTTGCTTCTCGATGGCGCAAGCCCCCCGCTTTGGGGAAAATGTCCATGTTGGGGTAGCAGAGGCTTCCATTTTGAAGCATGAAGTGTATTTCCTCAGTTTTGAGGAACGTTGATTTAGGAAAACTGAGTAAAGCCCTGGATGACCAACACAGATGGTCTTGGAGGACAAAGGACCGTTACTGGTGGTCATTGGAGGCAGGGAATTATCATCCGCCGACCGTCACGTGTCAGGAGGGAAAACGTAAACCAGAGCAGGAGAAAGGCTGGGCTTATCCTGACACAGAAAATAACACAGCGGTTCAGAGCTGCTCAAGCACTAAAGATTAATATCTGAAAAGATGTCTACGAAGGAGCTGAGGACGATTTAATTTCCAGTTTTCCTACAAAGCGCCTCGCACATCAGTCAAAACACCCTCCTCACTCCCGTGAGACCCTTTAGGGGAAGCGCTGGCCCTGACCTGACGACCCGCGGGGGCTCCGTTACAGCCTTTACCTCGTAAATTTCAGATCCTGCTCATAACACCTGCCCGGACCCTGGCACCCCGCACTTCGGGATCCAGAACAGCTCCAGAGGGTATGAGGTATGCGCGTGTATCCACCACGTTTCCTGGGAGTGTGGCGTGGGACTGGTGTGAAACGTGCCCACGTGCGTGTGCCGTGTCTGAGCTGCGTCCTCTCTGCCCAGACGGAGTGCGTCCGGGCCACTCACTGTCAAAACTGAGACCACCGTCTCATCTTAATTCACACGGCAGTAACGTCCCGACCGAGTTCCCTGGGAAAACACACACTTTGCATGTTTTGTCGGCTGAGCTGGCGTGGCGGTCCTCCAGGGAGGGGGGTCCTCTCACAAGGAAGGACCCCGTTTAGTGACCCAAGTAATGGGCAGATACTTAAGTCCACGCCTTCCAGCCCCGGAGGTCGAGGGGCCGCCGTGAGCTCTTCACGTGCGCTTTAGAACTGTGTGCATTGCTAGTTCACCCGCTACCACTTCCCAACATGCGTTTGACTTTTTAAAGTAAAAAGTACGTTAACATTTCAGGAAATAGAGGAATCACTAAAAATGGACCATAATGAAGCTTAACATGTAACGTCTAGACCTTCCTCGGTAATCGAGGGGCTTCAGGGGTGTCTGCAAGCAGTTAAATGTGCTCGCTGCTTTCGAGCTGAGACCCCTGGCACGTGGAATAAGTCTTCCCTTCAGCCACTTCTCCCTTCTCTCCCGAGACCCAAGACGCCCTCGCTGGGTTGGCTCTGACACACACGCCACCTCCTGATGGTGCTCCTTCCCCGGGCAAAGGAAACCCTCACGGTCCCGGCTGTTAAGGCGCGCGCATGTTCCATCAGGTCTCCTGACCGCCGTAAGCCTCAGGGAGACGCTCTGACACACGGGTACACAGTGCCTGACGCAGGAGGACGAGCAAACGCAGCTCCCCTGTGCGGGGACAGCCCGGCTCCCCTGTGTGCGCCGCTGCCAGCAGTCCCAGCTCACGGGGAAGAGCCGTGTCCCCTCCGCGCAGCCAGCCCCCCTGCCGCGCCTCTGAGCTCTGTCCATCTCCCTTCCAGGTGGGAAGCACCGTGTTTTTCAGGTGCCGGAAGGGCTACCATGTCCAGGGCTCCACCACACGCACCTGCCTCGCCAACCTGACGTGGAGTGGGACCCAGACCGAGTGCATACGTAAGTGCAGCCCATCTGCACGGGCAGCGACCACCGTGCCTGCCAGGGCTGGGGAGGGGCCCCTCTAGGGAGGCGATGAGGGACTGTCCCTGGTGCGTTTGATTGTCTGTCATGCCCAGAACCGCTGTTCCAGTGTTTCTCCAAGTCTGATTCCCTCGGGCTGGTGGCGTCAGCATCCACTGGGGGTTTGGTGGGAGTGGGATTGCCCCGCCCCCAGCCCACACCTGGTGGATCAGAGGGGGGTGGGGAGCAAAGTGGGCGAGGTCCCGTGTCTGAGCGGGAACAGCAGTATCTGAAACCAGGCTTTGGAAGTCTGTGCGACATGACCGTGCGCGTAACCGGCTCCTCGGGGTCCATCTCCACCCCTGGCGGAGGTGCCAGCACCCAGAGACTTGCCGGGTGAACGGCCAGTGAGTCAGGGCCTCGTCCCCAGCAGCCTGGCCCCTCAGCCTCACGTGGGGGATGGCATCGAAGTTCCCTGCACAGCCCATCAGCCACGGCTTCCGTGTGTGCTGACCAGGGTTACGAGGGGAGATTTTATTTCCAAGCTACCAGCTCTCCCCTAAATCTCCACTCAAACGGTGTATGTGGGTGTTACAGATACATGCGTGCATGTGCATGCATACACATGTGTGCGTGTGGTTTCCTAACAGCACATCTTCCTTACGTTAAAGTTTGCTGAAGTACAAAATACCGTGATCCTTAAGACAATTACAGTCACAATTTTACTGTTGCAAACTTATTTTATAACCACCTGCCAAGTCCTTTACTTGAGACATACATCAGTATATAAACTTTATAAAGAACGAGAAGTTATTTGAGATCTAAACATTAAAACCTTATGTATCCCTAAATTATATTTTAAAAGTAAAAAAGAATCTATAATAACTCAATTACTAACCACACACCACAGTTTTACCAAAACTAATTAATTATCCATTTAACTAAGTAGTAAGCTTGCTGGTTGCCCTCAGAGAAAAATCAAGGCCGATTTCTAACCATGTGCCTGGCCGTGTTTGTTTAGCTTCCAGGACAGGTCTTTTAAGGAAATTCAACACACTGTTTACCTTTATGGAATATCAACAGTAACCTGTTTATTTCAGAGCTATGGTGTCGGGTCTAAATTTCTCTGCGTAATTACACACACATTTGCAGAGAAGAAGATACATATACAGGGATGGGGCAAGAGTAGGTGTGTAGTTTTTCTTATGGAAAATAATACAGTGATTACTAAATGGTAATACAGGAATAATTTCTGTCTGCATACTCACAGTGTGAACCCACCTGTATGCACATGTGGAGGGAGAGACGGAAGGGGGAGCAGACCTGCCCCAGCTTTTCCTTCCGCTGGGAGCTGCAGGGGAGGGGGTGCTGGGATACCTCGGTGGATGCTGGGTTCAGCGTAAAACGTAAAGTAACTCTGCAGCCACTTCCAAGCGGTCGCCCCAGTTCCTCGTTTCCTCAGACACGCACGTTAGGTCCCCACGCAGCGCGCCTCGCCGTTTCCTAACGGAGGAAATACCGTTGCAGCGCACGCCTGCAGGCAGCCCGAGACGCCGGCCCACGCGGACGTGCGGGCCATCGACCTCCCCGCCTTCGGGTACACCTTGGTGTACACCTGCCACCCGGGCTTCTTCCTGGCCGGGGGATCCGAGCACAGAACATGCAAGGCCGACATGAGGTGGACGGGGAAGCCGCCTGTCTGCAAAGGTAAGTTGCTGGAGGGGACGCGGCAGCCGGCCTCCCGCAGGGCAGAGCTGCAGCCCGTGTGCAGGCGGGAGGCCCCGCGCACGGAGCCCCGTGGGCGCGGCGGCGGGCGCCCACCCCCGTGCTTCCTGTGTGTGGCCACGTGTGCACGTGTGTGCAGTGTCTGCGGTGTGGAGGCGCGGGCGAAGGCGACAGGCAGGTGTGACGTGTGCCGACCGCGTTTCAGCCCAAAGACGAGACCTGTCTGGCTGAAGAAAAGCAGGATGAGTTAAAGGGGCAGTAACACGTATTTCTGGAAACTGTATGTTTTTAATGAAAACAGACAAAGAGCACCAAGCACTGGTGCGCAGCAAAGTAAACGCTGTTATTTTTCACACCCCAAGCTGTTTGCCGGTGGAATAGACGTGGACGTGTTCTGGACACGGGTTCAAATTTTTAAATTACTAAAGCAATTAACATGGACGTGACACATGAATTGCCCACAGATTTGTGTATTTGCAAAAGAGAGGAGTAACTCTGGGTCAGGCGTGATGACAGCCAACCTTCCGGGTTCCCCCCCAAACCCAGACTGGCCGCGCCCCGAGCCCCGAGCCCCATCAACACCCCATGCGTACATGCGTGGTAAGACCCACGACTGCAGTCTTGGTTTCCTGGGCCGATTATAGCCCTGAAGTCAGGCGCGCGTCACACGTACGCTTCCCGTGCCCTCCCCTCCTCAGAAATGGAGGGAAAAACTAAAAAAAGTGACAGGTTGTAGTCGGGTAACAAAACTAGAAGCGCTAAGAAATTACGAGTTGAGTTTAACTTGATAGAACAGATTGAACGTTCTGCAGGAGAGATACTTGCTGTCTTTCGACATGAGCTTGTCAAGTCACGGATGCGGGCGGGGCCCTGTGAGGTGGAGCGGAGGGGTGACCTCTGAGGTGTTCCGTGACCTTTCGGTTGGGGGCGGCGGACCCCCCAGAGGGCTCAGGGAATGGACAGACACCACCCCCCTTTGCAAGGCTCTCTGTTGTAGCACAGCAGATGGAAGGGCACAGGCTAGCACAGCCCTGGCTCTCCCCGGAGACGTCCCCGCACACGCGGGGATGCGCCGCGGGGCGCACGTGGGTTCAGTGGCTCTGGTGAGAGACGCGTGTTTTGTGCCCCCACGAAATCTGGAGGAAGGAAAACTGCTTCGATTTGACATTTTTTCAAACTTTATTCAAAAAACAAATGCTTTTGAAAATGATAATTTGTCTTTTTACTTGTAGGTAAAGGAGGGAGAGAAGTTAATGAAACAGTTACTAAAACTCCAGGTTTGTATACGAGAACAGCTATAGATCTCAGTCCGGTACAGCGGTTTGTTCCCTCCCCTGTGCAGCGACTCAGATTCTTGCCGCGCCGGTTTCTGACCCCACTAGCCCGGGAGCAAGCTGGCGTCTCCATTACGGAGAACACCGGGGCTGTGCAGACGTCTCCTGCTTTGGTCACCGCGGTGCGTTCCGGAATGAGCGTCCCGGGAAGGAAAGCCTTTGGCAGAACCTCACTCTGCTTCGTTAAGAGGGGCCCCGGGCAGTTAGCAGGCAGCAGTGGGCACATATTGGTGACAGAAAGTGGTATAATGGAGAGCCTTATAAAGAGGGTTGCGGCCTTTCCTCTAACGAGGAAACGGCAGCGGGCGAGGCCACGGCCCCCGGGAACCCCCAAACTCCGGGCACCTCTGCCTCCTGAGACGTGAATCATGGCTGCTTGTTGTATGTGGTGCCAGCTGAATGCGTGATAGAGCGAAGCAGAGAGACGCAGTCCCATTCCCTGTGAAGCTGGTCGTGGCTGCCCGTCCGCTGGCATGCCGTATCTGTGTTATAAATCTAGAGGACATTTAAACTGTACGATAGTCCTCGAACCATAATTTAAGTCAAGCTTTATTTGTAACAGAAAGCTTTCGTGAATATGTAAGGCCACGTTCCTAGGTTCTCCCTACGCAGGCTTTAACCCTCGTTTCTCGGACGCGAGAGCCACCACAGCATCCAAGCGCGGTGTGTAAAACAAGGTTACGTCGCGTGCGGTGCTGCGCACAGAAACGCTTAGACGAGGGAAAATGTCACCGCGTGACTGCAGGGACCACTTCTCCGTGCCCCATGACGTGTGAGAACGAGTTTGTAAACAGTCTTTCTGGGCTCCTGTGTTCACCTGTTATTTTCGACTCAAACACCGAGCGGAAGCGATGCTCCCCCTCCAGGCCACGCCGTCTCCCGTGGAAGGAGAGCGTCAGTGCTGTGTGTGCGCTGCTTCTGTCTGCGTGCGTTCTGTTTACGAGGCCGGAACAGTACATCCTGTCTTTTTTTTCCTGAAAGCGCATGCATGCCATCGCGGTACCTTATCTCCTTCTCCCTGAAGGGTCCTGCTCGTGAAATACGGTCCTTTCCCACGGAGGCGCGTTCCAACACCCCCGCGCTCTGGCCGTTCGCTGCCCTACGGCAAATGACCAGCGGCCGGTCCACGGACAAGGACCTAACGTACCCCCTCCCCACGCTGGCCACCACCAGGCGTAGCTTCAGGGAAGGGCTTCAGCAAGCACCCCTGCAGCCCCCCCCCCCCCCCGAGGGTATAAAGTCCTGGTAGGGAAAGCAAGCCGCCTCGATATTATGTTCAAGGCTACTCCCCTCAGTCCAGGAAGAGAAGCCACGCAGGGCTGGCTGGTTGGAAGCGGCCGCTGAGATGTGGGAGTCAGGAGGCTGGGTTTAAAGTCCGTGCTCAACAGGCCGATGCGTGGGACCCCTGTGTCGATACCTGAGTGTTTTTCTTAGTTAATTTCTTAAAGCGTTGTCATCAGGAAGCCGGGTCCACCCCGCCCCGTGGGGCTCACGTGGTAACACCCTGTCCGGCCCGGACTCTCCCGCTGCTCCGTGTGGGTTACGGGCCGGCCTGTCCGCAAAGGCAGGAGAGCGGCCAACCGGGCAACCTGGCCTCCAAGCGCGTGGGTTTGCTCCAAGGCGCGCTGAGGGGAAACAAACCTCTCATCCTGCCTCGCAAATCAAACCGCACGTGCTCACCGGCGCCCCTTGCGGGGGCTTTTGTCTAGTTAACCAGCAGGACCGGGCCAGCCCCTGACCCAGCTCACGTCCGGGACCTGGGAGGACCCCACGCTAACACCGCAAAAATGGCAGCAGCTCAGACACATTTGCTAGCAGAGCTGGGAAGAAATAAGTTTAATTTTCCTAATCAGTGAGTCCACAGAGAGCATACCTCAATAATCTTCCGGAGGGCTCTCCTGTCCCGCGTGGACGGTGATGCTTTAGAAGACTTCGCTGCCTTTTCTCTCTGGAGTGTGCGTGTGCAAACAGTGCGGGACAGCGTGGGACCCGAGCGCCTCCCCGGTGGTGGGACGTCCCTGGGAGGACAAAAGGGTTTGGCCTGACATATAAAGGGCCCGCGAACAAAGCGGCGCTGTCTCCGTAAGCGGATGGGTGCAGCCCACGTGGGGCCGTGTGTGCAGGCTGGGCAGCGTCACCCGTCAGTCCTCCGTGCCGCTTTCAGAGACAGCGCTGGGTGCTACCGAAACGTCACCACTTTCTGGGCCACTTGAGCGTGTTTGTCATTAATCACAATAAAATCTAAGCTGACGTCGGGGGTTCCAATTCCACACCCACTCCAGTCCCGGCAGGTCTGTGTTGCACCTGAAATATGTCTCCCCCAAAGCGACAAACACGTGTTTGGCCCTCACGGGACCCCACCTGGGCTCCCTTGGTTTCCACGCATGCAGGGCAGGGCCTGCACCCCCTCGCCCTCGTCTTCATCATCGTTCGCGCGTGTGGTGTCTGCCTCTCGGGTATAAGCCGCTCACACGTCTTTGCGCTGCGTCTGCTAGTCGCCCCGTGTTTCCTCCCGCAGTTCCGTCCGATGTGTTCTTCGCCAACTCGGTGTGGAAGGGGCACTTCGAGTATCTAGGGAAACAGCAGCCGGCGACCCTGACCGTGGACTGCTTCAACGCGACTAGCAGCAAGGTCAACGCCACCTTCAGCGCGGCCCCCCAGGCGGAGCTGAGGCTGACAGGTAGGCCTGCCCCGTCCTAATTGGGGGTGGGGTTGGGGCCGGCAGCCCCTCTGCCTCCTCCTGGGGCGCCGCGCCTGCGACGTTGGCTTTGCGTCCATCTGTCGGGTCATCTCGGGGACCAGGCCAGGCGGCATTCTCATCACGAAGGTCACAGCGAGGACAGAAAAGCGGGCTGGAGATGTCGCACATCACGTATTAAGTCAAAGGTGTAGGACTTAAGTCCAGAGAGGCACGGCTCTCCGCTGTATTTTTGGGTAGACTTCCCTTTTTGTTTGCATCCCTCGCTCCAGCCCTAGATATTCTCTTTCTTTAATGCTTTTGCTCCTCCTGAGTTGTCTCCTTTTGTTCTTCTGTTGGTCACCCCGCTGTCGACAACACAATGACAGCTTCAACCGTAGGCCACACCTGGTCGCCCGTCTCTGCCTGTCGCTCACAGAACTGGGGTCAGAGCGGCAGAGGGCCAGTCGGATGCAGACGTCCTGAGCCGCGGGTGGCGGGAGTGGACCCGGCCTCAGACGCAGGGCCACGGCGTCCCGGTCAGCGGCCCGGGGAGGCGGCTTCCCGCCCTGCCTGCGCACTCGGCAGCAGAGCCAGTCGCTGGGAGGTTAAACATGTACGTCCCTGGTTCCCACCAGAGACGAGCCGCTGTGCTTTCTGAAAGGAGTGACGTCACTGTCCCTCGAACCTGTGTTCTCTGCGCAGAAGAGACGGCCTCACTGTTGCCCGTTGGGACATGTCCGTGTCCCGTGGGCCGGGGACGAGCTGTCGTTGCCAGCAACCCCCGACCCGCGCCCCCCGCGGCGTCTCTGGGCGAGAGTGTCACACTGCCGTTCCGATGCATGAGGAGCTGGGAGGCGGGACCGTTTAGCCCCTGTAGGCCCAGGACCCCACAGGCCACCTGGGCGTGTCCGCCACCCTGACCGCTGTGCTGCTCCTTTAATCTCAGCGGGTGAAACTCGCTACGGGCAGGGGGACGGTCACGGGGCAAGGTGGCACTTCTGTCCCCAGAAGTGAGTACATGACAAACAGCAAATGCTCGATTTCACAGCGGAATAGAATGGAGGTCCCATCGCTTTATTCTTTCTAGGGGATAAACACGTTGAAATAGTCGCCAAAGGGAAGTGGACGGGACCCTCTCAGATAGACCAGGGAGGTGACGAGAAGTGATTTTAAGGGAACAGGTGCCAGAGCGAAGGTTTTTAAAATAGCAGTAATTTGTCTCCTCGGTGATGGTGTCGCCTGTGGGCCCCATTCCCGAGCGAGCAGGCCGCACGCCTGGTGCTCCGCCCCGTGAGCCCGGCCACAGGGGCGCGTCCCGGTCTCCCCGCAGGCGTGTACAAGAAGGAGGAGGCGCACCTGCTCCTGAAAGCCGTGCCAGTGAAGGGGGCGGCAGACGTCCTCGTCAGCAAGGCCGAGAGCAGCAGCTGGGGCCTGGACGGCTACGTGAGTGGCCGCGGGATGGCGGGCCCCGGAGGCATCACCGAGGGGCGGGGGCGGGGGCGTCCGTGAGAGGCGCAGGGGCGTCTGTGCCGGCCCACGCGGCGGTCCCTCTGCGAAGTGACCTGGCGCAGTACCTCATCTGACAACGGGAGAAACCGAGTCCCCAGATGAGATGCAGAGGGGCCAGGACGAATGGGTGCTTATCGCCGGGGACACAGTGGGAGGGTGGACTCGGGTCCTGAGGGTGGAGACAGAACTCTTCCTGAGGCTGCTGGCTGCCATGCTGAACGTCCCAAACTGCCATTCCCAGACAGGCAGGGACCGTGAAGACGTGCCCTTGAAGAGCCGTCTCTGCGAGTTAAGTATGTGTTTGCACTGTGACCCGTCACCCGACCCCAGGGGCCACATCAGCCCACAGTGGTGACAGAGTGCGCTTTACGTGATGAAGGTCATACATGAAGTCATAGTTTTGTCCCCCTTTACAAAGGACAGTTCGCCTGTGTGTATGTGGGAAACTTACTACCCACTTTTGAGGTCAAAATGAGTCTTAATTTCTATGTTAGTTGAAGTTCCAATCTATTTAAATGTCTAACTAAATAGTTTCACTGTAAGGAATGGCAAAAGGTAAGATATTCACCTGTAATAGCTAAACGAGGGGCACCGGCGATAGCAGGTAAACACAGAGAACACGCCTGACCTCGCTCCCTCCTCCTCTCCCCGCAGGTGTCCTCCGGACTGGAACGAGGAGGGTTCACCTTTCAGGGCGACATCCGCGGGAAGGACTTCGGGAGATTCAAGCTCGAGAGGCAAGGTAAACGGCACGCAGCTTGTTCTCCAAGGAAGGCCGGGTCGGGCTTCAGAGGGTGCCGCTGAGCGGTAAGGAGAAGGGCCGGGACAGCGAAAGGAACAGACTCGAACATAACGGCAGAGCCGGGCACGTTTCATAACTCAGTGACAAAACAGAGAAAACGCGCGCCGCAGAGCTGGACGCGGTCGGCGGACCCAGTGCGGAATTAACGTCCTTCCTGCAGAGAGAGTCCGCGTGGGGGGCGGGGACAAGGCAGCCAAAGAATTAAGCGAGCGGCATCACCTAAGGACATTATAAGAGGGGTTAGAAGTCACCAAAGAGCAACAAAAAGGGAATCAACTTCAAAAATATGTGTGACGGACACAAGATAGGTCATCGTTACTCACCAAAAGGTCAAAGTTGTTCAAAAGGATTTGGGGTGGAGAGCAGAACAAGGGCCCCGGGTGCGGACTCTGGCCGGCGTGGCGAGCGGGCGCCCATCGGGCAGCACTCGCTCACCCCGCAGTCCCGTCCCTGGAGTGTTTCACAGACAAGCGTCAAAACCCGTTTGCCTCCCCAGGGAGCTCTCAGGCAGGACTGTTTTCTCATAGTGGAAATTAGAAACAATCGCTGCATGCTGCAGATCCATCATGAAGGAACTGCTTAAATAAATAATTTTGTGCTGCGCGCTCGATTACATAGAAAATAATAGTTTCATTTAGTAGATTCCGTTAAGGGAACGAGGGCTACATATCGATGCGGAAAGACGTTCATACCTGCACGAGAAAACGCTCACTGGAGAGAGTCACACGGACGGATGGGTCCCCCTCCTCTCTCTGAGTTTTAGCTCAGTACGTACAGAAGAAAAAGGCTCGGTCATCGTGGACTGGAGATGAGTTAGGACATTCTGATTCTTCCTCCAAAATCTCGGTGGGGAAGGCAGCTCTGTGGCGACAGAGGTGCGGAGAAAGTGTCTGGTTTGTGCCAAAGCGCGCTCCACACGCCAGCCACTGCTGCCGGTGCTGCGGACCCAGGTGGAACCACGCATTTTCGTGGTGAGGTTAACACAACGTTTCTCCTGAAGGGCACCCACCGCTTTCTGTGTTGCCGGCAGAACCCAGTGCCCACGTTGCTTTGATAGAGCAGAGCGTGGCCGTGAGTGCAATTACTCGGTGATGGTTGTCACCGTCACCAATGAAGTCATGTCACCGTTAAGACTCTTACCAAGGCGAGGGGTTCCAAAGGGAACGTACCAGCCTGTAAACTGTCATATTGAAAAAAAAAAGAAAACTTGATCAAAAAAGATAATTGATCATAAAACACGTGGCCTGCACCATTCCAGACGCAGCCCTTGCAAACAGAAGAGCTCCACCTTATCACGCCGGCAAAGGCCGAGTTGCTGTCCTTCCTGGGTTATTCCGCTGGAGGTGCTGAACGAGGGCCGGGGACCCACACGAACCGCGAGCAGATAATCTCCGGCTCTGCGTCAGGTCGGCGGCTCCTTGCCCTCCGTCCGCCCTGCGGCATGTGCCCCGGGGATTTCCGTTCAGAAGACCCAAGCTTGCTCCTCCGATGCTCCTGTCCCAAACCATCACTTTGCCATCGCAGATTTTCTCCGTATCACCCATTTCTTTTTAATCTAACAAAATCCCAGCTCGGGTAAGCAAGCCTTATTCTCCCATGATGAGGAGGTGGTGGCCAGGATGCACAATCTGCTTCACGGAGGAATTTGAATCACAAGCAAATCTCCCATCAACTGATCAGAAAAGTCGGTGTTTAAGTCACAATTCAGACACATCTGTTAATTTAAGAGTTATGGCTACACCCTATTTTTATGGATAAAAAACAAACAATCTCTTAATGGTCACCAGTCAGTAGATAAATTAAAAAAAAAAAAAACAACAAAACATGATTACCATTAAATGGATACTAACTAAGTCAGCTTGAAAGACCACTCTAATGCAAAAGCTTATGGGGAAAACTGAACAATACATCGGTTTCCGCATTAAAATCGCATGATCCCCCCGCACACAGACGAAGAATGTGAAACACAGGCGAATCCTAGATCTGATACGGAACTTGGACCCAGGGTCTGTGACTACGGCCCAAAAACGGAAGCAGATCACCCAACTAAAAACTCAGCAAAGGATCTGAATAGACATTTCTCCAAAAAGACACGGACCATCAGTAAGCAGAGGACAGGACCCTCCACACCAGCCCTTCCCACCCACTGTACCACAAGGGTTCGTAGCACAGGCAGCACCCGGCAGGTGCTGACCCTCACGCTTAGGTCAGTAAATGCAAATGAGGGGTGCTTTGGTTTTGGGGAGAGGCCACAGCAGCACAGCAGCAATAAGGCAGCAATGGGGGGGGGCGGGGGGGGGGTGCAGTGGTGCAAATGTTCTTGTAAGGACCCCTATAAAATAACACTGGCAGGAGTCGGGTCACCCCCTTGGAGGGCAGCGAAGTCAGATACAGGGACCCTAAACGCTGCCCCGCTCCGTCCTGTGTGCTCAGAACCCTGCCGGTGGCAGGCAAAGGGACGACAGTGCAGCCTCACAGAAGGACGCTGGGAACGGCCTCCGTGCCTGCCAGCAGCTAACGGGCCACATAAGTCCCAGCCTGTTTAATGAACGCAACAGAATGCTGTACACCTGAGAAGTTAAGTCTGACTTACAGGTGCTGATGGGAGAACCCCAAAAACATGGTTCTGTTTGAAAAGCCAAATATAAAACATGTAAACCGTATTTCCGTTTCTTAGAAACAATCATATATATTAACAGTACTTTCTGGAAGAGCACTAAAAAGACCCAAAACCTAGGGGGAGGGGAGGCCAAGGGGCCCTTTATTTCCAGGGACCTTCTTATTATTTATTTCCATGCCTTTTCATGCCATTTTAATTAATAGCGTGTGCACGCGTTACCCTTTCAATTACGAAAACAAGGTAAATAGTCGAAATCCACTAGGAGCTCAAGGCAGCCTCTTGCTTCCTGAGACAGGCTGCCTGCGTGACTCACAAAGCCCTCCTCCTGCATGGTTCCGTGTTAGGGCGTGAAGTTCCCTGTGGTGGGGAGATCTTCCAGGATTTTATTGATTGGGAGTCTGATACCTATTACGGCCAAAAGAATATAGTCTTGTTCCAGAAAATAACTGCAGTTACCTGAAGCAGAAGACAAATGTATTCACACGGGGTGAAGAGGCTCCCCGAGTGTAGAAACACACCTCAAGAATGAGGTCCAGCAACTTCACGGATGCCGGGGCTGCTGATACACTGGGCACACAGCAGCTTCTCCTTACGTCCCAGACCTGTGCATGGAGCACCTGCTGGGTTCTGCATTCTAGTGCAGGCCCTGGGGATCAGGGGGGACGTTGCCCACACCTGCCCTGGCCTGACAGGACTTGCGCCCCTACATGCTGGGTGCCCCCCATTGTTAGCTGAGATGTCGCGACATGTGGTCTTCAGAACACACCTGTGGGGTGGGAGCCATTGGGGCGGTGTGCCCAGGCCACTCCCCACCCCACACCCTGCTGGTGGCTGGGGGTCCCTGCGGCACTGCCTCGGAGGACTGTCCCTGTGCCATCCTTGGCTAGAACCACCACCGGGGCATCCACGTTGTCGTCACAGCAGCAGGAACCCAGTCAAAGTGGGCGTCACTCCCTCCAAGGTCAGTGTCCAGGACGAGGGCATCCGTTCCGCCTAACCGCCCACCTGCCAGCACCCAGACGCAGGGAGTAGAACAAGAGCCCAGCGCGCAGGTGTGAACGCCTCTGAAAATCAGAAATTACATCTGATTCCGATGCGCTGATGTGGGCGGGGCTCCAAGAGACACGGTGAAGTTACAAAGAGCCGACATCAGGATGAAATAAATGCGCTTTAGAGCTGAAGGGCGCGGGGAGCCACAGAGCACTTCATCCGTGAGAGCCAGGCACAAGGGTTCTCTTTCCCTTTCTCTGTGGAAACTCAAGAACTTGTATTTTAAAAGCCCTTTGACTGTTTTACACATGTGATCATTTCCTTGTGTCGAGGTTTATAAAAAGAAATAAAACAAGGTTTCTCTGGCCATTGGCCATCCCATGCGCTCTGGAACCAGACTCCTGGAAGCAGCCCGCACCCAACCGCATCCGTGCGCACGAGGGCGCTTTACGCAAAGGCGGGGACTGGTTCTCCGGAGCTGCGCCCTGAGTCAGGCTGTGCGAGACCCTTCGCGCTCTGCGTGCCGGGAACGGGCCGTGGTCCAGTTCAGCCAACGGTCATTAGACTCGTCGGGTTCAGTGTCTCGGTCACGGAGGCTGCACCCAAGTCTCTCCAAAGGAGCGTCAGGGGGTCCTGACGGAACTCAGCTTCTGCTTCTCGTAGGATTTACTCTCGGGTGGAAAATTCGCCCCGCGGGTGTTAGCTGAGGCGTGAGCCACGATCCCTTTTGTCTTCCAGACCCGTTGAGCCCAGACCAGGACTCGGCGCGCCGCCCCCCGGGGACCAGCAGCGGCTCTGTCGCGGCAGCCATCCTCGTCCCCTTCTTCGCGCTCATCCTGTCAGGGTTCGCGTTTTACCTCTACAAACACAGGTACGCGCCGCGCCTGCGCCCGCTGGCTCGTTTCTCCTTTAGCAAGTACAAAGGGAGTTCCTACTGGGCGCAAAGGGAGTTCCTTCTGGGCACAAAGGGAGTCCCTACTGGGCGCAAAGGGAGTTCCTACTGGGCGCAAAGGGAGTTCCTTCTGGGCGCAAAGAGAGTCCCTACTGGGCGCAAAGGGAGTCCCTACTGGGCGCAAAGGGAGTCCCTAGTGGGCGCAAAGGGAGTTCCTTCTGGGCGCAAAGGGAGTCCCTAGTGGGCGCAAAGGGAGTTCCTTCTGGGCGCAAAGGGAGTTCCTACTGGGCGCAAAGGGAGTCCCTACTGGGCGCAAAGGGAGTTCCTTCTGGGCGCAAAGGGAGTTCCTACTGGGCGCAAAGGGAGTTCCTTCTGGGCGCAAAGGGAGTCCCTACTGGGCGCAAAGGGAGACCCTTGTGGGCGCAAAGGGAGTTCCTTCTGGGCGCAAAGGGAGTCCCTACTGGGCGCAAAGGGAGTCCCTACTGGGCGCAAAGGGAGTCCCTTCTGGGCGCAAAGAGAGTCCCTACTGGGCGCAAAGGGAGTTCCTACTGGGCGCAAAGGGAGTCCTCACTGGGCCCAAGGCACTGCCGCACGCGCCATGTCTTGAAAAAGTGCTCCAAATGTCTATTCGTTGGCCTGTCTCTATGAACAGGAAGGTGTCAAAATTTGGAGAGAAAAATTTAAATGAAATTGATCCTTTCCGTGGTGCGGACGTGGATGCCACAAATAAATAAGTAAATAAATAAAGCAAAAAATAAATCTTGAAGAAATTATAAATTCACATACATTTCTTGTGTCTGCGGAAAATGTATTACCTGGAGGAACTGGGCACCTGCCAAAATACTTAACATACTCTTTAGAATAGTAGCATTCCCTCCAGGTAATAAGAAAAAATTATGGTCCCACAAATAAGATTAATGTATGTTGAATGTGTTTAATGTTTATTTATGCAGTACAGGCATTTCTGCTTAATGCTGGCTAAAAAAGAAAAAACTGGCTTTAGGAGGTGGTTTTTTGTTGTTTTTTTAATGACTCATGGAATAGCTTTCACTCTGTGTCTTCATGGTTTTTTTTTTTTAATATAAAATAGTAAGAGTGTTACTTCAAAATTATAATAGCTGCTTGCAAGTATGTCTTCACTTTTTTGAGGTTGGTAACGTTCTCACTTTAAAGATGGAAACCGGAGAAAGGGATTGCAGACAGCATTCCCAAAACTAAAGACTCTGCGTCAACCTTGTGGGGGAAAGAGCCCCATGCGTGGTGAGCCTTACTCTCAGGCCCCGGGTGGCACTAGATGGAAGAGGTCCATGTGTCACCAAGTCCCACGACCGTCTCCAGAAAACCCCATCACTGGCGGTGCTTCTCCTCTCCTCACGTCCATTGCAGATTTTTCTTTCCCAAGATTCTCTGAGACATGTAATGGCCCTTGCGGCCCAGGCGTGCGTAGGAATTTACAATCCTGCACGTTCATGTTCGCTCTTTTGTGGCAGCCACAGGAACCGCCCGGAGGCGATGCAGCTCAGGGAATTCTTTTTTTTTTTTACACCTTTTGGAGCTTTGCCGGTGGGTGGGGCCTCCCACAGGTTCAAAAATTCCATCACACTTGGGCGCCATACTTCTCCCAGGGAAACCCGCCTCTGCCTTGCTGCGCCCTCTCATTAGGGCTCTCTGTGGGGAGTCCCAGGGTGCCTGACTCAGGATGCCCCCTCCTGGGTTCCGCCCCAAGTCTGACCCAACGCTGTGGGGCTCCCCAGTAACACGGGCTGGGTGGCGGGTACTCCTAACCTGGGAGGCAAAGGAGCTTTTAGCCGAGTTGAAGCTTCATTCACATGTGGCTACATTCGTTTACTGATCTTTCTAGTGGAGCGTTTTCAAGTCCAAGGTCAGAGCCCTCCCCAGCCCCCAGGACCCTCGCAGGCTGCTTATCTGCTGACACGCACTCTTTAGTTCCCTCTTTCTCCATGAACGCATTATAATGTCAGAAAATCTACTCGTAATCACTGAAACAGAAGTTTCTTTATATCAAGTGATGTTTCTGGTAGTGTGGTTATTTAAAGTAGGTTTTTACCACCTTCCCGTGATTTCTTCTGAAAAGGGGAGTAGAGGTGGGGGACGTGAACTAGATAGTTTCACATCTTTTATAATTAAAAAGCCTTTAATTCTCTAATCTTAGCTCTACATAGAAGTTTTCTTTTAACCAGAAAATATATGCAATGGTTTAATAATGAGGACAGCATCTTTTCTATAACTTACTTATTGGAGACAAAATTGTACTCCAAAAGACAGCTAGCATTCAGTGAATGTTAGTAATGGCGGCGTACGAAAGTTGCCCTTTATATTTTAGTTCAGTCTTCGTAGTCCCGGAGGGTGGGCACCGCGATGCTTACTTTATGGCGAGGCCGGCTGCCCAAGGTCGTGAAGCTTAGAGGTAGACAGATGTCCAACCGGAACGCCAGCACCGGCGTCTCCCCAGTTTCCCGGGATGAATAGTTGGAATCGGACAATTCTTTGATTTTGGAAACCACTTCCATTTTCAAAGTTCTCTTGATCGTCTCAGCCAGCCCTTCAGCGGAGTAGCCCGCGAAGGGGGAGAGCCGTGGCGCCTGCCGTGGCTCTGTGCTGTCCTGTCGGCGCCCGTCCCCGCGGACAGGAGAGCCCGCGCCTGTGCGGCCCGGGCCTTGGGAACCGGCCTTCACGGGGCCTTGTCTCCTCTCCTCCCAGGACAAGACCCAAAGTGCAGTACAACGGCTATGCCGGCCACGAGAGCAGCAACGGGCAGGCGTCCTTCGAGAACCCCATGTACGACACGAACTTGAAGCCCACGGAAGCCAAGGCCGTGCGCTTCGACACCACGCTGAACACGGTGTGCACCGTGGTATAGCCTCCGCCCCGCAGGACGGACCCATAGCCATACCTCCGACGGGCAAGCAGTGATTCCTTTGGTGCCATGGCCCCTTCCCCTCCCCTGCCGGCAGCGACCTTCCACGTCTGGTACCGCAGTCGTGCCGCGGGGATGTCCAGAGAACGTGCCGTCTCCCGCGGGCCGGCCATCCCTGTCCGGGGCCTGGCTGTCCCTGCGTGGGGCCGAGGCGTGCCTGAGGAAGACCACCCGGTCACGCCGTGCGCCCCCTCCGCGCCTCGGACGTGCTGGCTCAGGTGGCGGGGAGGCCTTGCCATGCAGCCCGTGGGGCACGTGGCTCCATCCTGTGGACGTGACGGGACCGCGGCGTGTGGGGTGTGTTCTTCTGACCCCCGTGAACACAGATACTCTGGGAAAGAAGCTCTCTTGAAGAAGACAGCTCCCCAGGAGAGGCACACACCCACACACGCCCCACTGTCCTTCCCGAGAGCCGACGCGCTTCCATCCCCCCCGGCCCGTCTCCTGGGCCCTCCGCCGAGCCCCCCGTCAGCTGTTCTATCGCAGGAGTTCTGATGCACAATTTTTGCACTAGTGTGTTATGAATGACTAAGATTCTGATAAAAAAAATATACTATTTACACAGGGTTTATACACGCTCCATACGCACTGTATATAGACATCCTCTCATTCCCCGCGCTGAGTACCCTACCATCAGCCGAGCTGACGTGTAAGAGAGAGAAAATCCCCTGCTCTGGCACAGGTTTTAAAAGAAATACGGTATCAAAGAGATTTATTTTATTATTGCTTCTCTTAGCGACATATCTGTGTTGAACTCATTGAAAACAAGAACAAGAGGCCTTTTATTTCCCACGTTTCTCATGTTCATCGCCACGCCAGTCACGTCTGGAGGAGGCCGCCCGCGCTTGCCACCTGCCGTGTACAGATGTGAATAGTAATTTATTTCAGACGCGCGTGGACGTGTGGGTTGGAGCCCACAGTACAGTCTTCCCTGTGCACCCCCTGATGCTGCACTGCAGACGGAACCCACTGGACGTGTCCCTCGGAGGCAGGGGGCCCCGGCCACGCTCTCCTCCTGCGGGGCCACGTCTGCTGTCTGTCTTCTGTCTCACGCACTTCCCGATGGGAAGCCAGTCCTAGGGATGCTCCAGGTTTAGAATTCCCGGTGGTAAATTAGAAATGGCAGCATCGACCACCTAGGCGTGATCCCCAATGCGGAGGCGACAAAAGAGGACCCAGAGGATGCAGCAGAGACGTCTGTTTTTATTGATGACCGTCTGACAAAAATGCTCTGGAAAGGGGGCTCCTACTCGTGGTTGGGGTTCAGCACCTATTCCACACGGAGAAGACCTCCCCATAGTGCAGAGTGGCACCCGCGGAAGCGCCGGTGGGTTGAGTCCCCCTTGTCCTTGCGTGGGGGCGTGTACGCCCCTCGCTCCAGGTCTGGCGCGCTGGTGTGTCTGCTGCAGGTGTCAGAGCAGGGCCTCAAACACGAAAAGTGGGGAAAAGACCAGGCAGGATGACAGCTTGCTGTTTCCCCGTCCCATGCGCTGCTCTGTGCCCGCCATTCTGTCCTCGGTGAGGAGCACGTGCCAACGGGAGGGTGTTGCCAGCCATCCTGGCGGCTTCTTGGCCTTTGGGGTCCCACAGTCTCGTGCAGAACCCTCTGTACGTCTCCTCTGGCCCGTGACCGGAGCTTCGCTTTGCACCTGGAGTTCACATCCCTGTCCCTCCCTGTCAGACTAGGTGAGGGGGGCCGGAGGCAGGCCCCCGGGACACACTGAACCCAGACAGAGGCTGTGGGGGACGGGGTGGTGTGTGCGGGGCCCGGGGTCCCCCTGTACCTTAGGTGTATGTATACTTACACACGTGTGATTGTACTGGACATACCTGAGCTTGAGTCATTCAAACCAGGTGCGGACGGCTGACTTCAGAGTCTGAACTGATGACTCCGTCCCCACGCGCCTGCCTTGCGGGCTGACCCCTGACATGTGAGACCCGGGAAAGACGGGGCACACGTGCCAGACCCCACGGATCAGGTTAGGCGTCCCTTCCCTCGGCTGCATCCGCCCTCCGGGGGTCAGTTTGGAGCCTGTTGTTTAGACAAAGCTCCTCCCTGTGGGCATGCACCGCCCCAGAATCTTCCGGAAGCCTCCCCCTGCCCCCCCACCCCCCCGGACCTGGGGAGGGCACGCACGCTAACGCGGGTCCTGTGCTTGAAGCTGTATGAACGGCTGCGCGTTACACACATCTTGCCTTCCTCCAGGCTATAGCTGCAATAATTTCTTTTCTTCTGTAAAATATTTTGTAAACAGCGACAAAAAAAAGCTATTATAAAAAAGGGGGGAGAGACGACCGCCATTCCAACCAGGCCCCGCGGCCGCCCCGCCCGCCCCGACACCTCGCCGATGCTGCTGACGTGAGCTAGGTGCAAAAGACCTTTTTTGTACAGAGATCTATTTTTTATGAAGAATTTGTAAAATTATTAAATACGCTGTAATTTTTTGATTAATGTAGGTAAATTGTTAAAAAAAAATAAATGTTTTTACAATACAAAACTGTAATTTTCCCAATAATGTACATTGTACCATCTCTAGCTGATTTTTCAGTCCCAATCCTATTACACACGTATTAATCTTACCGTGGCCTGTTAAAATGAACAGTATCTTTTTTTTGTCAAAAAAAAAATTATAAAGACAGTGTAATATAGCCTGTGCATTGCCACCTACCTTTAAAGCAAATCAGAGTTCTAATTAAATATTTAATTTTACATTTCTACATCCGGTTTGAGTTTGTTTGAGCTTCCTCGTGTGGCTGTCGGGGGGCGTTGGGGGCAGGGGAGCAGCCGGGTTTTGCGCGGCTGGAGGGGGGCTCCCCGTTCTCCCCAGGCCTGGGCGTCCCCGTCGTGATTGACAAACAGCAGACGGAGGAGGAGCCGTCGGATGCGGAACAGCGATGTTGAAGCTGACAGATTTCTTCATGGTTTGCCTTAAAGTCAAGGAGAGTTTCATTCCCCTCCAAACCAAAATCCAGCCTTATTTTTAGGATAAAAAATCTTAAGTTCCTTCTGTAAACCTTTTTTGAAGATTTTATTTATTTGTTTTTAGAGAGAGGGGAAGGGGGGGAGAGAAACAAGGATCGGCTGCCTCTCCCACACCCAGGACTGGGGACCTGACCGGGAATCACACCGGCGACCTTCCGGTTCACAGGCCGGGCTCGCCCCACTGAGCCACACCAGCCTGGGCACGTCCTGTGGACATTTACGACACCGACACATGGCCTGAGAAGGTCGTATTCGGGGGCCATTCAAATGCCAGCGCGGAGGGCACTCAGCAGCAGCCTCAGGCCCTCCCAGCCCGGAGCGGCCGCGTGCCCTCCACCCACGGCCGGGCGCTGGGGGCCCCGCAGGCGGGACGTCCGGCAGTTAACGCCGACAGCCCCATTCCCCTGAGAGTCAGTTTATTACAAAACGAAAAGCAACCAGTGAAAAGGAGCCCCCGGTGGCTTCAAAGTAACCAAAGGCCCGGAGCTCACCCACAGGCTGGGTCTCTGCGGAATCGGCAAACAAAAAAAATTTACGTAATTAAATGTATCCGTTTTTTTGCTGCAGCTGAAAGTTTTCTGTCCTTCTAACCGCCCATCTTTTTTGTTTCATTTGGTTAACGATGAGCACCTAAGAATTCTAGGAGCATAAACCCTCCGTGTCATCAGCTTTAGCGTCTCCCCAACTACTCCTGCGTCATGGGGTCTCGGTAAGTGAGTAACTGGAACTTGGGAGCTCAGACCCCGAGAGCAGACAGCCATTCCCTTGGGGGGAGGGCAGGTGGGGGGAGGAGACGAGGGGGAGGGGCGGCGGGGTGGGGGAGGGCGTCTGCAGATCCTCGACATCAGCTGTGTTCTGCAGAAACTCCCTGAAGGACTGGGCTCTAGCTTTCTGCTGTCCCAGAGCTAAGGGACGTTACTAAAGCTTCGTGGATTCAGTGACGATGGCTGACAGAGCCCCTTGAGTGCTCGGTGCGTCCGTGTGGCTGACGGCTGGTCCGCCCGAGGTGACCCTGGCCTCCAGCTGCCTAACCGAGGCCCAGGTGCTGAGCACAGGCGGGCGTGGCCACGGCGCAGGGAGCGGCCCAGCTCCCGGCTTAGCAAGGACACGCGCCTTCCTGGGTTCCCCGGAGCAGCTGCCCACGGAGAGACGCGGGTCTGAAGCGTTAACAAATGTTGTTTTTCTAAGACCGCAAAGAGTGACAGTTTTTTTAAACTTGTCAAAGAAATGGAGAACATCAACTTTGTCTCAGCTTTCACCTGGCGGAGGTGTATGTAGAACAGGCGCCCTCAGGCGCTGCTGGTGGCGTTTCAGGGGACCTGCTGCCGGCCGGCCCGGGGGAGGGCGGGGGGCAGGTCTTGCATGTTCTCACCACAAACAAGAAATGGTGATTATGTGACAATGGAGGACTGAGGTCACTCTGGTGGTGACGTTCTGCAATGCATTTGTGGGTCAAAGGAGCCGGCTGCCTCCTTAAACCTACGCAATGGTACAGGTCGGGTGAAGCTCGGTAAAGCTCAGAAAAACACTCCCTCACATCCGCAATTCCATTTTAAATACCCCATCAGGCAACGCGACGCACACGTGGCCCCAAAGGACCCGGGGGAACGGGCTGGTTCTGAGGGCAAAGCCCTGGGAACCGGCCGAAGGCCGTTGGTGGGGAAACTGAGTTCACACGGCGCGCCGGCGCCGTGGGCGGTTGGTACGCAAGGAGGAGGGAACACAGAAGCCCGCGGTAAGCCAGCAGCGAAGTTCATTTAAGTGGAAAGGGTCACACAGAGCTCAGCCCCAGGCTCCGGGCGCGGACGTTACTGAGCGCAGCAGGAAGGGAATTTAAGAAATGGCATCCGTGCTCACTTCCGCTGAGGGGACCTGAGAATCTGAAGAAGGACCAATGAGAAAGAGACTCGTGTTCCACCACACGTTTTACAGCCTGAAAATGCATGTGTATGACCGGCTCCCCCAGTGGAATACACACCCCCACACTGAACACAGACAAACACACGTGTGCGTCTGAGGGTCAGCCTCAAACGTGATGGGGTTGCCCGTCCCTTAAGATGGGTGGTCCCGATTTTGAACCCAGGCTCTCTCTTTGGTCTTTGCTCCCAGAAACTGGCCAGAGAAGACTAGATTTTGAGGCAGTAAACAGTTCACAAATAGTCTGTCGTTCACCCCGTAGGTGAGGCAGGGCCTCCCCCCCCCCCCCCCAGAAGTCCACGTTCAAAAAGATACCAAATAGAGCTGCCAGAGGCAGAAGCTGGGCTGGCCCGTAGTATCAAGGAAAAGTCCGAACGAAGGTTTGGACCCCACTGGGTGGCGGTGCCCTTTAGCCCAGAAGATGCGCAGACTGGCCACTGCTAACAGGAGAGCCCGTGAGGGCTTGCGAGGGTTGTCAGATCAATTCACTTGCAGGTGTTTGTAGAGTTCCTACTGACTACCAAGACTTGGGTTAGGTTCAGAGCTCAAAATAAACAAACCTGGGTCTAGGCTCCGAAGACCATCCTAGGCCCTGGAGAGAGGCCAGTGCAGAAATAACTCACTGCTGTCATGCACAGTAAATATGTTCTTCTGCGCTTGCACGGAGGGCTGGCCCTCTCCGGGGGCAGAGCAGGCGGGGAGAGTCCTGCCCAGGAGCTGCCGACGCTGACAGAGAGCTGCTTTCACGGGGCCCTGCCGTCCTTATGACTCCTTCGTAGATGAATAAAACTAAAGTCGCGCAAACGTCCATACTCAACGGCTGTTTGCTCAGCTCGTTAGTCCTGGAGAGCACAGACCCTGGATATTGGGGGCGTCCTCGGGCCTACAGTGCATGTGTTTCCAAGGTTGTCCAGGTCACATGTTCTGTGATGTTCCTCGACTCCTCTGGAAACTGGTTTTTCCTTAATGGCTCATCTCCGTGAGGAGAAGTTCTCTCAGTGACAGAAGACCTGCTGCCACAGCTCCGGCCATCGCAGCCACGCCGAAGGCAGACCAGACCGTCCCAGCGTGTGACGAAGGAGAGGGCGGACGGACCACAGCCACACTCTTTTGTATCAAGAAAGCCAGAAATGTCACAGAAGCTCCCTCCCTCCCTCCCAGCCCTCACTGACTTCCATTTCCAGCTCATTGGCTGGAGTCCGGCCACAAGCCACTCACTGATGTAAGGAAGCTGGAAAAAATACAGAATGAAAATGTTCACTATCGTTATAACTCATCCCCTGGGGACGAGTCAGAAGCGCCCCAGTTTCCATCTGTGCTTTGATGTTAACAAAAATAAGGGGAATGAACTTCTTTACAACCTTCTGCTGCTGAGAACAAAGGAAGGGTCCCAGCTCTCACTCCACATAGAAGGCAGACCGGCTGACTCCCGCCGCGGGCAGGATGCCGCCCGCTCAGCTGTTTTGCATCATCAGGCCTCACGCCCCGTTCTCACTCCTGCTCACCCGCGCCTGCTGGGCCGAGTTGGGGCTTTAGAACAGACCGAGTGTAGGAAAGGGAAGGGTGCGAATGCACGTGCTTCCCGCTGGAGCTACGGTTCTTCCCAGGCAGGAGCAGGCGCTCAGGGGTGCCCTGGGCTTGCACTGGGAAAGCGATTTACACCGAAGTCACCTTTTTCCTCCCCTACGGTTCTGAGGAAGTGTGGGTGCGTGTGCATGCGTGTGAAAGACCCAAGCCCGCGTTTTGAAGGAGAAGGCGGGCAGGCGGCGACAGAAGCAGCCTGGCAGGGAGCACGTGCGTGGGGGTCCCCGGAGGCGCCGCCGTAACAATTCACTGGAAGCCCCAGCCGGCCTGCTGCCCCGTGGGCGCGCCATTGGGAGGGCAGGTCAGCGTGTGAACCAATAACCCGCATCCTGCGGGTACAGTCCGAGGGAGAAAACCCCACCTACGACTCTGAAAGAACACCACACGCAAGCCTGTGTACTAGACAGAAAATTAAGACACGTAGATGTGTTGACCGAGGGCTGAAGAGCAGAGATAAATGAATATCTGAGAGTAGGAAAAGGGTCGCAATTTAAAATAAAATTGGAGGAGTAAGTACAGGAGGCCAGGAAACACGAGCATCGGTCTGTGTTCCGACGTAACGGGGACATCCCTGCGCGAGACCGCGCAGACGGGGAGGGCGGGCGTCACGGGAGGAAGGCGGGTTCCCGGCGTTTTCAGTTCCTTCTCTAACGTTTTGCTGGGTTTGCTGTAATAATGTGAGAAAATGAAAATGGGAGAATAAAACTTAGGAAAATCATTGAAAGGAGCGAAATGACCATCATTTCCAGACACCAAATACGCTTGCCGCCCCCTGAGGATCTGCTTTCTTGTCAAAGACTCGCCCACGGTCCTCGTTGCCCGGGCAACAGGAATCACGGGGACACGCACACATGCAGCGGGCCTCCTTTTAGGGAGCAGAGTTCGGATTTGAAATTCAGATCTACCCCAGGCGGGATAATAGGGAGGAACTAGAATATCCGTCTGCTGCTGGTGGGGATTTAAAAGGGTGCGGCCAGTGTGGGAACCAGGTTGACAGTTTACTAATATGTAGCAAAGCAAGAGGAGAAACGTATAGTCTTCCCAAACCACTCTGCCCTTCCCCCATCAACTAGCTTTTCCCCTGTTTCCCCAGATCTTGGGGAACTCTCTCTCCAAAACCAAGCGCACAGCTTGTTCACGGTCTCCAACCCCAGAGCTGAGACATCCTTCCTAGACCAGAGGCGCTGGGTCAGCTGCAGGTCATGGTGAGCCAGCCGTGCGGGCACAGAGCAGGCCTGGCCGAGCTCGGGGCTGCGCCATCGATGGAATGACGGAAACAACCTCCTCGCTCGAAACCAGCCCCCCAGGGAGGCCAGAAGCGTGAGTTCAAAGATACCGATTGCTCAGCCAATACTTCCAGGTTCCGCGGGCCGGGGAGCAGCAGCTGGAGTGTGTTAAGCCTCAGCGAAGAGATGCGGCTGGAGACCAGGTGTCTGCAGTCTGCCGTCCCCTGACCTCCAGCCCCGCCCCTTCCCCTAAGCCAGCGGCCTGGGGACAGGGAGGCTGCCCTGGCCGGACGCTCGTCGCTGGGAGCATTGTCTGGTGAACCGAAGGATTGCAGGTTTGAGTCCCAGCCAGGGCACGTGCGTAGGTTGTGGGCTGCATCTCCTGTTGGGGTGCGTATGGGAGGCAACCAGTTGATGTCTCTCTCTCTCTGTCTCTCTCTCTGTCTCTCTCAAAAAAAAGAGGGAGCCACGGGCTGGGAACATGGGCAGTCTCCGGAAGCCTCTAGAAGCGGCAAAGGGCAGGACACACTCTCCCGAGGGCCCCCAGGAACACACAGTGGCTTCCACCAGCAGACACTCCGAGGTGTCCTCCCCGCCCGGGGCTGCCGGAGAGCAGGGCTGCGCTGTGAGAACCTCTGGGTCTGCAGCCAAGGACCCTAAGGACTGTCTGTTTAAGACTTTGCAAATCCACAGGAAAATGCTTCGATACACGGCAGCTCTTCTGGTCTAACATTATTTAAATCCGATGCTTTTTGGCCAGAGAGTGTAAGATCAGCTGAGTCCAGGGCACGCGGGGGGCCAGGTGTTGGGGGGCGGGGTGGTATTTTCTGTCACCTGGAATGAGAAGATTCTTGATGGATTCCAACAGCAAAGAACGTGGCATCTGCCCACCTTAGTTAATTGTCACGAAGAGCTTCATCGTCACTATAGAAATTGTTTGGGGCATTTCAGGAAACGAGAAGCTAAATGTGAGACCAGAAAAACGTGGGAAGACCGGCGTTCACAACACCTGGGCTTCGCATTTGGGATCTCACGGAGTTACAGCGTCCGGGGCCCGAGGCCACGGGCCGCGCCGGGAACCCACACGCGCTCCTCGGGCAGATAACGCTGAAAACGGCAGGGCTGACCTCTTTTATTTCAGCCTTAGGAAGTCTGAGCAAATGTTCACCAGGCACGTAGATTTCAGCCGTGCTAAGAGCGATGCTCGCGGCACGGAGGGACCCCTGCCCGTTTTAAAGGGCGCCACCTGGAGAGGAGATGCGGGCCCCCCCGCCCCGCCACACGGCATACAGGTCCCCAGAGTCAGTCGGGGACCTCCCCTGTCTGAGGCGGGGCCATCTGCTTGCAGTCTTCCCACCACTAGGAATAACCTCACCGGACTGTGGACCCTCCTGCCCCGGCGTCTTTCCCGGGGCCCGCTCCCCGGCAGACCTCACGGGGGGGGGGGGGGGGCGTTAACTCTCCCTCCCGGTCTGGCAGGAAGCGTAGCAAGGGCTCCATACATTTTGTTCACAGATTTTAAAATGAGCGTAGGGACTTCCAGCCCTGGGCGTGAGACCTGTCCCCTGTTTCAGCTTCCGATATGTTAAAATGTGGGGAAAAAGCACATTGTAAGTATAACCTATAGGGGTCTATACTTTTCACACCCTTCGTAGCTTAAATTTTAGGTTAAATTTTATGTTTTATATTACTACTTGCATATATATTTAAAATAACGTTTAAATCGGTTCCATTTTCGCTGTTGCGGTTTGGGCGTGTTTGACCACAAGGAAGGGTGTATTTGATGGGGTGAAGTCCCCCAGAAGTGCTGACCCGGAAAACTGTCCCAGGGCCGGGGGACAGTCCCATCACAGAGGGACGGGTAAGAGAAAATAAAGCTGAGCTCGCAAAGCGCCGAAGTTGGACGAGAAGCGAATACGGTTTATTGCTGTGATCTTGGAACTGGCGGCCCCAGGGAGTTCCCGGAAAGGAAGGGGTGCGATCTTCTCGCCCGGAACGCAGACAGTTCATTGCTTTTCCCGTGACCCTCACTGTTACACGATGATTTGGAAACACAGGGCACACTCCTCTGCGTGGACGTACGGAACCCGCTGCCCCGTAAGTGTGAGAGCCCTTCGGGGTGGGGGGAAGGGTTACTGTCAGTCATCTGGGGCGCGTCTGTATTGTCTCAGGGGCTGTTTAAGCTGCTCACTGGGGTTAACAAATGACTGAGGACCCTCAGTGTGTAAATCAATCACTTCTCCGTCCATTTTCTTGCAAATCTGTGATCTAGTTAGCTAATTAAAAATAAATGAAGTTTTCCAGAACTGGAGTAGCAATGACTCCCGCCTCTAGCTTGGCAGTTTAAATGACATTGCATAGAAGTCATCGCCTTCAAAATGGTATTTTGCTACTCAGCTGGAGAATTTCCATGATTCATCAGTTGACCGTTTTATTTCATCGTGCGCTAATTAGCTGTATAATGTAATTATGCGTAAACTCTAATTGATCCGTCAATCAGCAGGAGCAAATTGTGATTATTACGTGGCCTCGTTATGGTTTTCCCCAAATAAACCAGCATCCCCCACACCTCGTGTGCCTTTTATTCCTAAAGACGATCGGGATCTCGGAGTCAGCGAATGGATTGTGACCTGAGACTCAGCCCTGTGCTGGGCGCTGGGTCTCGTTCCCTGGCAGTGACCCGTGTTTGCAGACGCTGCCTTCCACGCTGCCCTGAAAACCTCGCAGACTTGCTTTTGTTTCTTGGCTCACGGTCCAGCTCAAACGGAGGCAAACCTAGGTTTTAGGGAGTGCGTGAACCCTTTGCACCTGTCAGGACATCCTTGCATTCGCCTCACTGCTTCCTTGTTAATTTGGTTTTTATTTTTAGTAAAATTATCTTGCCCATAATTTAAAGAGCCAGTGCGTGTTGCAAGGTATAGCAGCTCCTGCAGGCGGCCGCAGTCCGTCCTTTTAATACTTCCTGATGTTTCCCTTTACAGAAATAATTGTTATTTTTAACTGCGGATTATCGATGTCCTCCTGTGGCAGTATTTCACGCATCTGGGTTGTAGATGGTGGTCGGCACCCCCCCCCCCCCCAACACGGCCCCTTTCTCCTCCTTCCCGTTGCTTTCTGTAGTTTGGCTTCGGCCGGAGCTGCTCGCTGCCCAGCCGTGTGCCTCACGCGGTGCCTTCCCTCCTCTGAGCGTCGCCCCTGCTCTCAGCGGTCACCCCCCACCCCACCCCGGGGAGATGTCGGGCCCTATCCACCCAGCGCCGTGATCTGGGCTCATCTTTCACCCTGGCTTCCAGAAGGTTCCTTTTGCCTGGTGGACATTGCCCAGTCCCGTCTGGGCCAGCCTCACAGGTGGCCCCTGGCCCGCGGCCATTTCCCGGTGGGTTCCCAGCCTCGCCCGGCTCCGGGGCTCGCTCACTTGCCGGGAGCGCAGGCACCCCCAGGGCGAGCATCTCCGAGCCGCGTGTGAGAGCCTGTTGTCCTGAGTTGTCTTTGCTGCGTCCCCAGACTTACTGACGGCTGTGATGGATTCTAACTACAGTTGTTCCGATTCCTCCTGGCTTTCAGTGACCTTGTTGAGACCCGAGTGCTATCTATGGACTGAAGAGTCAAACCACCAAGGAGCTAGAACAGTTATAAACATACACACCACTCATCGAGGCCGTCAGAGCACCGAAAGGAAAACCGACAGAAATGACGGGAGAAATAGACAATTTTACAGTAACAGTTGCAAAAGTCAGTGCTTTCCTTTCAACGTCCAGCAGAGAAAGAAGGCAGAAGGCCAACAGAAGTAGCAAGGCAGTCCTATGGATCAACTCCACCTAAGGCCATGCTGCAGGGACCCTGTGCGCAGACACGCAGACACGCAGACACAATGGTCACAGTGGGTTGTGTGTGACAATGCCTCTGTCCTGACCGAGACACTTCAAAAGGGCAAACACGGAAGGAAACGGTAGTTGAAGAAACGCACAGTAGAATCGCCGCAGAGAAACTAACCAGTGCAGAGGAGCGGTTTTGGAAATGTCTCCTTAGGCAAATACCTAAACTATAAACTAGTTAATAGTCCAGAACATGCTTAATTGTCTATTTCAGTTTAAGACCAATTAGCTATGGATAATTTAACAATAGTTGTAACCAAATGTAAAATTTCAAATTAGATGTAGGAGATAGACTATCATTACATTTGGGATTTTTTTCTAAACTCAATACGTATAAAAGAGATAATACAGCTCCATTTTCTAAACACATCTTTCTTAAAATTTACTTGTTGAATGTATTCGGGGTGGCACTGGTTGATAGCACTATGCAGGTTTCGGGGGCACAGTGCTACAGCACCCCATCTGTACACTGTTGTGTGCCCACCGCCCCAGTCAGGTCCCCTCCCTCACCACGTGCCCCCCTGTACCCTCCTCTCCCTCCCCCACCCCACTCCCCTCTGGCCGTCCCCCCACACTGCCGTCTGCGTCTGCGAGTTTGTTTTCTTTGCTCAGTCCCTCCCGTTCTTCACCGGGCCCCCCACGCCCCGCGCCTCTGACAGCCGTCGGCCCGTTCTCTGTCTCCGCGCCTCTGGTCCTGCTGTGTTCCTTTTGCTCGTTAGAGTCCACACGTGCGTGAGACCCTCCGGTGCACGTCTTCCTCTGGCCGGCTTGTTCCGCTCAGCACAGCGAGCTGCGAGCCTGTGTGCCACGCACGCTAACTCCACGGAAAGGGACATCTCCTTACGGTAAAGGCCGCGCCGCCCGGCACCCTATCGACGAGGTATGTAGCAATCTGACCTATTCCCTATGAGTTTTAATATTTTAAACTCCACGTTAGATAGCTTTCCTGTAGAGGAAAGTAATTTATACGTGCAAATCACTCCTCTTTCATTCTGCATTCACACGGGGAGCAAGGAGATGAGTTATGATAAGTACATGTAGCTTCATCTTAACTATGATTGGCGTCTGGGCCCTTCTCCTGTGCTGGGTTCCAAAAGTTTTATAATAGAATAAAATACCACCAATATCAATGAGCATCCCTTTATTTTGAAAAATTACTGAAGAAAATCATATCTAAAGGGAAAATGGGATGCCATTGAACCCAGTAGTCCAATCTGGATAGCAGCAGAAGTTTTAAATAAAGTTAAATCTTAGAAACGCGATAGGAGAAACTGGCGACTGCCATACACACATGCACGTGGTGTGTGTGTGTGTGTGTGTGTGTGTGTGTGTGTGTGTTCATGTGGGGGAAGTTTAAGATACGGACTTCCTTCCGGCTGAGACAGGGGAACACCACTTCTGAAGGCAACAGGAGGGCATCTGAGGAGGTGACGCAGTGCATGTTAGCAGGGAAACACCGTTCTTCGGTGTGGGTCTGGGTGGATGTCTGTGACAGAGTGAAGCACCCTGAGTTTTATCGTACGTACCCGGTGGCTGAGTTTCCCGCATCTCTGTTGCGCTAACTTTTCCAGGCCTCGGAGCTTTGTCCTGCCCCATTTCACTGAGAAAATGCCCGTCCCGGCCTGCACGTGGTTCTTGCGTGTCCCGCCCCGCTGGGACCCCCTGGGAAGCTAAGCCAACCAGGACCACCTTGTTTCATCTTTAAAGGAGCTAGGGGAGCGCGGAATCGGGAGGAGAGCCCCTGGACCGAGAGCTCCGGGCCGGCGGTCGGTACCCTCCGCCCGGGGAGGCTGGAGACCTCACATCTGACGCGCAGAGGAGGAGGGAGCCGAGGACGTGAGACGGAGGCCTGCGTCGTGTCCGGTCCGTCCTTCGGGACACCGCGGCCCACCCTTTCTGTGGTTCTGTGCTCCTCTGTGCTCCTCGTGTGGCTTCCAAGCTCAAGCTCCTTTGAGTTGGGCTCTGACACCGGCACCCGGGCCCTGTCTGCACCTGGGGGTCCCTGTCTTGCACAGGGGGGTGCCCTGTCTGTGCCAGGGCCCTGTCTGCACTGGGGGTCCTGTCTGCACGCAGGGGGCCCTGTCTGCACGCAGGGGGCCCTGTCTGCACGGGGGGGCCCTGTCTGCACTGGGGGTCCTGTCTGCACGCGGGTGGCCCTGTCTGCACGCAGGGGGCCCTGTCTGTGCCGGGGCCCTGTCTGCACGGGGGGGCCCTGTCTGTACTGGGGGTCCTGTCTGCACGCAGGGGGCCCTGTCTGCACGCAGGGGGCCCTGTCTGCACGGGGGGGCCCTGTCTGCACTGGGGGTCCTGTCTGCACGCGGGTGGCCCTGTCTGCACGCAGGGGGCTCTGTCTGCACGCGGGGGGGCCCTGTCTGCACGCAGGGGGCCCTGTCTGCACACGGGGGGGTCCTCACCTTCCAGGATCCCCTCAGCCTCAGAGGGCCTCCCCTCCACCCCCCGTCAGACCTCCATGGACAGGGGTTTGTTCGCAGGATCCGGGCCACCCAGAGCAGCTGCTGGCACCACTACACGCCCACGCGGGTGTGGGTGAGACTGTTTCTCTTTAACAGACAGCCGTCTGAGCGTCACTTCAAGAAGACCGGCCTTTCTGTCTTTCCCTCCCAGCCATCTTACAAGCATCCTGCTCAGGCCTCCAACTGCGGTTGTATCCAGTGTCTGCGGTGGTCTTGCCGCTCTTCCCAGGGGGGTCTCTCCGAGACCAGTGTCTCACCCTGGAGCCCACGGGGCAGCGTCCGCCTTCCGTGCACTCCCGCCAGTCCCTCCCTCGCTGCCCCTGCGGGAACGGCTGGAGACTTTACAAACGCTGCTAACTCCTGCTCACGAAACTTTCAGTTGCTTTATAGAGAGGAGCTCACTTATTTAGCTTTTGTCTCTAACGCAATGCTTTGCTTATAACAAAGCTCTGTAAGTATTGAATAAATAATATAAAAACAAAGTCTTCATCAGCATGCATCATACATCAGCTGCGGAAACCGGTTCGTGGCAGTCCGCGCCTTCCAGAGGAAAGTAATCTTTCATGGCAAACATGAGAATCCGCTCCCATTATTTTCAGTATAAAGACTCTCTAATTCACAGCAGGAGAGTTTCCAAAAGCTTTGGGGCAATTTGAAAAATGAGACATGAAATAGAGGCAATTTATCATCGAAACAATAACAGAGAAGTGGGGTGAGGCTCCTGGGCTGTGGTGTCACCCGATTTAGCGGGACGGACGTTGAGCTTTTGGAGGAAGAGACTGGAAAAGGGGGTCCCTAAGTCCCCACCCCCCCCGAGGCTCCCAAAGAGCACAAGGATGCCAGCAACAGAAGTGGCAATCTCTGTTTCTCAGGTCTCCATTCTCGCAGGATTGTGTCTGAGAAACGGAGAGCAGAGCTCAGAGGGAGCATCTGGTCTTCTTTTCTGAACTTGGAAACAAAACGGGAACAAAACCACACGGCAGAGGCTCTTGGTTCCTGAGGCAGCACGTCCCAGGGCTTGGTGACTCCTGACAAGGGAGGGGGATTCTGGGAGGGAGAGCAACTCCTCCCTTCGGCTCTGCTGGGACCGCACGCTGGCCGCCGCTGAGAGGGGACCTGCGCCCCAAAACCCACTTACAAATTGCTCTTGAAAACCGTGTCAGGTTAGGAGACAGGCTACCCACTTTCAGAACAGATCCGTTCGCACCCATTTCTGAGCAGAGGGTAGAAGTAATAAAATTCAGAAAGGTAAGAAAAGCAGAGATGAGAGTTACCGTCATTTTTTTCTCACTGAAATAGCTCTTCGAATTCTCTCAAATGTCTGAGAACCAGAGGCGCACACGCCAGGGGGCAACAGAGCTCCGATAATACTGGGTTGTTTCCTTTCCCACTGTCAGGACAGCGGGTCAGATGCCTGAGTAGGGCACAGGTGCCCACCTACCAGTTGTCATTGGAACCCCGAACATGAACTTGAGCAAACACTCAACCACTTTGGGGCTGAGCTTTTTCAGTCTAACGAGGTTGCTATTTCAGGCAGAAAATCTGATACCTCACATCTCTGGGATTCTTGAAGTGGAATAACAGACTGATGTCCAGTAAAATAACACAGGCTGGTGATTAGACTGTGTCAGTCTAAAAGTTTTAAAATCAGCTTTCTACGGTTTTTGAAATTTATTACTTACTTGATTATTTGGTCGTTTCTTGTGCTCATTAAAGAATTATCTGTTTGTTCCGGAAAAATCTAAAGCACGCGCTCATTTCTCAAGGCCCAACACCGATGGGTCAGAAATACTGTTTTTCCTTCTTGCCTGTCGGGAGAGTCGGCTTTCCGGAGCACGTCAGCTGGTTCTGTCGGGAAACAGCACTAGGGAGGCTTCATTCACATGGGCACCTTCAGAGGCACGGCCACGGGGAACCTCTGGGAACGCACCCTTGGGAAGGCCCACAGCGGCCCCGCCTGCGCCTGTCTCAGGGGCCCGTGTGTCTGATGCCACATCGGTCACGTGCAAACGTACTCGCCTTCAGTTCTAAAGAGAGAAGAAATCAGCATGTTCTGCACATCACACAATATTTAAGAAATAGATTTGTTTTTTTCTCCAGCTGACTTTGAAGTTGGAAGTATCCAAACAAGTGTGGATCAGCAAACTGCCATCAAAGGCAGAGTCACTGGGGGAAACCAGCAGTGACCCTCTGACTAAATCAAGTCCAAGCGTGATTGATGGCCGGAGCGCGTTCGGTAGAAACGGGTCTTTCGCTCAGTGGCGCCTTTTTCATCTCTCCTGGAAACTGGATTAACTCAAAGTGTTCCCTCCTTCTCTTCATTTTCCCCCTATTTATATTTCTAAGACCCTGAGCAAAGTCTTTCATCTGAAAATTCATAGACTAACCTTCTTAAAATGCATGGCGGATGATCTGAATATCCATTTGGGCAGCTGTTTCTAAAAGTTCCTCTGTTCCGGCTTATTTGAATTCTTCTCAAATAAGTTCAAAGCCGTTTTGGAACACACAGTCTGCTTACAGACCCCAAGACTGGGCCCCAGTTGTGAGTTCTCATATTCATTAAGTGGGCCTCATCCATGGCATGAAACGGAATGAAAAATGGAACCGGGAACAGCCTAAAATAAGCTGAACCTTGCAACTCAGACCAAGGAACGCCGTGAGATATGAGACATTTGGGAGCTGGCTGTGTTTGTCACGTTGGAAACTGTCCTGTACAAACCATCTAATTCAATGAAATCAATGCGGTCAGCCCCTGGTCTCCACCGGGGCGGGTCCCAGGACCCCCGCAAATACCACAAGCTGGGTGCTCAGCTCCCTCACGTAAAGGAGCGTGGTGTCTGCATGTAAGCCGCCCACGTCCCCCGTGTACTTAAACCCATTCAACGTGACCTGTACACCTAATGCAACATAAATGCTGTGGGGATAGTTGTCCTGCTATTCCGCTTGCAGACCAACTTTCTGGAATTATTTTTTAATATTTTTGATCTACAGTTTGTTGACTTCGTGAACTTGGAACCCACGAATATGAAGGACCGACTGTGTGATTTTATCTTACTTGCTCCTATTCTGTTCTGTCCCATTCCACACACCCTCCCTCTCCAAGGTGGCACTCATGTGCTCACGGTCAAGTCCAGGAAACTGTGGAAAACAGGTGATCATAGTGGCAGAAAGTAAATATCTTCATGTTTCTGCACAGTTAGGGCATTCTGGACAAGCTTTCCTGGGACCTGGTGGGAGGACCGCCCTAGGAAGTAACAAGTTTGCCTCCCGCACACACGTGCTCCCGTTCCAGGGAGAGTGAGAGCTGGCCCACGGGGACGTCCCAGAGCCTGTAAACTCAGAGGTGCTCGTCTGGTCTCCCCTGCTGGACATTTATTTATAGTCCAAAGGGTGCGCACCCAGGGGCCTTCCCCTTCTTTCAGTTTAGGGCGCAGGCCTTCCTCCCTCCCTAAGAAGGGGGTGCACAGCTGCGCCCCTCCCGTCTAAGCTCCCAGATCCCCACTTTGGGGAGCCCTTACCTGTGCTGTGCGGGGGGACGTCCGGCGGGCCCACCTCGGTGCAGACTGGGGAGGCTTTGCGCAGGGAGACCTGTGCAGTCACCGCTCCACGGAGCGAACGACAGTCTGTCCTGGGCCAGAAACCACTGCCAGGGTCACTCAAACGGCAGTAAAACCAACCAACTCTGTCTCCTCCTGTTTGCAAACGTGTGCCTCTCTGGTGACACGTGACTGCAGGACTGGGGACTCCCCGTGACGGGGTCCGCAGGGGTGCATCGGATCGTCACAACCATCAGCCTGAGGATGTGTCTCCACCGCACGAGGGGAGCTTTCTATCAAGAACGGTTACTACGAAGAACTTAGCGAACCTTTCAACATTCATCAATATTATTTTTGCAGGCCTCTAGGGAGATAGTTTCCCGGGTTTGGGAAAAGGAAATTTTCCAGAAAAGCACTGATTCTCTGGGATCTGCTATAAAACAATAAGAGTCATTCATGGGAAGATCAGCTCGAATATAAGGAGATGCTGAGTCACCACGGAGCTGGGCTCAGGGGATGAAAGATTCCTGACCTGGAGCAAAACTCAGGCGGTCTCAGGGGTTTCCTCCTCATGCAGTGGATTCAGAGAACTTTCGGGACAAGAAGCGTAACTGTAAGTCTTCCGCTTCTGGCCACAGTGAGGACGCTCTTGTCTGGCTCAGCCTCTTCAATAAGCAAGGGCAGAACCTGGACAACGTAGAAACCACGTTAGATGACCACGGCGCACCTGCGCGCGCAGGGAGAAGGCGTGGCGCGCCCACCTGGGCGTTTCTGGTGACGTGGTGCGTGCGTGGGGCCGACCCCGCAGAGCGCAGCCGTCAGGGGGAAGGTTGTTGGCCATTCCAAGCCTGTGGTCACCGCTGGCAGCATAACAGGCGACGGGAAAATTCGCAGTCACAGGGGGGCCTTTGCCACAAGCACCCCAGAATTACAGGGAGAACAGGTATGTGAAGAGCTGGAACTCGGTCGATCGGATGGCCCCGCTGACAGCCTCATGTGGACATGTGTAGCATGGGTGCCACACCCAGTAACGTGGGGCCCGACCCCCTTTCAAATGCTCGGGGAGCGTTTCCGGATGCGTTCCACGTGGTGGCTCACAGGACAAGCCTCGGACCTCAAAGCTTGGAGTCATTCAGACCGTGGTCTGTGCGCAGCTAGGACTGACCTAGAAATCAATAACAGGATGGTAAGCAGAAACTCACCCTCAGATTAGGAAGTAAGCAATGCATAGTAAAATCACCCCAAATGAAGAATTCAGCGTTAGTTTTAAGGGAAAAGCATTTGAAATAAATCATAATGAAATCTCAAAATATCAGCATGTGTGGATCAAAGTAAATTCATGCTCAGAGGAAAATTTATAACAATAAATGGATCAGGAAAAAGGCGTCCAGAGAACAAGGTCTAGCCTTCCACCTCAGGACCCTAGGAAAACGGCCAGAAACAGGATGGCACATCGTGTAACGGAGAGAATAAGGGCGGGAGGGACATTAATTCAACGGGGGGCGTCAGTGACTCTTTCTACCCTGACAACAGCCCGGGTGCCTAGAAGGTCCACTCACTAGATGCTAAACAGTGTCCCGTGGGTGTTTGAGGGTCCGACGCCCAGACAGAGCAGCACACGGCCCGTGATGTAAAGTCACAAGAGCGCACCCAGCTGTGTGTTCCCGGGGACAAGCAACGGGGCGGGACGTTGGTGTGTGGGGACTCAATTCTGCAGACACACCCCACGAGGTCAGCTCTGCCGTCTTCTGCGTTCCCATGACCAGGCGGACATGCAGACACTCTGAGGGTCTTGCCCGCCATCACACACCGAAGAGAAGCAGAACCAAAATTTCAGCCTTGACGGTCTATTTCCTGAGTATCCTGCCTTAACCATGCACGTGACCTCTTCACACACCTGGTCGACATCCTATTGGGAGCTACTGGGACCCATTAAATGATTTCTCTTCTTGACTTTCTAGATGACTCCAGTACAGAAGAATCCACATGACAATACAATTATCTCTGTGTGCTATTTCTCCCCTGATCTGTGCTGGAGAGACGGGAATAGCATGTTTCTATCTTTGAATAACCTGAATTCACACAGCACCTAGCACATGACAAATGTGTCTATCGCCTCTCTGTCTGTGATCTGTCTGTCTACTTACCTTATCTGTCATCTATAACCTCTCTATATATCACCTATTATCTGTCTGTCCCCTCGCACCCCTGTCCCTCTCTACTTACTGGGTAAAGGACAGCAGTGTTTATGAGTCATTTATCTTAACGCATGTCAAAGAGCTTTTGAAAAGAAAGTCAGTTCTGATGTAAAATAAAAGTTTTTCTGAGTTATTAAAATAGTAGAACATCAGAGATATTTAACAATCATCGCACTTTATGTGTGACAATCACCGTTCTAAGCAATTTGTACTCATCTCTGAGCTGACGGGAAAAATTAATCAATGGTTTACATATCAAATGAGGTTCACAACAAAAGACACACTTTACCTCGTCTCAAGGATCAACTCGGTTTGTTTTCAACAAATCAATGACCTTCACATCCTTTCCCAACAAGGAGCTAAAACTGTCACTCAAAGGATGAGATGCACCAAGTCTGATTTTACCCTCACTCAGCAAAACGCTCCCCATTCCCTTCGGTCAGCAAGATCTGGGGGCCGGGCCCGCCTGGCTGAATACAGCTAGAGAATGTCATTTATAATTTTGTTCATCTTCCAAAGGATCAAACTTGAGGTTAATAGAATCACACTGAATAATGAAGGAGAACGTCCAGACACATTTTATTAAAAAAACATGACCTCTCAAAATTCAATTATATATCTTCTCAATAAAGGAGTTTAACTCAATTATACTGACTCATCAAAACAGAGGAAGATAAATCATCCCGTCCCCCGTTTTCATTGCGGCATCCGTCTGCAACGGCCCCCGTTTCACAGGTCTATCAGAAAACTCCCCGCTGTTCTCCAGTTTGATAGTAACCTTTTAGAATAGCGGTCAGTCAAAATTTCTGCCAAAAGTGCCACCTCCTTTTCAGGGTTGATACTCCATTAATTAAAAACGTAGAATAATTTTCTTTGTTCATGGCAGGTGCACAGAAGAGAGGGGCCAGATGAAGAGTTAGTGACATGCAATGAGCACATCTTACACGCCTATGTTTTCCAATGTTTCTCCATGTTTCCATGGCAATATCAGTCTGCCACCCCCGGCGACCTACTCCTTTATGTAACGGTGACTCTTAATGTCCCCGGCCCCTCCGCTTTCTTTGCCTGGATCCTCGCCTGCAGCAGTAGTTCCCCCGCACCTCGGTCTGGTCCCTGCCCCTTCCTGCCAGGGCGTCCCCTGTCCTCTGGCGGTGGCCTGTGCTGTACTTGCAGTGGAAAGTGTTTTCCCGCCTCTTGCCCCAATGAACTCCCAGTGCTCGTTAAGGATTCCGTTAAGAGAAAACCTTTCCTTTTCCCAGAAAACTTTAGAGCTCCCGTGCTGAGCTATTGGACGGCTTTCCGTGCAATTCCCTCTGCCGAGTCAGGTGGAAACATTTTTACATGGGGTCCGTTTACTGCTGTGTTTTGGATTCCCTGTGCTCTGCTTGTGCCCATCCCTAAGTGACCAGGTTCCTGAGTCCCTGGCCTGGTGACACACCTGTCCCTTCCTAGCCTGCAGTGAGAGGGGTGCCCAGCCCAGAGCGGGCTTGGTGGCATCTCATGGATGCAGGAAGAGCGTGTCGTGGGTCTCTCCTACGGGACCTCTGCCGCTGCCCTTGGATCCAGGCACCTCCCGACCCGACCCTCATGCCCCCCCACCCCCCCCACCCACCCCCCCTCATGCCCCCCCACCCCCCCACCCCCCCCCGGCAGTGCCCATAACCCTTAAGCCTTATCTGCTCTGCATTTGGGCTCCTTTGTTTCCAGGGTAAAAGATCAGCTCTTCTGTAAGTTAGTTAGTGATCCATGTACCGAGTATATTCAACTTCAGAACAGCTATACCAGTGCTAGTTTTTGACAAAGAATTATCATAATAAGGCAAGTCATTATTTTCCCTCAAGAGTTGTAGAAATTAGTTTGTACCAATTACATTTTTATTTCTAAATGCCTTCATGAAAAGCAATGCAGAGCATGAAATATGAAGCAACAGGATGCGTGTACATATTGGAAAACTTATTTCACAGGTTTGTTACAGAAACAAGCACATTTTGGTTCCTATCGTAGGTGAAGCTCTTTTTTTGAAGTAAGACTCAAAAGGGGCAATTTTCTTTAAAGGGCTTTTTCTTTAAATCTGTTTTCCTTCTGACATTTCACGTTGAACGACAGTCCGGATGGCAAATGCACATTTTAACTCTGCATCTAGGAAGGGGCCATGGCAGGGCCCCTCCCCTCCAGCGACTCCGTGCTGGCGGCCACTCACTCCGTCTTCTCGTCTTTCTGGACGCTCCCAGCTCATCCCACAAACCCGTCACCACCCCGCAGCTGTCCCACGGGGCTCTCTGTGGCTGCATTTTAGGCTGCAGGTACCTGCTTCCTGGGGCAGAATGTGGGTATTGCGTGTTCACTAGTCACGTTGGAGCCATGACAACACAGGTCCTTGAGGACCCACCCGTGTGCTCCCCTGGCCCCTGCGGTGCCCTCATCCCATAGTTCCGGCTCCTGCCAGGCAGAAGAGACGACAAGGTGGGGTGGCCTGCTCCAGCCCCTCCTCCCCGCCGGCTGTCTGTGAAATGAGCCAGGCCCCACCTTCCCACCAGGAAAGGGAGCCGGGCCTCCGTCACCATGGTAACACGGGCCACACAGGGATGAGCCCCCCCGCCGGGGTGGAGTCCCCCCCCCATCGGCAGCTGCAGCCCCTGGGGGGTTCTCCATCTGGCCCTAATGCACCCAGCTGACTTCTCCTGAGCACACATCTGCAGCCCTTTCAGGACATTCACTCCCTCAGGCAAATTCTGGAGGAGGAAGAGCCCCACAGAAGAGTCAAATTGCTGATCTGATTTGCAGATTAAAGACCCTGCCATTTCCTGGGTTTAACCTTTTAAGACCATTTATCCCCTGAAACGCCCCTGCCGACCAGCCCTAAGAACATCTTCAAAGGTAGGACTTCCAAGCGTGTGCACTGTTATAAATTCACTTTCCTATGAGTGTCTCCAAAAGACCCTGTCTGCGGAAGGCTCCCTGTCTTTCAATAAAAAAAGGCTGAAAAAATTAACATCTTTGAAGACAGACTACAGCGAGGAAGGAGGTTAGCGCAGTTCAGTCTTGCTTTGAATGATGTATTATTGTTCACAATTCCTTTATTGAAGTTTTTTAAGAGGAATTTGCTAGGAATCTCAGCCACAAAATGCAGATCTCTCCAGGTTGCTGTGCAGATTTGATTTGCAGCTTTTCTTTAAGTGAAGGATAGAACCACCTAAAGGAGGCCCCCCACTGTTTTTGTCAACGTGCATTTTTACAGAGCTGCAGCTTGCCCCCACCCCCACCCCCATGAGGACACGGGAGGAATCAGAGGTCCCGTGGCTACTTACAAGGGGGTGCCGCCTTCTTCCCCCCCCCAAGTCTGGCTAATCCTACCATCTTCGTCACAGCCGCCACTGGCTCCCCCTAATCGACAACGACAAAGCACCCTGCTTTATGCCACTCTCACGTTGGCCCGCGCGCCCCTCACACACGCGTGCTTCTGAACGCCCCGCCGAGAGCGCATGGAACCCCTCCCTGATCTGAGACTCCGCCCTCAGCCACCGCGATCACCCAGGCTGGGTCCAGCTCCCGAGGGAGACACGACCTTTATCACCCTGGGTGTTCCGTGTGCCCGGCCCTCGCCCGGGAGGCTGGCCTGACCGCTCCCAGAGTCGCCCCAAACAACGCCCTTGCGCTGCCAACCAAAGCGAAGAGCAGCCAGCATCTCGCTCTGGGTGGTGCCGAAGGTCAGAAACCCGTGCGGAGTGGTCTCCCAGCACGTGGACCCCTCGCAGGGCAAAGGGCAGAAACCAGGAGAAAGCAAACGGGGAGCTCCCTGTCTCAGAACTGGGACCAAGGAGGGTCGGGAGCGGAGCCCGTGGCGGCCTGAGAAGCTCTCATCAGGATCTGCGGTCTCTCCCTCTCGCTCCCTCTCCCGTGTCTAATTTCTCCTTAGTTGTATTTTTTAGTTGCTTTCTTCTAACTCAGGTCGGCTGCCACGGGTTGACCAGCTAGAGGCAGGGGCAGACCCGCGTCCCTCTGCTTCCTGCTCGCGGAGAAAACGTGCTTCTTTTCCTGGGGTTGTCTGTTCCCAAGGCAGGGCCGCTCGGGGTGCATGCCCCTGCCTGGGCCCCGATGTGCCGTGGGACCCCAAGTATCACGATCGGGCTGCCACAGCCTGTCTCCTGGGGGACAATCAAAGTCGGTAAGAAGGAAAAGCGTGTACGGACAATTCTATGCGCCACGGCTCATGTACAGTCTTACAAGGGGATGATCTTCTTCTTTGAAAGGTCGTAGGTTGTTAAGAGCTGCAGCAAGAAGATATTTCCATAGTGAAACATTCTAAAGCGAGGGCGGGCACCCAGCTACCACCAGAATGGCGGTGGGGGCCTGGGTTCCAGGCAGCGTCTCTCTGGGGTGAACCGGATCCAAGCAACGGGCCAGGCGCTGGAAAATGATAAATAAAAGTGCAGAGGACCTTTCCTTGCCACTTTCAGGGAAACGACAGGCAGTTTCTCCCCATCATCCAAAACCGTGCAAGGTTTTAAAAGTTTGACTTTTAGGAATTTGGTACATCACCGTTTTTTCCTGGTGGTTTTAAAGTCTCGCTGTTCGCTGTTCTTGCTTTTCACTTCTAAAAACGCTCCTCGCGCCTCGCTTTTTGAAATGCTGTGATATCTTAACTGCCCTCGGCCTGCACGTCCCGGCACGGCGTTGGGTCTGCGCGGGTGGCCTTTCCACGTGGGTCGGGAGCCACTTCCTGCCGAGCGGCCTGGGCGCTGAGGCAGGCAGCGCTGTGACGGCCGTTGTCCCTTGGCCGGGGTCCGCGCACCTGCTTCTCTTCTCTGGGCTGCCATCCCTCTCTCTCTCACACATACACACAGACCTTCACAGACACGCCACGGTCATGTGCACCCACCGGCCAGACACCCCTGACTCACACTCACAATCATGATTCACAATGAATGATTCTTTGCTTATTAATTGATCGGCATAAAATCTCCCTTGCCCTTTTACCACCGGTAACATTGACTATATGTGTCCCCAGTATCCCTATTATGTCTGTTAACAAAAGAGTATAAGAATTCATTATATAATTAATATCACATCTACCCATTGGTTGGACAAACTCCTACATAAATCTATCCAATGTCTGAGTAGAAAGGCATCTACTAGACATCATTTACACTGAGAAACACTTAGCAGAGGTTACAGTAGAGATATACCTGACAGGGAGATGCTAAAACGCCCTTGTTTCTGCACCCTGGGTTTTCCTCGTAAAAAGGCTTACATGCAGATGGCCTGCTCTGTCTACCATGGACTGAATGCTTGTATTCTCCAAAATTCTTGAGCTGAAACCAAAGCCCCAAGGTGATGACATCAGGAGGGCAGGGGGCAGGGCCGTGGGAGGTGAATAGGTCATGGGGGTGGAGCCCCCACAACGGGATTAGCGCCCTCCTTAGCAGGGACCGGAGACCAGAGACCGGAGCTCTCTCGTTACACCCTGTGGAAACACAGCAAGCAGACAGCCTGGGTCGGCCAGCCTGGCAATCGGCCGTCAGCCTTCCAGCCTCCGCACCGTGATAAATAAGCAGGGACTTCTGTTATGTCAGCCTGAGCTGAGACCCTGTCCCTCTCGAGATGCCATCGTCCCTTCTGCGTGGCCTCCGAACCCACCGGCTCCCGCTCTGAGCGTCTCTAAAGTTTAACTCCCTCTGTACTTGGGATCTCTTCTTTCCTCTGAAGCAAGTCGCCACTTGACCATCTATAGCTCAAAGGCTCTGTTACTTCCCAGCTACTCTAACTCCTATTTAAACTATTTAACTCACTGTTTCCTTACTGTGGGAGGAAGATGGATAATAAATGCCTCTTCATGTTTTCTAACTTCTAAACTCACAGCCTTAGAGGGGCTGCTTCCATCTGCCAGCAGAGTTCCCCTCCACGGGAGCCCAAGGGTCCGCACCCAGAACGCGGTCCCCGGTCCCTCCCGGCAGGGAGCCGCCTGGTGCTGCTCAGAAAGCTATTGATTTCCACGCTCGCCTTCTCGGTCCATTTTTCATTGTTTGGCACCATCAACAGACAAACACATAGATCTTCTTTAACCAGACAGTTGAGCCCTGCTCCCCCTCCCCCCCACACCCCACACACTGGTATTTGGAATCAAACAAGTATCAAATGTCTCTTTCCCAACCACATTCCATTCTGCACGATTCTTTCCAGAACATTCACACATTTAACAAAATGGGCTCCGTGCTGCAGTTCCTGCCCCAAAAATCACTTAGAATAATTACACTCGATATTATTTATTGCAATGGTAAAAAATAATTGGAGTCCAGAAATTTTTTTTAAGTCTCTGGAGACGGATATTTATGAAGCTTGGAGAGCGCCGGGAGAGCCTGCCACCCCCCCTGGTAAGTCGCGGCCTGGCCGAAGCGAGAATCCCGGCCCCATGGAGGAGCATCCGGGCGCAGGGAGGCACCTGTGCACAGGTGTGTCCTGTCCCATCAGCACGCACCTGTGCTGGTTACCTGCTTCGTGACCTGTGCTCACCCAGGTCCCGCTGGGTCTGCGGCACCCGCCCGGCCGGGCACACACAGCGGGGTGCACTGGCTGAACGCGTGGTTTTCAACAATTACAGATATTTTAGAGGCGTGTGTAGAAATTCATTGAAAAGATTAAAGTTTAAATGCACACACACACACAATTGGTTAGATCTTCAACTGTCTCATAAATCACAGGCACGACTTTCTGAACAAAATTAATTCCGCCCCCACTCGCTGCTTGGCATTGAAAAGGCGCTAAAATTACCTAAAGCGTTGCTGGATTGGAGGCATGAAGAAAAGACAACCTGCCGTCCTCGGAAAGTAGGGCTTTCATACATCTTTCTTTGAAACCCTTGTACTAGTGGTTTTCTTTAACACCCAGTTTGGTTGTTTGTCAGTGTGTTCTTGTCTAGCTGGAAAGCTAGACTCAGGCTTCAAGCATGACCATCACGCTGCCCCTGAGGGGCTGCTTTCTCTGGGCCAATTACGCCAGCCCTTCCCCTCCCACATTCTTAATATTTTAACGGTGAAAAAGCCGGGTCAGAGTGGTCAACTTGAAATCTGTCCAAGCGGAGCTTTCCCGGTCCTCGTCCTGCTCCTCAGCCGGCCGCCTCGGTGGCCGTGCTGTGACCCCGCGTGCAGTTCTGCCCGTGGGCACTTGGGCATCTCCCTCCAGCCTGACAACAGGCGAGACGCTGGACACGCTGAACCTCTGGGGTCGCAGGGCAAACAGCGCCCTGAATGGCAGAGGGCTGCAGAGGCGCGGAGGGTCACGGCTTAGCGCTGCAGGGCCGGGCACGTGGGGAACCGAGTGGTCTCTGAAGGTCCTGGGGGCTCCTGGGGGCCTGACTGAGACCCAGGGACCCTGGGGCCCCCACTGCGTGAGCTTTTCCTCCAGGCCCTCAACCAGGCTCTCTCTGCCAGGGTAGCCCGGTGCCGGCTATTCACACGGAACGAGAAGACGTCTTACGTCTGTCCGTCTGGGGAAGGGCACGGCTGTCACTAAGGAAGTCCTGGAACTACCCACACGCATGTACAGAAACAGAGCTGAGGGTGCTGAGGATGGAGTGGGGGTAGGGGTCATCCCCTGGACTCCCCGAGGCCTGTGCAGCCAGACCACAGCCCACGGCACAAGCCGGGCCAGGCCTGGTCACAGACGCCCGATGCTCCGGGAACCACGTAGCGGTCGGCTTTGGGGGATTAATAAAGTGAATTGGAAGTAATTAAGACCGGAGAGAAAGCGCAATTTTTAGGTATTGTTTTCAGCTGTACGCACACAAACGTATGGAGTGAAAGTGACGAAATCAAACGTCAACGACTTCTAAGAACTGTGCTTAGTCTACAGAGCACGCGCTACAGTCTCGCCACTGAACAGAGTTCCCTGCACATGTAGCAGGCGCGTGGCCCTGCTCTACCCGGGACCGGCCTCAAGAACGCGGGATGAGTTCTCAGTGGCTTCACCCCGTCTCGTCTGAGCGGCTACGCCCGGATAACTCAGGTTAAGTAGCAAGGAGAGAAAAAAACGTAAACCACGGAAAAATTACAGTAACAGAGAAAACGGAAGCTCTGGACACGGAACTCGTGAAGGGCACACGGTAAAGGACACAGTAACCAAACACAGAAAACACCTGTGACTTTGAAAGGGGTAACTCACAAGTCGGCTTTGTGTTACCGTCGGCCTCCACAGACTCTTAAGGTTTCCTTAAGATTTTCTTAGGGTTTTTTTCCTGTTTTCTAAACCAAGGGCCACACAAGGGCCTGGCGGGCGTGGACGGCGGCACGTCCCACCTCCAGCAGAGGCGGCCATGCGGGTAAAGTGTGCGCAGAACCACGCCATGTAGGCCGCCAGCTGCCAGCCGGGTTTGCACGCGTGCACCCCCACCTGACGCCTGCGTGTGGACATCTCCTGCAGGCGCTCAGCCCGGTACCCACTGGGGACGGGCAGCCTGGAGACCCTGCCCGCCCACCACTCCTGAGTGCGCGGGGACTCACCAGGGCTCCGGGTTAGGGAATTCCTGGTTTTTCAGATCTTGCCGCGCGGCCTCGGGCTCCCTGACAAGGACAGTCATGACCCTGGGCCCCTGGTTCACGTGGGAGCTGCTGGGGTTCAGCCCCGGGCTCCGCTGTCGTGGGTGCGTCCACGGCCGCAGCCAGGACGGCGCCACCCGCCCCGCAGCCGCGCGCTAGCACCGTGGCCCCGCGACACAGCTCAGCTGGGCTGCACGGAGTGAGTTCACCTGGCCCAGCTCAGGTGAGGCGAGAAGGCACCTCCCATCCCGCAGACGCTAACAAAACCCGCAGCCCGCAGCCCACCTTCGAGCCCTCCAGCCTTAGATGAGGGGTCCCGCCTCCCCCCGGGGCCTCGCTATGAGGCGTAACTGCTTCAAACGGGGCCACAGGGGACTTTAGGGACGCGGCCAGAGCGGGCCCCTCTGGCTGGGAACAGGTCTGGCGCTCCGGCCACGCTGCCCTCCCGGTTCCTGAAAGCACAGGCCCGAGGGGTGGGTGGGACGGGACACACGGGCGCAGGGGGCGTGGGGACCCGCTGCAGAGGCGACACTTGCCACGTGCTGAGCGCCCCTGTCCCCCAGCTGCTGTGTGTGGACCCCGCCTTGCGCCACCGCTCGGACGACAGTTTCCACAAACGCCTCGCTAGGAACCTGGGTCTGAGGTGAGGGGGTGAGCCCCCCGACAGGCCGGCTGCCCTGCATCACCCCGGGGCCCAAGCGAGGCTGCAGTCAGCGGCAGCCCGTTGTTTGCTAAACCATCGTGACCCCAACACTGACAATTTGACAATTTCCTCTTTGTCAGCGGGTCACAGGCCCAGGACTGAGCCACAGTCACTGTCACCGGAGACCACCGCCTGGGGCCTTAAACAACCGGCACTCGAGCGGGGGAGCTTGATGAGCTCAGGGGGCCGGCAGGGGCAGCTGGGTGAGCCCCCGTCCTGGCCTGGGGACGGCCACCTCCCCGCTACAGCTTCCCATGACGAAGAGTGGACGCAGGTCCCTCCTCTTCTCCTACGGACATAACCCCACCACAGGGACCCCACCATGACCTCACCAAAGTCACCACCCCTAACCCCACTTCCTAAGGCCACCACCCTGGGGATTAGGGGTGCAGCACATGCATTTCAGGGGACACAGACACTTAGTCCCAAAGAGGGAACCTCCCCGAGGTCATAGGTGAGACATCAGGAGATGGGAGCACCTGTCCGTGTGACCCCTTCCCGGGTCCCTGAGACGCCACCCCTGACAGCGTGGGCGAGGCCCTCCTGAGCAAACTGACCATGTGCAGCTGAGCCTAGCGGAGCGGGCGCTGAGCCGCACTCGGGGCGACGGGGGGAGCCATTGAGGGGCTGGCAGGTGCAAACCGTCCGCTTAATTGGCATCGCTTCAGCCCTAACAGCACGTCCTTGCGTGTGTGACGTCTGTCCGTCTGTTATGGAAGAAAACCCACCTTAGCTTTTACCAGGACTACAGCTTTCTCAACACTTAAGTCCAATCACATTGTTTAAAACGTGGGGCTGGTGTTTAGAGGACTCGGGGGCTGAACCTTACTTTCCATAATTAAGAGACTCAGAGGAATTATTTATCCCGGGTAAATGCATTTTTAAAAAATCTAACGTACAAGCTTTTTTTATTTGTGACCCTCAGTGAGATGATGGCTTCCTGAGTAGGAGCTGCGTCTTCGCTTCTTAAATTCTGCGGGCATGTGCGGCAGGGACTCCGTACGGGCAGCTGCTGACGGCGGAGAACGGAGCATCCTCGCCCCTGGTCCTCGCGTGTCAGGGTGGAGAGGCTCTCAGACTCCGCGGGGAAATGCGTGATCACTTCCAGGACGGAGAGTGTACTTAGCGTTCACGCGTCACGTTTCTGAAGGCCGCAGACACTTATTGTCACCTCCCTGCCCGCGGGGAGGGGAATTCTACAGCAGAAGCAGTCACGACGAAGGAACGACCCTCTCAAGGACCCGCCCCGTCCCCCGGGGGCCTCCCCGCTCCTTCTCCCGTCTCTCACCCTCGGAGTTTCCCCACGTGGGCCGTGGGCCCGGGACCAACGCTCTCCCCACGGTCCCGCACGTCACGGGTCCCGTCCCTGCATTTTTTGCTCCTGTTGGTTTTTCCATTTTGGGAAGGTCCGTCTATTATCCATCAAAGGTGGGCTCAGCTCACTTTTTCAAAGACCAACCTACCTGCATCTTTAAAGATGGTATGTTTCGCTTTGAAATATTTAGAAAACATTGGTAGTAAATGTCCTCCTCGCCAATGCACAGGTGTGTTTCTTACTTTCTTGATAGGAATCAACTGACGAGAGACTGTCTCCCCTGCGCGCTGGCGTGGACGTCTGGTTGTTAGCAAAGCGGGAGAAGCCACCCCACGGGCCTCGCTGCAGCAAGTGACACCGGCAGCAGGAACCCCCCAATATGAAAAGACATAAAAATGTTTCTAAATTATCAATGAACAGTTGCATATTATTCAAAGTAGTTTCAATGCAATGTGTGCTGTGGCGTCGTCCGTCCGTCTAAGAGCCTGGTCCTGCACACAATCAACATTAATGGAAGTTACATTTGCTCCAAATGCCAACTCCCTGATAATGTCCTACTAGCGGGGACCGCTTTAGCTAAATTTGGTTAGAGAAGCACTTTTCCTGAAAACTGTATTTTAAAAATCCCATCCATCTCACAGGCTGCTATCAGTTTATCATCATTCACTTCACAAACAGCCTCTGCTGCACACAAGCTAAGTAACATGAGCAGCAGACACACAGAACGCGGCCGCCGCTGCCAGTGTGATTCCTGGCGGGCAAGCTCCGGTCCACGCCCGGCCTGAGAAAGCCATCTGAGTTTGGCAGAGACCGGCTGGCTCAGTGTCTGCCACCACAGCCACGTGGACGCAAACTTATTTTCTCAGCTGGTAAGAAGGGACAGGCCATGAGCCCGTGCGGTTCATGGCAGAGACACGGAAGGAATGCCAGCCCGTGATCCTGGACACAGGGAACGGTAAGTGAGGGGATCACCGAGCTCCGCCAGGCGGGGGGGGGGGGGGGGGCACCTCACATCTGCGGGGCAGAATCCCAGGCCTCAGGGAGTGCCGCCGCCTCCCCGCCAGCTTCCTGTGGCCCCGGGGGTTTGCTGGTAACAAGCTGGGCCTCCTGGATGGGGCCCAAACAGGGTGGCAGGCATAGCCTGCTCTTCAAAACCAGCACGTCCTGTGGAGACCAAGGCTCTCTGAAGGGGACACATCTCTCTAGCTAATGAAAAATGTAAATACTGATTCATTTCTGTAACTATTTTGAGAATACAGATTAAGAAGCTCTTTTCTTCCATATATATATATATATATATATATATTTTTTTTTTTTTTTTTTTTTTAAATTATAAAACTGCAACAGTGACCTCCAGTGTTTGGTAAAATTAATGGCAGTGTGTCCCCAGGGATGGCACGGAGCCTCATGCTTTGCACAGAGATGTCTGTGCTTATTTGTCTGCAGAAACACAAACATAGAAATATGCTCATTGTGCAAAGCAGTTTTATTAATTTGGGAGGATTGTCAGCATCCCTTGTAGGTGGGCACCCAGATGGCCGGAGCTCAGTGGGTGTTCAAACTAAAAACTTTCCCGGAAAACCAATAAAATTGTCATTATTCAGAGAAGACAAATTCGTGTATGTAGAAATCTCTCTTGAATTCAGTAAAAATAAACTACAGAAACGCACAAATTCATTTAGTGAGATCATAGAACACAGAGTCGGTTTATAAAAATTAATTATATTTTTGTTCACTAGCAAATAAAAAATAAAAATAAAATAAAATGGACCAGGGACCTAAACACATAATCAAGAACCCTACACCTTCCAGAAACACACAACACAACTCTGGCTTAGGCAACCACTTCTGGGACATGTATACACACAGACACGCACACACAAATAACTATCTTTTAATAGTAAATTTATCTTCTGCAATTAAAATCTCTGCTCTTTGCCACGGAGAAAGGAATAGGCATCCACAGAGTCAGAAAAAAGTGCATCTGTGATGTCATGTTTATCCGAGCAAAACCACCTCTCGGGTAAACCTTTTTGCCGCACTGACTTCCGATGGCAAACTTTTAATAGGTATTAAATTATATCGCAGGGTCTGCTTCAGAATTATGCGATTCCTTTTTTTTTAAGTGAGTTGTACCATACTTTTAAAAATGATCACTTTTTTCAATGTTTTACTTTCTAGCAGTGAATTGGTTCTTTTTGTGTCTTGAATAGGCTGCAAACACCATAAAAATCTGGGCTGGTGCACCGAGGTTTCGTGTCGGGCACGGAGTTCACAATGATCAGATGTCAAATTGTTGAAACGACCTTTTCAAAATTTTTCTTAGTTTTTGTTTTTCCTTTCCATGTTTCCAGGTAAATTTAAAGGTTTAGTCACACGTCAATACTGAGAATTAACAGAAGTCCAGAGGTATTTAAAAACTGAGTAAATGCAATGTTTTTTGGACACTGGACTTAAAACATGCACGGGATTTATGTGAAAATGAGCAGATCTAAAACGCTTGCAAAAATGGACGCTAAGTATTTGAACCTTTCCCTCTGAGAGCTCATCCGTGGGCTTAGAAAACATTTTTCTCTTACAGTTAATGCACGGCTAATTTAGCTTCTAAGTGACAACCGTAATTATTTGGCTCCAAATTAATGCCGTCATTACATCGGATGACAAAATCAATGGAAACTGCTTGTGCCTTGTTTTGTTGATGGAGCCGTTCAGCGGGACGTCCGCGGTCTTGCTTCTGAAACTCCGTGCGTTTCTGTGAAATCACACGCATAGGGCAGCCTGTTCGGACGGAAAACTTCGAGTGCTAACAATTGGAGAAATGCTCCTCGGAGCAGAATTTGCACGCGGGGTCTGGAACGAAGTTTTCATTATGAAGGGCGGGTTTATCTTTTAACTTTTCCAGCTCCCCCCTCGAGGGCCGGGGCCCCAGCAGGGCTCCGCAGCCCACGGGTGCTGTTTCCCACGCTGCCGCCAAGGGCCGCTGTTTCGAGGGAGAATTTTGTTCCTGGCTTCGGGGCCTCCTCTTGCCCAGATTCTTAAGGGGCTGGGAAAGGCGGGGCCAAGACATGTGACCCCCACCTCCTAGTCTAAGCGAGGCCACGTGTGCACCCCACTGGGGACCCCCTGTCCACGATCGTCTTTGATTAGCTCTTTAATTGTACAGCCCCACAGGGCTGAGCTGGGACCTAACCCAACGGGGCCCGCTCATGGCTCAACGATGAATCGAGTTCACCTGAGAGTCCGGGTTACCTGTCCCCTCAGCGACGGCCACCAGCGCCCAATGGGGCGGCTGCTCCCACTTACCTCCTTCTCAATCAGGGTCACCCAAGCTTCAGGGATGCTGGGAAGGACTGAGGCTCTGCGGGAGCGCAGCCCAGAGACCCTACCTCATACCTGTGGCTCAGGAGAGGACAGCGGAGATCCAAGGAGACCACAGGCAGGGGAGGTTCCGGTCCTCCAGGGCGCTGGTGGGGGCCACGCCCTGGGGAGAGGAGGGGTCCCCAGGATGCCTTGGGGGCGCATGAGGCTTTCTCTGGCTGGTCCCAGGTGAGAAGGAAGGACAAAACCGGGGACGCTGGCAGTTACTGATCAAGTCCTGGTCGTTTGGGTTCATTGTCACAGGGGCTGTTGTTGAGACACAGGCCTGCCCCACCCGGGGCAGAGGGAGGGCAGGGCATGGTCAGGTCGGGCTCAGTAACTGCGCTCTTCACTCGCGGTTCAGCGCCTGCATGGGACCCTGCCGTACCCAGGATCCAGAGCAAAAGCCCCACGTTTGGTCCCAGCCGAGCATTCAGGGCCTGCGTTTGTTTTTAGGAGCCAGACTATAAACCTGGTCAGTCCTGGGTGCAGCGTCTCATCTCTTCTGAGACTCCCCTCCCATGACCTTGGTCTCCCCTCCATTTTCCACCTCCACGCCGGTCCCTCCCGTAGGGTGGCTCTGGGCCACTTCTTCTCCAGACGTTTTCTCTCTACTTGTTACAGTAAGTCCAGTGGGATCCGTTCTTTCGCGGACTCCTCTGGGTAATCAATGATGGATATGATCAACCACTTTACCGAGTGTCTGTCCGGAGTGTCGGGGCAGACGCTAACTCTCCTCAACAGTCCTCAGTCTCCACGGCGCCGTTTCTCTTACGCGGCCTCGGGAAGACGTACGATGTGAGCTCACATCTTCCTGTTGCGTGTCTTCTCCACCAGATGTAAAGGAACAGAACGCAGGGAGCTAAAGGCGCCCGGTGTCTCCAGGCAAGTGCTCGGGGCCGAGAGAGCACGCGCCGCCCTGTGTGGCAGTGAGACGCCCGGTCACCACCACACAGCAGTGTCCACGATCGCACACACGTCCCCGCTGCCCTCCCGCGCCCCAGGGGGGAGCCAGCCAGGGGTGCGATGAGCCCCCACCAATCGGCCAGGACAGATCACCTGTGTTCAAACACACCTCCCTCGGGCCGACCTCCGAGATTTGCTTGTTTGTCTGCAGACGCGTTGGCCGCGCTTCACTCTCCGACTCTGTCTTCGTCCTTCCACACAGCAGTTTAGGTGAAGAAGGGTGTCTTCCCTTGGACAGTTCCTCTGTCTACCCCATTTTCCTTCAACGACGTGTGTGGGTGCCCACGGCGTGCGGGGTGTGTTCCCAGGCCCCAGAGAGACAGGCGTGGACGGCAGACATGGTGGAGAAGAGAGGACGCAGAAACAGTCGGGCCATCACAACGTCTCCAAAGGAAGCGCCGGGATGCCGCCCGGAGACCTCCGCCGGGAATGAGGGTGTGGACGCCGGAGCGGGGGGGGTCCCGGCGTGGAGCCTAAACGTGCGGGTGTGGGGAACTTGTTTGACTGAACAGACACACTTTCAGACGAATGACATACAAAATAATGATGAACGCTCAAGTGTTAGGAGCTGTTGGAAGTAATGAAGAAAATGTTTTAAAAGCAAATAGAGCTAGTATGAATATTCAAATAATTCTTATGGTTTTAATTTTTTTAATTAATTAATTGTTTGTTTATTTATTTATTTTAGAGAGGGAGGGAGGGAGAGAGAGAGGGAGAGAAACATCCCTGTGTGGTTGCCTCTCACTCGCGCCCCCAACTGGGGACCTGACGTGCAACCGAGTCATGTGCCCTGACTGGGAATCGAACCAGTGACAGTTGGCTCGCAGGCTGACGCTCAATCCACTGACTCAATCCACTGAGCCACAGCAGCCAGGGCTTGACTTTAATAACAGTATTGTCAGGGTAGGAGTACTCTGGTGCAATAATGACCCACATCAACAGCACCCAAATATAAGAAAGTCCTGCAGTTTATTCCCGCAGGCTCTCTCTCTCTTAAAAAAGAAGCTACTGCGCCGCACACACCCTGTCCAGCCCCCACGCCTGCTGAGAACAAGGAGACAAGCCAGGTCGTTGACAGAAATAAAGCGCATCTTCAAAGGCCAGGAACTCTCTCAGGGCACCCACGTCCCCAGCAGCAAACCCACGCAGGCGCGGGCCCAGAGGCACGTCTGTCTGACAAACCTGCTGTTCACAGGGGGCCCCCGTGGGTCACTAAGAAGTGACAGTGTCACCAGATATTTGGGACCCTGGCCAGGCTGGAGCAGTAAAATCCTGTGGGGACTCCCGAGGCAGCCGGGGACCGCCGTCCAGGTGAGACGCGGGCCAGAGTCTCGCCCCAGCAGCGGGGACCCTCAGGCGGGCTTTCCGATCAGGCAGCGCCTGTGACGTGGCCCCCGCTGAGGGCGCCGGGCGTGAGCCAGGAACCAGGAGGCCGCTGGGGCTCGGGGAACGGGGCACGGGCGCGGCAGAAGCCGGGGCCTGAGCGCGGGGAAGGGCGCCGGCAGGAGGGGTGAGCGGGGAGGGGACGGTCGGTGACCACTGAGGACACAGCATCTTCAGTGTTTCACTTCCAGGTGGTAAATAAATGCCCACAACATAGCGTGTGTGTACATCACTCACAAGCACGAAAAAGAAAAAACGAAAGTATTTTCAATCACTTTAAATGGGTGAGGCAGAGAAAAAAAGAGAAATGAGATCTTAAGCAGAAACCAAATATCCCAGTAACTGCATTTCCTGGAAATGGATTAAACTGTTCAGTTAAGAGACAATGACTGTCGGACTGGATAAGCGTGAGCTCCTGGCAAGGAAAAGGCCCTGCATATCAACAGCAAGCGGAACACACCCCTCTGCGAGAGAGAGACCCCGAAAACTCTGAACAACACGGCGTGAGGACACGTTATTAACATGAGACCGCACGGATGTTTCATGACGAGCGTCTGATCAGCCCTCAGGAGGCTGTCCCAGTCTCATATTTTCAATACATAGAAAACGAAGCTGACAAACAAAACAAGAAAAGTAAACCACCTACAGGCTTTTACACGGCTCCGTCAACACCCGGTACCACACGCAGGCATGTCGCCATTAAGGTCGAGATGGCGGAACAACGCCATTCAAATTTCTGGACTCATTTACGTTATTAACCCAAGTGTCTCTCTCTGCTGATACATATACACACACAGCACGTGGAGCCTGACCACCGTCGCTGGCCGTGAGTGACGCCGGTCCTTGTCTCTGCCCCCGCGACCTCATGTCCTCGGCCGGCATCCAGGAAACTAGTGAGTTTCTGGCAGCGCGAAGTCTCCAGCTGTGTGTGGTTGTTGATAAGGTGACGGGGATTCCAGGCTTGACCTGCTGGGACAGCGTCTCCACTGCACGTGACAGAATGTGTGACATGCCGGTACAGGTCAGGCTTCTTCCGTGACGCGCATGCACCCGCCTCCTGAAACTATTAACCGGACCCTTGCCCTGGGTCGAGGGCCCAGACTCTGTCACTCTGGGTTCAGTCGAACAGCAGTGGTCTTTATCAGTCATTGCAGAGATGCCACGAATATCCTTATTTTCCTGAAGAAGCGCTTCATGCGGAACCCGTCGCGTGCCGGAGCGTCCTGTCTTTCCGTGGCCTGGGCCGTCCTTCCAGCTACGAGCCAATCTGTGCTGCTCCCTCTGAATGGACTCCAGGCCGCGGCGACCACACCCAAGGTCACGGCTGCTTCGTTACAGGCTCCGTGGGGGGTGCTGTTCTCGCTCAGCTGCCGGCCTCTGTTTACATCTTTGGCACATAAATCAGCCCAAGCAAAGCCCCTCTGCTCACCCTCCCGTCAGCCGGCTCCCACGCACCGTCCGCCAGGAGCCAAGGGCCCCCCGCCACCTGAGTAACCGCCGCACGGCCCATTCTGCTTCTGTCCTCGGCAGCTGGAAGCCATCCCCCGTGCCAGCTACATCCAATTTAGCACATGAGTGTTTGCCGGGGACTGGGCAGACCGGCAGGATTGTGAATCCTGCGATGGAACAAATTCAATCACAGCCCTGGTTCTGCGTTTTCCTTTTACCGACCCTGGGTGAAGAGTTTGCTGTAAAACCTCAGCGGACTGACCAGGGGCAAGTGCATCTGTGCTCGCTGAGGATGGCCATCTCGGCCATCGGCCAGCTGCAGAGAGACGGGGTCAGTCCCACCTCACATCCCGCGGGGGCTCGTGGGGCCTGAGAGCGAGGGGCCCATGAGGCTCCCCCCATGGGAAGGGTGTTGGCTCGTGTATCGACAAGGGCAGGCTGAGAATATAAGGGCTTTGTGGTCCTTCGACAGGAGCGAACCTACCTCCTGACCGAGGACGAATGTCACCGCGTAGCTCTGGGGACCAGAGAGGGCACTAAGGAGAGGTCAGAACGGGGACGTGCCGGAGGTAACAGGTGCAGCCAGGTGAGTCCTCTGACCTCATGCCTCCGCGGCCCGAGAGGCGCTTACCTTCAGGAAGATCCTTCTGCCTGACCGAGGAGGGGCCGCCAGCCTTCAGCTGAATCTACAATTATTCTTCACGTAGGTCCCTTGTCCTACTGTTTCCCCCGCTATCTACAGCTGAGCGTGGGTCAGAGGTCAGTACCGAGGGATCGCCGCATCTGGTTGAAGGCTTGGAAGTGCCTGGGAACAGAGGAGCATTTGAAAGATGGGGGTTTTTATATTACTTTACAATCTGCACTAATTCTATTTAATCATGTCATCTTACAAAGTAACCCCCAGCTTATGATTACTACATAGGATAGTAAGAGACACTGCCCCATTTAATGTCACTAAATTCTAAGGTCATTGAAACTGGTGGAAAAAGAAGCTGTGACCGGCTTGAGAGCTTAAGAACGTCCCCTGTCAGTCAGCGGCTCAGTGGCCACTCTATCACTGTGAGCACCAGCTAGTAGCGTCTATTACATCATGAGGAAAACAGCAGCAAATCACACGTGAATAACGCTAACAGCCCATGTGAAGAATGGTGCACTATTTCCAAATTTTATAGGAAAGATCCTTTTAAGGATGCTTTAAATGCATGAGTCATTTTATATGGAATTATAAGGAATCAGAATGCATTAATGATTCACGTGCATGTCCCAGAGAGTCCCACTAGAAATTAGCCCCTGGCCCACGCCCATGAGGCAGAAAGCATTGCTGGGCCTCTGTTCATTAAAATAATTGGCGACAATTATCTGAGCTGTCTGAGCGTTGTTTTACTGACAGGCGATGCAGACTGAAATTAAAAAAGAAAAAACAGCGGTGAGACAGGTTAATTCAATATTGAATCAGCTCCTCTCCGCGCCCCGCCCCCTTTGGGCCCCTGCGTCGGCCGCTCTCTGTCACAGAGACACAGTTTACCCTTCTTTGGGAAGGACGTTCTCTTATGTCCGGAGTTATTCCTAAAAATGGATATACAACGAAGTCCACACAACTAAAAACAGCCCGGGCCTCCGAAACCCTCCCAACGTGACCAGAAGTAAAACCATCAGACACTGGATGCCCCCGGGGTCTGTTTGTTTGTCCTGCTGAACAATTTACCTTTTATGAAAAGACCGTAATTCCTCTTATCTATCCACCAGTCGGGGCTATTTGGGCTGCTGCCATGTTGAGTATGAACACTCATGTTGCTGTGAATGTTCAGGCACGTGTCTGCGTGCGGAAGGTAAGGTCAGACTCGGGCACGATGGTCGGGCTGATTCCTCCCCTGAGGGGCTGTGGGTCTCAGGCGGCGGAGCAGCTTGTCTGCACATCCTTCCTGATGAGGGGGAACCGGCCCCAGAAGGCGGCGGGGAAGCGCGGCCAGCGAGGGAGCCGTCGCCGAAAGCCGGTACAAGGATCAGGGAGCGGCGCCCGATGGCAACGTTCATGCTACAAAATGCAGCCCGTCAGGCAAAGGTAAAACAGGAAGTCAACACACAAAGCAGCGGGCTTCTCACGTGTGAGAAACGGGACCGGGGCCTCCGTGAGACACGGGCTGTGAGCTCGGCCCCAACTGGAGGGGTTCTGGCACGTGAGGTCTGGCGGCAGGGCGGGTGGGTGGGTGGGGTGGCGGGGGTGGAGGGGTGGGGTGGGGGGAGGGGTCCACTTTCCTCCTCTTGTCCTGGTTTCGGTTTGTCCTTCTCTCCTAGTGCCTTACAATGAAAAGCTATCTTCCTAACTTGAGATCTTCCTTCTTTTAACACAGTTGTTTGTAACTACGGACTTCCCCGCCCTTCGGCGCATGTTTGCAATTGTTGTATCTCCCCGCTAGGTGGGTCCTTTTATCATTACAAACTTTCCATCCCTGTCTGCGGTAGCAGTCTTGCCTGAAAATCCAGCCTCCGCTTTGCAAGGTTAGCAGAGGGGAGAGGCCAGGGCACCCTCGGGCCTCTCCTGAGCCTGAGCACAGCCCTCCGCGCGCACACGCGTGTGGCGTGGCCACCGCCTCCCAGATGCCCAGGCGCCTCTCAGAACTTTGGGAGGTGCCTGTGGACACGCCACTCCCTGGCTTGCGGTGAGCTCCCAGCGACAGCCTCGGGGCAGGAAGCCACGGTGGTGAACAGTTGGTGGTGATTGCTTTGAGCCAGTGACCTTCACAGGGGGAAACGCTAGGTCAGGCCAACTACCTAAAGAGCCTTGGGAGTGAGTTTCCCGGGGAACCATCAATGGGACAAATGACAGTAAGGCTCCAAGAGGGGACCTGGGAGGACTTCAGCTTTGTCCCCGTCCTCCACAGGAAGCTCGGTTCCTGGTTTTCACTGTATCACAAAGACCTTTTTGTTGTTGCTAAGGGTCCCATGTTGCTGGGAAGAGGGGGCACCGTGAAAATAAGAGAAGTTAAAATTCTGCAGAAGTCAAATTTTACAGATAGTCACCTGTTCTTTTGCGGGGAAAAGGTTCCCCAAACTTTGGCAATCCTTTGGCGACTTTTCAGATGTGGAAAAGTTGGTTTTCTCCATTTTTGCCCGTGTTCTTGTCTTTCTAGAAGAATGTTCACAGGCCCTTCATCCCCCGTCTTCGACGACGTCACTTAACAAGTACGATCTGTGTGCCCGCGTTCACAGATTAGCAGTTCCGGATGTAAATAAATATCACGTCGCAGAGGCGCACAAGAGGAACGGAAAAACGGAACAGGGTTTCTCCTGACGATGAGCACAGCTTGGCCGCGGTTCTTCCCGAAACTGGCAGTTTTTTCCGGCTCTGGCTCCGCCTCCGACGGAACGTTCTCCAGGTGCGGCCCCTGAGACCAGAGAAGCGCCCTCAGCGATCAGCTGTTCCGGGCGTTTCGCTGTCTCCAGGCGGTGCCCCCTCAAGCGTCAGGTCTAAATGTCCATGAAGGAAGCCGGGAATGAGTGCAGATAACCTCTGCGCGTTGAGTACCTGCTTCTAAAACCAGAAGGCGTTCAGGGGCGCTGAGTTCCGTTTAACCTGAGCGCCTCGCTGTGCCCAGGAGCGCACAGCCCCCGCTGTTGCGCACACCTTTACCGGGCGCGCTCACCGCGGAACGAGGGAAGGCTGGGCTCCGCCTCCCGTCCCCAGCCGCGTCACGCTCCGGTGACTCTGCAACAATGGAGGCACCCCCGGGGGGCACGGGAGCCTTAGCCGACATTCCCGAGTTTTGTTAGCGCCCCCATTACCGCACCCCTGTACATTCGGAAATAATGTTCCCCTGAGGCGCCCCCACGGCCCGGGATGTCACGCTGCTCTGTCTGCGCCGGTCGTGGCCCGCACCGCACTGCTTATCAGCAGGCTGCAGACAGGCCTCGGGTGCCCGCTGAAAATGACGCTCCCCGGCTGAGAACCGCCCTGTCTCCCGTGAGAATTTAGAGGATGCCTGTGAGGTTTGGGACTTAAAAAAAGCCTCCACAATATCTTAGTTATTCTGGTCCCCAACCAGATGTGATGACGTTTTAATTACATTCTAAAACTACATTTTTTTAATGCCATGCTATTGAAGACTGACAATTTAATACTTGGTTACTATTGCCATTTTAGAAGTTATTTCATATTGCTATATCACAACATTGCAAAAGTAAAACAATTTGACTCTCATGCCTTCAAGTACTTCTACAGGGTTTTTACACAGACGGACGCCTGTCACTGTCCAGCTCTTCGCAGGGGGCTCCCCGCGTTCGCCGAGCAGGTAAATGCGACTCGCCAGAAGGGGGTTACAGAGCGTTTTCAGGCAGACGATTGATAACGTCCGAGTCTCTGCTTTAATTTCCACTTTTTGTCTCCCCCTTTGTGCGATCCTTTTGGTTAGGTTTTAAACAAGCTCCATTCTGTCCCATCTCTAAAAGGAAAGAATGGGGAAAAAGGAAAGAAAACCTTTTTCTGAACGAGACTCAGCGCCTCCCCTGCTCCAAAAGCTGAGTCTGCCTTTATGTCGGTAACCGAGCTCCGAAGGACAGTCAGCACCCCGCGTCTCCCCCACAGCCAGGGACAAGCCCCCTCGGGCTCTGGCCCCCCGCCCCCCTCACAGACATCGCTCTTGTCCAGAGCACCACGCATCCTCCACAACTGCTCCAGCTTTCTCCAAGTGGCTCTCTCCCGCAGCTTCGGGGACGAGGCCCCGCCGCCGCCTCAGCCTCTGCCCGCCCGCCTCTTCGGGAAAGGCGCTCTGCTGACCCAGGAGGAAGGACACGCTGCCACCAGGGCTGCGCCCTCGCTTCTCTCTGCGCAGTGACAGCCTTTCCCGTGAGAACCCGCAGCTAACTCGATGCCATCACTGCCACCTCTGCGAGGACAGGGACAGAGACTCAGAAGCACCTCGGTCTCCCTCCCGAGCCGGCGTGCCCACCCCAGCTGGACACGGCCCTCCCCGGGCCTGCGTGTCTCCGGCATCGCCTGCATGGAACCAGGTGCTGCCTTTCCAAACCGGCTTCGCCCCTGCCCGCGTGTCAGCAGCCTTGATCACGACCACCCTGGCCGATGACCCGGGCTGAAACCTTGAGTCGTGGGTTTATCCCCTCGCTGTCCTGCAGCCCCCAGAGCCAGTTAATCATCGAGGCTTGCTGGATACCGGCTCCCAAACCTCCTGGGTTCATCCGCGTCGGAGACCCGCTGCATTTCCTCGTCCCGGCCTGTCCTCCTGAGGCGAGGACAGTGGACACCAGCCTCGCTGACCGGCTGCTTCTGCTGAGCTGACGCGGACACCTCAGTGCCTGCCCCTCCCTGGCCACACCCTTCAGTGGGCGTCCCCGTCCCTTCCTTGCATCATGGTCGCGGTCGACACCATTTAACTCCTTTTTGCTATCAAACTGTGAATTCCTTTTTCTTTTCTTTTTTTTTCAGCTCTGTTGGAATTCTTTCACTTCCGGGAAGCCTTCTCCTGGCTTCTTGGTCCCCAGGGCCCGTGTCCCCGCCTGCCTGCAGGGGCCTCCCTCTTCACGGCGTTCACAGCTGCAGGCTCAGCCCGGCTGCCAATGTGGCCGCTGCCCCTCCGGGCGGGTCCCCTCGGACCCTAGGGTCTGCGGGTGCTGCACTCGGGGCCAGTAGGTGCATTTTGACATCAGTGACAGATGCTTATGGAACCACCAAAAAGCGGAGAAGCAGGTCCCAGTTTATGCTCCAGGAAAAAGGTCCCAAACTGCACCCGCAGAGGGGGCAGACTCTGTCCTCTCTCCTAGGCTCACCTTACCTGCCGGCATCTGGTCCAGACCGGGAGCCGCCCTCACGCCCCCGCCCTCTGCATCGGCACCAAGCCTTCCATGGGGCCACCTCCTCCGGGCTGGCCCCCGCTGGGCCCTGAGCGCAGCCCTGCACAGAGGTCTCACTGGGCTGCAGATTCTCCCCAAATACTAAAGGGGCTCAGAACATTCCGGTCGACCAGAAAACATGACTGGCATTCCCTGAACCTGCTTCCGATCCCACCCTGAGCCTGTTTCGACCCGGTCCTGCTTCAGGAGGGTCATGCAGCGCCTTTCCCAAGGTGGCTTCCTGTCCATATGAATGCTGATAGTGGTGATAACGTTTCTCTTTCTTGTGGTTACGTCCTTCCGCATGTGGAGCTTCCTCCTCCATCACTCGGGAGCTGCGGCCCTTCTGCCCAGAGGCCGGGTCAGTTTTAGAAGAACATAAACATGAAAGACTCATTACAAAATTATCTGTCCAAATTTCTGTTGTAATAAATCCACCGCTTGGCAGCTCTGGTAAATGGCCAAAACGCGACATCCGGATGCTCACTAACAGGTTTATATCCACAGAGAAGACCAAGCCGTTTGTGACGAGGCCTTTCTAAAAGGCTGTTTTCTCATTAAAGCAAGGATTCCCACTGCACTCAGTTAGCAGGTCCTGTGACCGATGACCACACGCGCCAGGCCCTGGTCGCCCGGCACGGGAGCACGCGGAGCCATTTAAATGGAAATGTAGCGAAGGAGAGCCTATATGCAGCTGTTCACGGGTGCATTGTTTTCAAATAACATCTCTTATGTACAAACCACGTCCCGAGACCTTCCGTTAAAACCAAAAGTGCAATTGTGAGCGCATTCGTGATGAGCTTGGTCTCCGGAAGCTCTCAGGAGACATCACATAATGTCAGGAGAAAAGACACACAGGCCCGGTGACGTCACCTTCATAAACCCTGCAGGGTTTTGACAAAAAGTAATGACTTCCTTTATTTTGCCCCAGGGCTACATTTCTAATGGAAAAAAAAGGAAAAATAAAAATCTCGGCGTGCGGGTCGAGTTAATTATGCGATGGGAGGGGGAGCTTTATCTCTAAACTGCCGGAGAAGCTCAAACTGAGATTAACTGCTCACCTACGTGCTGCAATGAAGAGTAAAGAGACCGGGTTTCTCCACCTGAGTTGCTGCTTTAAACTGTAACACATGTGCCCACACGTCATGTTGTTTTAAGAGTTATGAGTCATTCAGCTTGACTTCACGATGATTAAATATTTGAAAGGAGAAAAAGAGAAAGAAGCTCTACTTACTGATATGTGGATCTTTATTGCGGCAAATGCTGTAGTTTGAAATAAAACTCTACCCCGTGCGTGGGCTTCCTCGTTCAGGAGTTTATGAGAAAGTCTAAGGTCTGGTTGCGAATGACAGTTTGTTGGCTCACGATGTCTTAACTGTGTGTGGCCCCAGGAGTGAAGACTTCGGTCCCCCTCACGGAGGGAGAGAGTGGGGAGGGAGCAAAGCGGGTTTGACTCTGGCTGCCAAGTGGACATGGGCGTCACAAACCGCTGGTGTGGCTCTGAGCGTTACTGGTGCTCCCGTGTGGCCAGGCCTCACACACCTGGGCAATTTCATCCACTACGAGTCTCGGACCCCGGATCCGGAAGGAAGACTCTGGGCCCCGGTGCGTGCTTCTTAGAAACTGAGTAGAGACAGAGAGGAGTTCTGGGGAACAGGGAAAGCCCCCAGCTACAAACCTGGGAACGGAGCTGAACCCATGAAAACCCACTGGGAAGGAACATCCACGCTGGGAGAAGAGATTCAGATAAGACCCAGAGCCTTCTGACAAAACTGGGACATGTCCAGGGTTCGATGAAAACCTTCATACAGAGAACCAGGAAGGCCTCGAACCGGACTGTAAAGCAGCCATTAATATGCGGCAAAGTCGCAGCGAGAGAGGTGCTGGGATTATCTAACGGATCGTAAGGCGTTCCTGCAGCAAATGCTTCAGCAGGCTCCTGCAGAAGTAGCTGAAACACGTGAAAAACAGGACAGGTCAGCAAAGAAGTGGTCTCAGCAAAGGCACAAAGAACCAACAGGAAATTTAGGAGTGGAAAGTAGGCTAATCGGATTGAAACACCCAGTGGGTGAGTTCAGCATCAGGACTGAAGCAACATGGGAAACAGCCAGGGGACTGGAACACAGAATAGCAGAAATAACCGAACTTGAACAACAGAGAGAAAATAGGCTTAAAAAACAATATTAATAGAATAGAGCCTCGGGAACATGTGAGACTATAAAAATCTAGTTATGTGTGTCGTTGACGTCCCAGGAGAGGAAGTAGAGAGGGCGGCCTTTAAAAAAGTACTGAGACAATAACAGCTAGAACTTCCCAAATATGACCAGATCAGAACCTACCGATGCAAGAGCTGAGCAAACCCAAAGCATAAACACAGCACACTTCATGGCAAGACATCATATTAAATTTCTGAAAACTAAAAAGTCTTGAAAGCAACCAGAGAAAAAAATTGGGTTTTTCTAAAGGTGAATAACAGTTCAAATAACAACAGGGTTTTTACCAGAATCTAAATAATCCATAGGTCAAAGAGGAAGTCGCAAGGTAAATTTAAAAATACAGCGAGTCAAATGAAAACTTAAAGTCTGCAACATAGTAAGGCTGTGGAACACTGAGAAGCAGCCTGGAGAGGAAAATGTACAGCATTAACTGTAACTTACACTAAATGTATTCACTAGAAAAGGAAGCGTCTCGAATCTGTCATATCACTTCAAAAACCTAGAAGAAATGCAAAATAAACTCAAAGAAGCCATACCTTGGAACTAATAAAGATTGAAATGGAAATCAATGAGACTGATAACAGAAAATAATAGGGAAAAATCAGAGTTGGTTCTTTGTTAGGATCAATAAGTGGAACAAACCCATAAGACATAAAATCAAAGAAAGAGAAGAAACAGATGACTGGTAGAAGGAATCATAATAATGGAGTGTGTTCCATGACCAACTGCACAGATACATTTGCCAAACGAGGTGAAACGGGCTACTTTCCTGCAAAACACAAATTACCTCAATCCGTCCGAAATGAAATCGATAATATAAATAGCCCTATAAAGCTTTTGCGTTGGATTTGTAACTTAAAACAAATAAAAGACATCTGAAGGCCCAGGTAATTCCAATGGAAGATGCTACGAAACATTTACAGGAAAACCGACCATCATTCCACACCATCTCTTCTACGTAATAGAAGAGGCGGGAACGTTTCCCATTTTGTTTTATGACGTCAGGGTACTCTGATGTCAAACCCAAAGCACCAACGGAGAAACTGGAGACTAACGTCCCTCGTGAATGCAAATATTTAAGATTTTAACAATGACAAATGGTTAACCAGACTTTGCTATACCTACGGCATGAAACACTACTCAGCAATATAACGGGAAGAAACAAAATAAGGAAACAGACAAAACCCCAGCATGTTACAGGCCTTCTGATTCCTGTGAACATTCTCAAATGGAAAATTCAAAAATGGAGACCAGGTGTGTGGCCTCCGGGGGCGGGGCAGGCAGGAAGGGAAGTGAGTCATGAGAGCGTCCTGTTTTTCCCCTGTCAGTACTCACAGCCGTGTGATGACATTGTCCCACAGACCCGCAGGAAGCCACCACTGGGGGGAAATGGCCAAACGACACGCCATCTGTAGGTGTGAGTTCTCTCAGCTGTGAGTGACTGCCATTATCGCAAGATGAAAAGCTTCATCGGGACAAAAAGGACTGTCCCTCTGTCCTCCGGGAGCGGTTTCCACTCCCACTAAAAGCACCCGAGTGTGTCTGTTCAGACACCACAAACTGGTCATTCCCGCCACGCCTGAGAGCTCACCCCCCTCCGTCCCCACCGCTGCGCGTTCCTGGGTCCCCTGGATTTGCTTCTTCTTGCTCTTGCTTGTCCTTTAAAAGTATTCTAACTAAAACGTAACATGTAGTCAACTGATTTTTAGTTTATATTTTTCATGTTAGGATTTTATTTTCAAACCAAAACTTTTTTCTCAAAATTATATTTAATAAATACAGATACAAATATGTGGCTTCAGGCGCCAAGTCATGCTTAGAAAAAGACTCAGTCAGAAACATTACGATCTCTGTCTAAAAACCTTTTTTTTTTTTTAAGAATCTAATTTTACTGTAGTGAGATTATGGTCTGCTTTTCAACAAAAAGACTTTTATAATATCTGTTGTTATTGATAAAAATGTAATAAGCAAACCAAGATATCTTTCCTTACCTAAAAATACGTAATATGAATAGAAAGACGTACTTAGCACCTTAAAAGCCCTTTTTCTTTCATGTTGTCCCTGAAAAAAAATCCGTGTTTCTGTGGCCTTCGTGCAACGACAGCAGCAGATCACCTCCTGCTTCTACGCGGTCAGTTGCTGTGGGGGTCCACTGATCAGCAGCCTCCCGTCCCACCGCCGGGGGGTCCCCGCTGCTCCTCTGCCCGGGGGCCCCGCTGTGTGAGTGGTGGCTCACCTGTCTCCCTCCCAGGGCCGCCGTTCACCCCGACACCCCCGCACCGGCTTCGCCTCAGCCTCCTAACTAGCTGGGCGGTGCCAGGCTCGAAAGTATATGCTCGGTGTGTGCATTTTACACAGGAAGAAACGGAGGGATTGCCTACCTGCCCCGAGAGGACAGACCTGGATTTGGAATCCCTAGTGGATTCCGGAGCCCATGAGCCTAAGTGCTACTCTGTCACCTCTCAATAGTGTAGAGAATTCCTCTTTCAACACAGTAGCTCTCCCTAAAATCAACAGAGCATATTGATAGAATTCTATTAATTTAGAGTAATACCAGAAGAAAGGGTTGGGAATAGACATCAACAAAGTCAATGTATTTGCAGAACTTGAACCTCTAAAAGAATAGAAAGAAAAACCATGTTAAAAGTAACCTGTCAGAGAAATAGATCATTTAATTCAGAAATTTTCCAAATGTACTTAAAATGTATATATTTCCAAGGAATTTAATTTTTTCCCTAAATAGAACTAATTTATAAAAGAAAAAACAGTTACTATCTATAAATATTGGTTAAAATAAATACGTCAGACTTTTATATACTTGCAATTAGAATAAATGGTTTTTATTTTAACCAGATCTACTCCAAGTGCTTTGTACTTTGTTGTTTTTCTCAAATGTATTTGTGACAAAAATGATATTGAAAAGTTGATAAAAATCCATTTCGACTCACAGACTTTAAAACTACCATATAGTGGCGCGGAGCAAGAGCACTGGCATTCAGACAACAAATCTGAGAGAAAAATGGAAGCTGCCTGCAAAATCAGTCTCTGGCACAATCAATTTCTTACTATTATGATTTATTGAAAGCAGTGTGTCCTGACTTCAACACCCACAGCGACTTAAGACATAGGTTCTTGATGACTTTCAGAAACAGAGAATTCAATGAAATTTAAAGGAAAACCCAATTCCGTGTTCCTAATCAATACATGTTTGCTATGCTCTAACGTTGTGATGATCTCCTGTAGTTCAGAATCAAGTCAATAATTACAGTGTGTGTGCGCACATGTGTGTATGTGTGCACATGAGTGTGCACATGCATGCGTGCACACCCTTCCTTTCAAGGCTGCATTTTAAGAAGTAATAGATTGTTTTAAGGACCAATTGCTATTTCTGGAAATACTTTTGTTTCCAAGGTGACATCTTCCTGGACATTTTTAAAGGTTTGAGTTGAGGATGTGGAATTTCATGATGGTTTTTCCTTCCCCCGTTTGAATATTACTCTGTGATTTTTTTTTGTCTCTGGAAACTCGTCTTCTTTCCCAGGAGGCTGTGATTTTCTCCCGGGTGAAGCGTCCTTTCTCAATTCCTCCATGTGTGTCTGCACGGCTGTCTTACCCGTGGCTCACAGGTCCCGGAAAATCCCGGTTGTTTTTTATGTTAAAGCTTCCAATTTTGGTTCTACTTCACCAATGCTATGATAATTAAGTTGTTAAAAGTATGATCCAATCCTTTCACTTTTCCAAGTGTGTTTAGGAGAATGACTGTTGTCGGTCTCCAGTCAACGGAGCAAGGTCAGACTCTGGGACTCCTGTGTTAGCAGGTGCGGTCACTAACGGGCTCCAGGACTGGCCTAGGACAGCAGCCTGCAGTGGGGACCAGGCAGCACTCCCAGGCCGCTATCCAGTGCAGTGTCCTCTGAGCGTCCACAGACCTGGGTTCCTCCCCTACAGTACGATAGGAAGGACAGTAACCCGGAATGCACAGCCAGTTGTGCCAGGCGTCAGAGTAAGCCCGTTCCTGACGGGGAAAAGCGGTGAAGTCTGAAATGGGGGGCACGCCCTGCAGGATTGGCTGAGCCAGAGGAGAGCGGACAGGGTCCCAGGGATGCGCTCTCTGCACTTCCGTGGGATGGAGGGAGACACGACGCAGAGGGTCAGCGATGGACAGGGTAGAACCCGCGCTGGGCAGGCCGGGGGGCCCGAACGGGCGGGGGGGGGGGTGCGCAAGGGATACAGCTCTGATGTGAGTTTGGAAACCACTGCAGTTTCTCACAGAACAGCTGGAGGTTGCTGTGCTTGCTTTTCTACAGCAAAGGCGACGGGGGAAGCAGTTGTCAACATGAAACAGGACCGAGGTCAAGGTCACAGATGAGAACGGAGATGCTAGACCAGAATAAACTCCACGCTCTAGACGGAGCTGTGTGAACCCGACGAGTGTCGCATGAATAAACCAGCGCGCATACTCTGAGGGACCGCCAGGTATTAGCTCTCTGCGGGACAAAGACTGTGTTTACAACCTACAGGGAAGGTAGTGGCCAGCACATGTCTAAAAGGACATGTGGTCAGCAGCAGGGACGGAGTTCTGAGGTCACAGCAGCGCTGTGTTTGACAATGCTCGGTTCTGTCTCTGCTTTCTGGTCCCTCGGGGATCTGCTTAACGGTCGCTGTGTTATCGAATACCACACCCCTTTACACACACACACACACACACACACACACACACAATACACTCCTATCTATACAACAGTTCATCCCATAAGGTGCAATGACTATTTCCTGATTTAGCCAAGCAGAGCTCAAACAGTGTCCACAAGAATTAGGGGAAGTTTCTTTTCTTGGAGACAGCGGCTTTGACGACAGGAGGGGTCACAGCCAGGAAAGGTGACAGCAGGGCAGGGGGCGGGGCTTGCGAGGCGGTGTGCCAGGGTCCTGGAAGCAGCGGCTCCCCACTCAGGGCGGGAGCGGGCGCAGGGGGCTCCAGAGCCCAGCTCAGGGAGGAGGCAGAGGGGAGATGGCCCCTCGATGGTCCCAGCAGACACCAGAGACGGCAGGACAGCAGCGACGGAACACACGACTGCAGGAAGCGTCCTCTTGTGGTGCTGTCGCCACCTGCAAAGCTGGAAAGTCCTTGTCCTGCCCTGGGAGCTATGCAGCCAAGAGTCTAAAAAAGGAAAAGGCAGGAGGCAGCTTTGGGAGGTGCTGGTACCCCCTCGGCGGTGATGCGCTCCGGGGGCGGGGGTAGGCGCGTCCCCAAACTCACGCAGCTGCGCACAGGGGAGCGTGCAGGCACCTGGGCGTCCACTGTAGCTTAAGAACACCAGCGGGGAGCGTGGTCCTAGCCCGCGCCTGACCCGCAAAAATGACGAAGGCCTTTCTGCGTGTGAACGGGTTATAATCACTTGGTCAGCGTTTAGGGGGGCAATTATTTTCTTGTGTGCTGAGGATGGAAAAATAAGTTATTTTAAATAGACCTATTAGAAATAAAACCCTAGGTAGCCATCGTGCTGGAAATGTGCATCAAATGTAGAATCGGTGGCACATTGGCCGTTTTCAAGGAAAGGAAAAGAATCCTCTCCAGAGCAGTAGCGACCAGACGCTGCAGTGCCGTTCCAGTCGGGGAGCCCGGCTCTCTCTGGACGGCGCCCGTGCGCACGCCCGGGGGCGAAACAGCGAGTTCACAGGGGCTCCGACCCGGAGCAGACGATCAAAACTGCTTACCCACACGTTTTTCTCACACACTGTCACCCATTAAAGTGCCATTTGTCAGATCGGGGCTTTCTAACGCCTTAACTTATGCTTCATTGCCAAAGTTATACATATTTATTTTAATCGGATTCCCTCCTGTCCTGTCAACAATAGGAAAATCCATATTTTTGCCAAATTACCCCAGTGAATCCTAGCAGGTATCTGCTGAAAGCAGATTTGAGGAGTTTGTAGAAGTAACAAACCGACGAGACAACTAAAATGTTAACTTAATAACATGAGAACGTGAATATAACATTGGTGTAAAATTAAAGAAATTCCATTAAAATTTTTCTGAATACTAACATCACTTATTTCTCATTGATTTTCTTTTCCAAGTTCTTTATGTGAAGTTACTATTATATTTAAGTTCTATTTCTCCTTTCAGGGTGCTCCAGTGTCTAAGCAGAAATGAAGGGTTAACCTGCCCGACCCACCCATGCAGCTGGACACGGAAAGCGGAGAACGGCCTTTTGCAGGTGACGCGCACCTTCCGTGTGCAGTCCTCCCCTGCGCACATCGATGACAAGTGACATTTCTTAGCAGTACTGGTTCTATCCACGCTCACCCTGCAGTGCTAACTCGGTCACCAAGACAGGAGGGTAGTTTATTTGGACTCAAGTGAGCGTCGTGCGAGCCAGAGCAAAGGGTTTCCTTCTGAAGGAGCTGAAGTGAATTTGAGGCTGAGAGATGCAGAACAGCCCGGCCATCCTGCCGCTGGGCGGACCGGCCTGCTGGGCTGCAGTCCCAAAGACCGCCACCAGGGGGCGCTGCTTCTGTGCCCAAGGCCAAGGCCAAGGCCAAGGCCGAGGCACCGCCATAGCAGGACGGATGGACTGCGGACCGGCGGGCAGCGATGGAGGGATTCGCTGACTGCGCGTCTCCTGCGCGTGCCACGCGGGCCTCCGGCGTGAGCCGCCACGTGTCAGAACCGGGCCAGGGGCACGGCCGGCGGGGCTCCACGCTTCCCAGGCTCACCGCTCCGAGCGGCTGCGCGCGCTTCCCTGCGCCACCGGCGCTCCTGCGGCCTCGGCATCCCTCTCGGCGATCGGGTTCGGGATCAGCTCGCACGGCGTGGCCCCCCACCGCCAGGAATGGGCGTCTGCGGCCCGGGGTCGCACCTGTCCTGGTCCCGCGTCACCCCCCCTCCCCCAGGGGCCCCCGCGGCCGTGCTGGGCAGGACGCACCCCGCATTGGAAACCCCAGACCCGCTCAGACCCCACACGGCCAGCGCCGGGCGCTCCGAGGTCACCAACAGGGCGAAAGCAAAGTCGGGCCCGCGAAGCCGCTTAAGAACATCCAGCGGAAAAGGCCTTTGGAAGACGATTTCTAAATGGATAAATCTGTTTCTGGGTTGTTGCTTTTAACTCCAGTACCTTCCACCTTTTCATAATGGGACTCTATCAACTACTTTATAAAATAACTGACTAGCTAGAGAATCATCATAAATATCAATAACCACATATATTTATGTATAATTAATTTATATAGAATTAAATATAGGTATGTACCTATATTTTGAGGTATATTTTATATGAAATGAGAATAACAAACATAGAATTGAGAAATAAGTATCACATTTGAGCCTAAAATTACACATCCATTTCACCTCACAATTATTCTGCTTGTCTCAACATTTTCTCCCATATATACATCTATTTCACTCAGAATCATGAATGACTATTTTAAACTATTTAATATTTTTCAGTTATGAGAAACAGAAATGCTTTTCTCTTTAAAAATGTCACTTACACAGGAAACAAATTGCATCTGTCATTACAATGTAAGTCCCAAATGTTAACAGTTATTAAATTATCCGCCCACCAGCACGCGTCCGCTGCAGGTGCACAGAAGCCTTCCTGCACAGGTTTTAACTATTTTCAGGATGTTTCATGTGTGTCTGCATTTCTAAACTACACGAGCCAATACCAAGGCTCGTGGCTTCCGTCAGCTTCCTCCAGAGCAGTAACGAACACTGTGTGTCCGTCCGCGCCCGGGTCCATTTTATACGTGTCTGCATCGAGCGCCTCACATGCTTAATCACTTTGAACACACCGCGAGCAGAGACAAACGGGAACGACATAAGCAGAACTGAAGTGAGAAGAATCAGCCTGACGCTGAGAAATCAGTATCACAGTGCACCCCAAACGACACCCCCACTTCAGCTCACCACGACTGAGATTCCCTCCCATCCAAAGAGAGGCGCCGGCCAAGTGCTCTTGAGGATTCAGAACCTGCCGTATAACTACTCCAAAATATTTTTATTACAAGAAAAAAAGCGCATTTGGAGAATTTCACTACTTCTGATAGCTATTTTGCTGGCATAATTTACCACTTTAATTTGTATTTGTACATTTATTTCCTATTTAAAAATGCCGAAACATGAAAATGTTTATGAAGGTTTAAAAATGGGATAAAATAAGGTTCATCATAATCATATTTCACAAGTCGGAGATTTCAGGGTTCACGGGTAACACGTGGGGTCCGCTCTCAATATTCCTTGATCAAGTCAGACAGTGTTACTGAGGATGCAGATCGGGAGGGGGCCCCTCCAGGACCCGTGCGCACCCTCGTTTCTGCGTGAGTCGCTCTTCGAAACTCTCCACGTTTGGGTTAGAATGAAGAGAATTACAGAAACGGCCGTTCTGTTGTTCCGTTAGCGCGTCCTAGGCCAACACGTGAGTTTGGGAATGAAATGCAGCGCGTTTTCACCTGGCGTGCTAGTGCGTCTGGGCAAAGGACCGAGTTCTTCCGCATTAATGACAGCGAACACTATTACTTTGTTGCCCTTTTTAACTCAAAAAAGAAAAAAGCTTAATTTTTTATTTCATTTTTATTTCATTTTTTGGATGAGGAAACACCTCTCGTGTGCATCAACAAAAGGATGTCCAGAGGAGCTGTGTGGCGCTGGAGGAAAACCCCGTGCGCTCGGGCGCAGGGACAACGGCGCGCTCTGGTTACTGCCACCCAGACGGGACCCCGGCCGAGGCGAACGCCAAGACGACGGGATTATGAAGTGCGCGCAGCGCATGGACCGCGAACACACCCCGGCGGCCGATCACGACGGCCGAACAACCTCGTGGAAACCTCCCAAGCCCTCGGCTCCCCGGCGTTCGGGGGCCGCTCAGTTGTAACGTTATTCCGCTTCGGCTCGATGGCACCCCTTGCCGCGTGTGTACTTAATAATATTACTTATTCTTAACGCAGATGCATTTGGTTCCCCAGAATGAGAAGGGCGCGCCGAGGCTGACCTTCCGGCGCCGGGCAGCGGAGGGCGCCCTGTCCCGCGTCCCAGCTGCTCGCGGAGCGGCCCCGGGGTGGAGGGAGGCGTCGGGACGGTCTGATCCGCCGTGGGGATGGAACACGCGCTCGGCCGCTTCGGTACAGTAGCCACGGCGGGCTTCCAAGTCTCCGAGTTCCTGAAGGCGATGTGGCTTTCAACTGTATATTAATTAAATCGTAATCAGCGGTTTTATCGGCACTGTACTGATTATTTTGAATATATTAAGTCCTATATGCGTCAACATTAATCCGTGTTCCAGTGCCCTTGAGTATAATGCGCTCACTTCTATTCTTCCTGTAGACTTAGAGCATAAGTATTTCACCGAACTTCTCTTCCTTCAACAATACAGGAAAGTAAAAACTGAATTAATTTTTTGTCTCCTCGCTGTCAACAACCCTGATATTTTTCTGGTATTACAGTTTTTTTTAATTTTGTTTTATTTTATTTGTATAGGTTTACTAAGATATAACTGACATAACATTGGACAAATCTTTCTAAATATCTTCATTTTCTACCTTTAAAAAGCACACACTTAAACAAATTTAATCATCATTTTTACTAATTTCTTTACTTCTTGGCTCAAAAATACTTCTTATATCATATTATTTCCCTCTGGATTTGATGTCCTTGTAGTGAAGCTTGATCATTCATTAGGTCTTCCGATGGCATTTGTACAAAATAAAAATGGTTAGTCCTACCCCATCTGGTCCAGGATAAGGAATACATTCTTCCCAAACAGGCAGGCCCAGCAAACGTTTTGAACGAATATCAGAGTCCACCTCATTTTTCTTTTGTATGTTACTAGCTGCTTTTGACCTCTCCTCTTAGGTCATCGCTTTAGTCCCTTAAATCTCAGCCATTTGACTTAATATCGCCCTCTTTGGCTGTCTTTAAAATGATGTAAATTTACTTTGCATAGATAAGTCATATAATTGCACCCAAAAAATAGTAAAAAAGAGTATAGTGTTTGCAAATACAGCAAAGCCCTTTCTCAAGCTTAAAATATAACTGCAAGTCAGGTTAATCAAGAATTAGCCCTCTTTGAAGTTACCTTGTATAATAAATCCTCTTAAAATACAGTTTCTCTGGATTAATACAAGTTACCATATTTAAAAGCCCTATCTTAAGAAGTCTATCTTTTGCTTTTGTAGAAATTAGATTTGATTTTCTGTTTAAAAAATAAATATTGCTCAGTGAAAATGGTTAACTTTCTGTCAATTTCATACAATTTTCAATGTGATTTATTTCAAAGCAAAATATCATCTCCTGTCCACAAGACATAATAAACACCTAATAAAATGTAATAAAATACATTATTTCCTATCACCGTGTGATAATTGCCAAATTAACTGGTGCACCACTAAATCGTTTTCTTCATTTTCCTTTTAGGGATATTTTATGGCTGATACTTGTTGGGACTTGACGATTTATAGGTCAGATTAAAATTTCAGGAATTAGTTGACAGAAATTCAATTTTAGTTTCAAATAGCTCACACTGAGCTTCTATATTATCAGAGCAGTAAAGCTGGTAAAGTCAGGCAGGTCTCAGCCTCCTGTGACTTACAAAGTGACTTACGCCAGCACATGAATTATTCACGGTAGGTCTGGAGGAAAGCCTTTACCCACCAAACATGCGAACAGGTGTTAATCATGGTAGACGCGGTTCTGGTGAGAGAAAAAGGTAATGTTTTTACAGAGACTAACATGTCCTGGAGAAAATAGTTTTTAATTAAATTTATTGGGGTGACATTGGTTAATTAAATTGTACAGGTTTCAGGGGTACAATTCTGTAACACGGTATCTGTACACAGCCCTGTGCGTTCACCACACGAAGTCAAGTCTCCTCCGTCCCCATACACCCGACCCCCTTAACCTACACCACCCCCAGCTCCTTCCCTCTGGGAACCACGGCTGGTGTCTGCGTCTGTGAGTTTTGGTTTGTTTTTCTTCTTTGTTCACTTGTGGCTTTCAGTTTATAACCCACACAGCAGTGAAATCATATGGTTCTTGATTTTTTCTGTCTGACTTCTCTTAGCATGATATTCTCACGCTCCATCCACGTTGTCACTGCTCCTACGGCTGAGGAGGGTTCTGTTGTGCATATGCCCCGCGTCAGCTTTATCCAGTCCGCTACGAGGGTCAGTCGGTCATTTTCATGTCTCGGCCACCGTGAATAGAGCTAATTGTACGTTATAGTTACTTCATGGTCCCCAGAGGGATGTAGGGCTGGACGAGGGCGGCTGAGAGAGAGGACAAAGCTGGCCCCTTTCTGCTACACGTAGGTCATCGGCTACGCGGTCCCGCCAGTGACAAGTCACACAGACCCCTCCCCTGACAAACCAGCTCCGCAGCTCTGACCTCTGCGTGCTTAGTGTGTGTTTCCGTGGCTCAAGCCAAGCTCAGGATTCGCTAAAGCAAGATCTCTGCCAAGGCGGATGCATCCTTGACTGTATTCTATTGTAGTTTCCGTTTGTCTGTCTGCAAGCTCCCCATTCCGGTCTAATAACGTCTCCCTCTCCCTCCGCGCCTCCACTAGCTAACGTTTTCTCTGCATTTTTTTCTCCTCAAAGCCCATCTTTTACTCCTTAGCGTCCTAGTCTTTCCAACACGGTGCCAACAGGACCTAAATTAACGCCCATCCTGGTCCCAGCAGAGCTGCTCCCACACAGCCGGCCGCTGGCGGCACGGGGACTTACTACAGATGGGCTTCCTTTAACTTCGCTCCTGAGGTCACATTTTAATCTCAAATTTCTTACTGTCTGGTAGCTTTGTTGTTGGTTCTTTCCCTTTAACTATGTTTTGTCTGTTTGCTGGCTTGGTTGAGTGCCTCTCTTTCCTTTTGCTTCTTTAATTGCCTGTATATTTGGTTTGTCGGCTAGTCCATCTTCATACTGACAATTCTGCAATAGTCCTTGCCCCTAGTAGCTGCCTTTCATCTTCCAACATTCATCATAATATGTGTTTTAGGAGCAGGTACCAGCCGTTTTTCTCACCGAGTCCCTTTTCCCGATGGAAACGGGATACTGAACAGCTGTTTGCCCCTCGCGGCCACCCAGCAAACCAAGCATTTACTCAGCGCTTTTCCCGTCTCTGTCCTTCACCCCATCCAATTCCTACGTTTCCCTAAAGTGGCCTCTTTACTCACAGACTATTAACCCGAGGGCAAGGGCAGCTGGAGGAGCTTCGTCCGCGTGGAGGGAGCAATTCTTCTTGTCAACGATTTCAGTCCAGGCGCTGTGAACATCTGGTGCACGTAATGATCTTCCCTTAAAATGATATTCTCCTTTCTCGGCCCTTTTTTAAAATCAAATGTCCACACAGTTTCTGCCGTCAAACTATCGTGACTGGATATAAACCCTGGCTAAGGAACCACAGGAAAGATCCTAATGGTTTGAATCGAGGCGAATGTTGGGCTTTCTCCTCAGCGGCTTCCCCGCACGCTGAGCACTCCGTTCTGAGAACACGTAAACCATGACTCCTTCTGTGAATGTCCCACTTAAGTCTCCATTATGCATCATTAATTTTATAAGAGTATGGTACAGCCTCATGGAAATTTTAGCAGAAATTTTTTTAGAAGAGGTAGACTGTGATTAACTGGAATGCTTTCCCAATGAAGTTTTCTAATTCTCTTTTCCTGCTCCATCCCCAGTTCACTAGTAAATCCAATACTTATTTTTAAAAGCTGTACCTACATCTATTAAGTAAAAAAAAATTAGGTTGGGTTGGAAATGTTTTGTAGATGTCGCTGACAGCCCATGTGGCATGTCAGGGCAAGCGTGGTTTGCGTGGGACCCAAGGAGCGGCCAGCCTGCTGCCTGGCAACCCGGGCCCTGGGAGAACAGCCTTCACCTCCGGACGGGGTTGTAATTCTGGAATTCCAGGGACACAGAAGGAGAAACCCATTCTGGAGACCTGCTGCCAATCCAAGGACGAAGGTATGTGTGTGGCTCCGGTGGGTGAGTGGGCCAGGCGCCTGGTACATTGTATCTGCTTTGTCGGGGGAGCGCCTCCTGTGGTCAGTTTAGCGGCAGTTGAAATTGCCAGGCTCCGCCCTCCCTCCAGTGATGCACCTTTAGGCTGTCCCATAAGACGGAGCGTAGGTGAGGCACAAATAGCAAAATACAAGTGTCGTTCTCTCATCGAAAGATCCCCTGCGAAGAGACCCTATCAGGGGCCCAAGGCTAGTGCTGACGGACGGCCGTCTCTGCGTGGCGGCCCGGTCTCCCGCAGCTTCCGTCAGCCGAATTCCCCTCCCAGGGCGCCTCCAGACGGCTTAACCCCGAGGCAGGGCCGGCCCGGGGATTCCCTGGTGACACTGTCTCCCAAACCGTGAGCTGCAAACAAGGGCGTCAAAAGACAGAAAATAATGTCATCGCACAGACCTATCGAAGCATCGTCTTTGATGCCCTTTGGCTATAAAACGTTGGACCAAGCAGGGTACGTAAGTATGCGCATTTTTGTTGTTGTTGAAAAAGCTTCTCATGTAAAATTTATTTTCAGACCTTAAGAATGGCTTCAGCATAAAAATACAGTTGACTAATAAATCACACCCATAGATAATCTTTTCCTAATAAACAAACGTCACTCCATTATTGGCCCAGTTCTTCTTTTCAAGAGTAGAGCTGGGTCTCCCGTTCCTCCGCAGCAGGAGAGGCAGTTAATTACAGCACTGGGGTCAGACCACATTAAACTTGGACAATAGTTCCCAGTGCAGATTGATTAACACGCCTCTTTTTAATTTGTTTAAGGAGCCTGATTTAGCTGTGACGAGCACGGCCTGCCTCTCTCATTAGTTCAAGGCAACTGAGTGTTTACAGCGGCCGGGCACGTTCGGCTGCTAGAGGGACGTTCGTCCTGCTCTGCTTGTCGGTGTCCTGTGGTCACAGACACCGCGCAGGTGGCTAAGGTTATTCATACGTGATTTCTAAGTGGCAGAGCAGCAGCTCAATGCCTCCTGGATGCTGGAGCTGCCCTGGGGACGAAGGCGGGTGGGCGTGCGGGGGAAGTTCAGAACCAAACGGCCCTCGGCATAAATCCATGTTCCCTGGTTTGGAAGGTAAGTTAAGATGTCCCTTTGCTGGTTCTGGCTGGCACTGCCTTCCTCAGACTGGATTAGGTCCTGGGAAAGGACGGTGATGAGAGACGTGGCCTCTGCCTCGCCTCCCCCCCCCCCAAGCCCCTCGGAGCAGCTCTACCCCCTACCCCTCCCGAGGAAACAGGCCCCCGAGTCCCCAGCCGTCCCTGCCCACCTGCCCCGTGCTTGTGAACGGAGGGGGCATTTTCCTCCACCTGCTCACCGTCTGCGTCTCTGACTCATGCGTCAGATCCACGAGGCCACACCTGCCGGAATGTTTATTACACGGTGCTTGTCCATAATAACCACGCAACCAAAGCATATTTTAAAGCATTTGAAGGAATGAAGGCTTTCCCCTGGACAGGGAATGGAATCCAATAGTGGACATCCATCGGGCAAGCAAAGGAAGACAGTGCATTGAATTCTTTCTTTTCCAAGTAGATTAAATTATAACAGTTATTGCTGTTAGCAATTTAAGGGTGATTCCTATGGGGAAGGTTTTTCAATGATAACCTAAGTGGGAAACTCCTTTGATGCCAGGATGGGAACAGGTGAGAGAGGTGATATCCTAATGAGTGCAGAGTTTCCTGCAGGTTGGGTAGGGAACGTGGTCCCAGGGCACCCGCGTGAAAGAGGACGCGCGACTCCCGAGGGAACCGGCGTTCAGGGCAGAGGCTGGGCTGGCAGAGGCTGGGCTGATGGAGCCGCACGATGCCCACACTCCCAGGGGACCCTGTGCACAGGGGCCGTGGGGGCACGGAACTCTGCTGACAAGCGCTCCGTTCAGCGCCTACACTTCTGTACGGAGCACGAGGGAACTGCTCGCTTGGGACAGAACTCCTTCTGTGGCAAACACTCACTTTGAGAATGACATCAGTGTCTGAAGAGGTTCGCCAGGGACCTGGACGCGAAGGGGGCGCCGTCCTGCAGAAGAGGGGGTCGCAGAGGAGACGCGGCCAGCGGCCAGGACTGTGCGCAAGCCTTCACGCGGTGCGAAGCGTTCTCTGCCCAGAGCGGACGTAGCCCTGGGTGGAAGAACATCCAGGCTGCTGACAACATGTCCATGGAGCAAACTCCAAACACCGTGCCAGGCGAGGCCGTGACCAGCACGGAAACGCGTGAGAGGTGACATGCTGGTGGTCTCCGTGGAGACAGATCACAGACATACAGCAGGTGTTCTCCCAGAGCACCCGGGTCCACTGGGACATCCACAGGGAGAACTCCTCTTCGTTCACGCAGAGGGATGGGAGGACGTTAGAAAGGCATTGGTGGCCCGTTTGTATTAAAGCGACCAAACAATTACCGGGTGTAGATTTTGCAGATCAGATGCTGTCTGGGGGCACGTTGGGGACAGACACGCGGAAGGTTCACGTTAAGCCCGTGGACTCCTGTTAACAAATCGCATATACGACTTCGGCTGGAATATTGTCATAAACTGCTATGACTGGCAGCTCCCTGAAAAAGCGGGTGGCCTAATTAACACATATTAATGTATCTTCACCTTACAAAAATTTACAGGATGGATAACTTTAACAACAATAAATGATCACTCCTGATCTATTAATGTTTTTAAATACGAAATGGTGATACTCTTCCTGGAAAGCTCTGGAGAAATAGTCCCTCTCCTACCATCTTCATGGGAGTACGAACTGATACTACACGTTAGCGTTTTGGTAACATCTGGTGAATGCGTGCAAGTGTCTGCTTTATAACCCTGCATTGCTGCTTCCGGCGTTTTGTCCTCTGGAGCTATTTCCTCGAGTTCGAAAACCATATACGAGAAGGCAGCCGTGTTTATATTAGCGACGTGTTAGAAGCAAGCCAACTAGCCATCAGACTTGAACAAACCGCCGTGCCGTGCAGCGTGTTCTTGTGCGGGACTCCTGCGTGTGGTGTGGACAGGATGATGGGCAGCTGTTGTTCCTAACACGGCCGGGGCGCGGGCCAAGCGGCCAGAGGCGGGTCACGTCTCACCACCCGCAAGGCAGGTATTTTAGAGTAGCTAACAGGAAATGACATTTTGTGTATATTCATTTCTTTATAAAACAACATACCATACACATGTAAGTGCAGAAGGAAAAGGTAAAGCGAAAGTCAAAATATGAGCCAGGAGTCATTTCTCAGAGGCCGGAACAACCTGGGAGTCTCGCCTGCACGTGACTCGTGTCTGGATTTGGAAATGCTTGCGTTTGGGTCCCTTGGGACACTGGAATCAGACAAAACGTGGGGCTGTTATAGGATCATAGACGTTCGTGGGAGAATCAATGCTTATCCTCACCTCTGCTCAGGCCCAGGCTGCCCAGGCCCCTGACCCCTCTCAGCCACGACCTCCTCACGGAGTCAGGCGGCTCTGACCGCCGCTTTGCCCCTAAAACCGGCCCCAGGTGGCCAGCGCCCTGACGCCCCGCGTGCCCCGCGTTCCTTGACATCAGCACCAACCGAAGGACCGGGAGAGGCGCACCATCCCTGACATTTGTCCACGCAAATATTGGCATTTCTACACCATGACCATGAATTCCCACGACTCCTCCAGAATAAGCAGCGGCAATCAGGTCAAGCAAACCGGGTCCAAGGCCGACGCGTGCTCAGAGCCATATCCCCTCCCCGGAAACGTCCAAGCGCACCGAGTTCCGACGCTGCCCAAAGGGGGGAACCAAAGGTACCATTTCTGCGAAGGAAAAATGTGTCTTAGGCTCCTGAGCGCTCGAAATGGCAGCCGCACATACTTTCGGGAGCGCCAGGCTACCGGCCACACAATAAAGCTCAACAAATTTGAAGGATGTAAATCATGCTGATTGTTTTGTTATCACATTGGATTAAATTAGATACTGAGTCGCCTGGAAACCACCGCAAACATTGGCAGGAGACGTGCTGGCGTGCGTGAAATGACAACGGTCTAGATATCAGCATCTGGGGGTACCGCGCTAAATGTAAGGAAGATTCTGCCCAGAGTGTGGGGGAGGGGAACAGAGCTGGGGGCGGAAACAGGGAGGGTGGCCTAGGAGTTCCCGTGCGAGAGGAACTCAGGGCTCAGGGGTTGATAAACATGGGCTTTGGTCTCTGAATAGGTTTTCTCACGGTGCCTGGCAAAAAAAAAAGTGCGAGTAGGTGAGTGAGTTTGATGTGGACCCTCCTCTTCGGATGCTTCACATTCACTCTTCTGTAAAAACACGCTGCTGTCGTTAGCATGGCCTCCTTCCTGTGCTAATTTTCCGCCCAGCGTTGCAACTTTTTTTTTTTTTTTGATACCTGGGAAAATGAATTTAAACTATTTCTTTTTTTCCTTTTTCTTTGTCTGAAGTCTCACTGAAATGATGGCGTATACCCTCCATCTATCACCCCCCTGCAAAGTGGAGCATGACGTTGATGGCAAGTGTGAAGTCCAGCCTTCTCCAAAGTCCCACTGCCCAGCCCACCGTCTCTGCCACGGGAGCCACAGACGCGTCATCACTCTGCTGAGTCAAACAGGAGTCTGGCGGCTCATGTGGGCTGGCTCCGGCTGGCTCCGGCTCACCCCGGCTCACTCTGGCTTGTTCTGGCTGGTTCCGGCTCACTCTGGCTTACTCTGGCTGGCTCCGGCTAGCTCTGGATGGCTCCAGCTCACACAGGGCACCCAGGAGTACAGGAAGCTGACTTCATGCCCAAGGCACACACAAGCTTCTCTGTGAGTTTTCTAACATCGCGTCAGCCTGGGCCGCCGGGGGCACGCTAGGCTAGAATGGTCCCAACTGCCAGTTTCCACACTGCATCGCACTCACCAGCCCCTCTCCCAGGAAGTGTCCCTGGGGATGGTCAGTCCCACTTCTTGAGACTTGTCAGCCGAGCGGAAGACCATGAGGCAACATGCAGGGTGAGTGAGCTCCGCACTCAGCACGGAGTTGGTATTCCCAGGTCGTCCCGTGGCGGTGGCGGTGGCGGTGGCGAAACCACTGGGCAATTATTTCCCACAAACAGCATTTTAATGATAAAGATGAAAGTTATACAATTTGCTTAAGTCAGTATTTTTTCTCAAGGTTAATCCATTTGTCACATCCCATTAAACACCCATTTTAACCATCGGGACACCTCATAATAGAGCCAGAGATGTCTCCATGCAACTAACGAAAAGAGCACATCAGGACAACGTCACCACTGTCCTCACACGTGGGAATAACAGACCACGGATTTCTTTATTTGCTTTTGATTTATTGATGTGTGTGCGTGGTCCCAGCAATGACAGCAATGCTTGGTCAAGCACACGTCTGACGTGGTGGCACTAAAACCAGAGGGTGCAGTCACGCTTCCGTAGCTGCGCAGACCGGACTGCGATGCCAAGTGTTACTTGACAGGAATGAATAGGTTTCCATCTAACACGACCCTCTCCCTCAGAGTTTGGGCTGCAAGAGTCTGTGAATGAGCCCCAGCCCATGACCTTGGGATTCCCTCCGGGTTAGGCTGTGGGGCTGATGCTGGGGAAGATCGCCCGGGTCTTTGCTTAAAGGGAAGAATGACCTAGAACCAGGGCGGGGCCCTCGTCCAGTTCCCTGTGATCAGGGTTTGCTGGTCTCTCAGGCGAGGCTACGACAGAACCAACATGGGTGGTCAGAGCCCCAGCTCCTGCTGGTCAGCAACAGAAACAGAGATTAACATTTGTAAGAAGACTGGCACAAGGACGTGCGTTGTAAAATAAAGCAGCACAAGAACTAAAAATCACTGAAAAAAAAGTCATCTTGTCTAATAAAGAGGTGACCTCGATTGGATCTGATTGCTGAGCTGAGCTTGCCAATGATATTGGCGGGTTCACATCTTTAAAGGGGTAACTTGGAGATTAAAGCTCCACCTGAAGTCTTTTCCTCACGGAGCTGACACTGCAGAAGGCAGCGCCTCCAGACGCAGACAGAACCACGGACGCAGGGCCACCTGCAGCCTGCGGTCCTCGCCGGACAGGCCTCCTCTCGGCCGCCAAACCTGCCTGTTGGACGTTTGGGGAGAGAGAAGCTACCTGTGTATCAAACGGGTCCCCGCTTGTCCCTAGACTCGCTCAGCTCCCCCTGCTGGCCGACCTCGCTGCCCCCTCGACAGGGTACAAGCCCGAAAGCTTCACCTCAGGAGCGCGGCTGGGCCTCCCAGCCTCCCCTGCGTCAGGCCCTGGCAAAGGCGCCCTTGCTCCGGGAGCCATGAGCCTTCAATCCTGGTGGCCAGGCCCCACCCTGGGCAGCCCACGGAGGCTCCCACCTAACTGCGCTGTTGGGGGGGCCCTCTGCCCCCAGGCCCCCCGGGAGCACCAAGGGGGCACATCCAGAAGCCCAGTGGGGTTTAACACCCCTCGGATTGAATTGGGACTTTTGAGATGTAGAAAAACCAAAGACTCAGGCAGGAAAAGCCCTCTTCCTTCCTTCCCCAGCTGGAAAATTATGAGCAGCTTTGCTCTCTTTGTGTCTTTAAAGGAGACATCTCATAATACTATGGGTTCACTTTGTTCCTTTCCTGACTCCTCTTTTCTAAAACTCTGCCTGCCCAGGGAACTTCCCGTGAAAGCATTAGCTTGTATGGGAGCGTCAAAACCCTGCCTTTCTGCTTAGAGATGATTTACATTTGTCGCCCAGTGGGGCCCTGGAACTCGTTATCGGGACACCCAAACCCGGCTCAGCCACCTGCCCGCTGAGCTCCGGCGCAGCCGGCGAACGTTCCGGGCCCCTGGCCCCCTATCTGACGCGTCTGCTTCTGTGCCCAGGCTTCGTGCGGACGAGGCCGCTGCAGCCAGACACAGCGGCGGGCTGGCAGGGGTCTCGCCTTTTCGCTTGTGCTTACGCTTTCCAGCAGGGACGCTTGGACTGACGTGCTGTGATCAGAAAACTGTTCTTGCTGAAGAGGCGAAGGTGAAAAACAAGGGAAGCATTCACAGTCGGGAGGAACAAGGGGACGGCGCAGGGCGATTCCTGGACACGGTCCGGCAGTGCGCCCTCGGAAGCGCGCATTTCCATGACCCTGGGCTCCCGTCAGGTCCTTGGCGTCTTTTCGTCTCATTAGCGGTGTGAACATTTGCTTGTGACTCAGAGAACGCTGAGCGTCTGCGTGATGGTTATTCAGCTGATGGGGACTGACTCATAACTACAAGTTTGCTCACGTTGTCCTCAAATTTCGTTACAGCCTGGAAGGCGTAGCTTATTTTGGCAAAGCCTGGTAAAGTAAAACGTAACATCTTACGAACACGTCAGCACTATCCACGTGACCTTTGTTTATCCAAGACAAGGTTCTCTTTCATTCTAGGCCCTTGGGGAGAAGAGACGAACAGGTCAAGAATCTGCCCTGTTCTCCGTGCTTCCCGTCCACCACGGGACTCCTCCCACCCACGTATGTGCCCATGGGCTCCTCTGGACCACGAGGACCGGGGTATGCCACGCAAGACTTCGCTGATTTCATGAGCCAGTTAAACGTTATTTTTCTTGTACATGTCTTATGTATAACTGATGTGCATGCTTTAAAAGCTAAAGCATGTTATTATTTGAATATATTCTAGATGCCTAATAAATTCACGTGACTATTCAATAAAGTCTTACGGTCAGATAAAGAGGATTAAAACTGTCCATGGGCCCATCACCCTCTCCTTGAAATGATCTAAGAAAACACAGCGCTGTAATAAATGGTGAGTAAGGAAGAATTTCCATATTGTATCCCTCGCCCTGGCATCGTTCTAAAGACGAATGTTCAGCCTTTGGGTGTGAAAGGAGCAGAAAGAGGAGCTGAGGAAAATGAAAATAACAGTGTCACGTGTTGTCTGAACTTGAAAGTCATTTTGATGAATGCAAACCTGTATAAAGGGGGAGAACTCATTCATCACACACAGAGGAGCCCGCAGGAAACTCCCGAGTCTGCGCGCCGCCGGGGAGAGGAGCCGCGCCGTCCCTCCGGGGCAGGGAGCCTCAGGGCCGCTCTGCCGATTCCCGAGCGGAATGGTACGTCCTTTAGGACCAGACCCGAGCATTAAACAAACGTGCGGCTGGGCGCAGTGTCTCTTTCTTTGTTGTTGTAGGTAAACTGTACAACGGGGCGTCACGCTCCTCTTCTTCCCGCTGTGAGGGTGCCGAGTGTGCCCTGCAGTCCCGGGATGGTCTGCGCTTCCAGCATGTTCTCGCCCTGAGCGCCCAGAACGAGGCAGGACAGAAATCCCCTCGCCCCCGCGATGCCCTAAGAGGAGGAGAAGGGCCTCTCTGACCACGACAGACGCCTCCTTGCTGGAACGACCTCAGGAGGCTCCCTGCGCACGCCTGGGGACCCTGGTGGCACGGCGGGCGCACGGACGCGGCGTAGAAAGCGTGCGAGGGAGCGGCCAGAGCAGGGCGCGCCACGGGGCCCTTTCGTCCCTGGGACACGCGGCACGCGCTCTGCAGCCTCGGCGCGCCTGGAGGACTCGCGGGGCTCCCCTGTGGGCATTGCTGACCCAGCCCCGCAGGACAGACTGCGTCAGGCGGAGGCCAAGCGACGCCAGGAGGGCAGGACTGACCAAGAAAGAGACGACGAGCGGGTGCAGCGGCGGGGACAGCGCAGGAGGACGTCACAGCAGAGCCATCTCCTCCCACTGTTCACGGGGTCCCCTCACCTCTCCTTCCTCCGATCCGTTTCCACCTTCCTTTTCCCCCAGCTCCCGGAGACCAAGTCTCTGAAATGTCAAAGAAAGTGTCTAAAAAGTAAAGGTGGCAGGACATCTATCTACCCGTGGTTGGTTAGCCCACGGAGGTCAACTGACCCACTAGGGAAGTCTGGAAATATTGCAGATCTCGGGAGGGGGGGGGTCCCATGATTTCTGGAGGTGCAGGTGCTATGCTGTCGAACCAGAGGCCCAGGTCGCAGGACTGCAGTTCTGAACAGCCGGGTCTGATCCTCCTCTTTAAAGGGCGTGGAGATATCCCGCCCCCGCCCCCAGCAGGCTGACGACCGCATCCACATGGGGACGTGCACAAGCACTCGGGGCGCAGCGGAGGCTCATAGGGAGCGAGTGCCTGCACCCCCACCTTCCCTGACCTGCGAGTGACAGCCGGCCTCGGCTGGGTTGGCCCGGCTCCAGCGGGTACATCAAACCTAGCGACTGGCATTTTCCAGGGAGAAACTGCTCTGATAAACACAGAAAGAACGCATCGATTGTAGTGAGAAATGGGGGTTCCTCTTAGCGCAAACATTTCAGCCAAGACCTAATGTGGTAGGTGAGAGCACGGCTTTGGAAAAGTTGAGCCAGATGGATCCAAAATTCCATTTCTTTCGACCTTGTCGTCTTCTTGTTTCTTTTACATGGTGACGCGTCGCAAATGCCAAGGTGTGTGAAAGTGTGTATGTGTGCGTGGGAGTGCTGTGGGCGTACGGCGGCTCCGGGGGAGAGTGTAAGCACAGGTAATAGCAAGTTTGTGCATGTGTGTGTGTGAGGGTGTGTGCAAGTATGTGTGGAAGAGTGTGTGTGCGTGTGTGAGAGTTGTGCAAGTGTGTGTGAGAGTGTGTGTGTGTGTATGAGTGTGTGTGTGTGTATGAGTGTGTGTGTGTGAGTGTGCGAGTGTGTGCAAGTGGGTGTGTGTGAGTGTGGTGTTTGTGGGAGAGGAAGGGTTGGGCAAAGAGCCAGGATCTGGAACGAGACCTGTCTGAAGACGCCCCTGCTGATGTGCGTGAATACATCATTGACCTTGTCCGCTTCCTCTGCCAAGTGGGGAAACAACAGCTGTCGGGCCATCGTCACAGGGAGAGAGGGTGTGTCATTATGAACCCTTCGCTCCTGTCACCTCTTTTACTCAGAGCAGCCGGGACAGTCCGATATGATTCAAGTGAGCATTACCTTTTAACTTCAGAGCAATGCATAAGTATTGTGTTATCTAGGAAAAAGGCATTGTTTAGTATTTGAATTATGTTGAACATGCTCGTTATTTTCCTAAAATGGGAATAAAAGGTGAAAACAACAAATTATGTCGTCTTGTAACTGGTGAAGGTTTTCTTCCTCTTGCTAAATGTGTTCACTGTCTTCCAGCCGTGCGCCTGCCCGGAGTTAGGGGGTGGGACTCTGAGGACCTGACTAGAATGCGTGTGTGCATGTGTGTGTGCGTGCGCGTGTGGTATGTGCATGTGTGTAAGTGCTGTGTGTGGTGTGTGCATGTGTGTGAGTGGTATGTGCACATGTGTGCAGGTAGGTATGTGCGCCCGTGTGCGCGTGTATGAATCACTCACGTCAGCTTTCCTACTCCTTTAACCCGCCCGGAATTCCCTTTGCTGTTCGGAACAGCGATGCCTCTCGCCTGCCAAGGCTGCATCTCTAAATGTCAGAGCTATTAATTTTGCATTATACCTTCTGTCTTGAAAAGTGACATGTTGTCACTATGAATTAGCATTCTCTGCTCGCTTTTCATGAGACAATTCCTTCAGCAATGGATCCAGCCTCCCGTGTTACTGAAGTTCTTCTCCTGAGAAAGCCCCCCGAGAACACAGAGACCCCACATTTGGTCTTCAGGATGCTGTCCGTGCTCTTTAAACTGATCAGATATTTAATTTCTGTTGCCAGTGGCGGAACCCAGGCTGCAGCAGTTTTTCAAAGGTTCCCGGATTATGCTAATGCTCAGACAGAACTGAGGACCTCCTCTCTCGAAGACGAGTGCTTTGTATCAGCACTTCATAAACGACGGATCGTCAGAATCTCTGGAGTGCGGGATGTGGGGACCTGCTCTCCTTATTTCCATACGGCCCGTGTGGGGCTCAGACGTGGGGCCAAGACTGAACGTACCTGTTTCAGGGGGACGTTAAAGCAGCGACCTGACCACAGTGCCCTCCCCTGCGGCGGCAGCGCTCCGCGGACACTGGCGGGAAAGGCGGGCGCGAGAGGGCCTGGGGCGCTGTTTCCGGACCCACCCGTGGGGATTATTGGGGCTGCTCAGTGGACCTCCGACAATGCCAGACTGAACCCTCTTCCATCCACACCCTCCGACTGGGGTGTGGCTTTCCTGGTGCCACCCCCCATCCATGATGTCAGCTGGTTTCCATGACAACCAGGGTGGGGAGTGGGGTGGGGGACTCTGGGAATCCACTTGCATGCTGCCCATAACCGCTGCCTGTGACCGGGTCATCAGCCTGTCACTGAACCGGGACAAACCTTTCACTGTGTTTATCAGAGTCCTTCTCAGGCCTCCTTAGCTCCTCAGATGCTTTTCACTTGGGAACGGCTCAGGCACCGCCTTGAGACTCGGGTGTGAGGAGGCAGGAGCAGCCGCCTCCTCCCTGAAGCCCAGGGAGAGAGCCGCCAGGAGAAGTCGAGGGAAGGGCCCCGCGTGCCCCAGAGCACAGCCACGCAGCTCCAAGGTCCAGAGCGTGTGCTTGACGGGTGGTGACAAGGCCAGCCTGTGACATGTGTTCCTTCTGAGTGTCGTCCTTCCCGATGGCTCCCTATTTCGTTTCTGGGTTTTGTTCTTGAATCTCTTGCCATCCTCCGAGCCACTTTCCATTCCCTGTTCTCTCTCTTCTGTGACACACGTCCCCTAAGCGGGGGCCAGGGCCCCCCTCCTCCCGACTTCTTGGCTGGTACCACGCCTCGCACCCCCAGAAAGGAGAAACAGAGACCAGACGGGAGGTCTGCATCAGCAGAGCCAGGGACCAGTCAGCCCTGGGGTCCGCGGAAGTAGTTTATCTTCCTTCACGACTGTGAGCGAGGAGGGATCTCAGTGTTCATCCTGACGCTTCCTGTCTGCACGTGTGTTTCTTGTAATGTCTGCAGCATTGTCAGTGGCAGGCGCTTGATAAATAACTTCTTATTTTCCATTACTCTCTTGGCAGCTTCTCATTAGTGGAGAGCGTTAGGATTTGAGTTTCTTCAGGATATTAATTGGATGTTATATTGATAATGTATTATTCATGCCGCTCTTCTGAAAAGGAGGGTTGAATTTATAAATATGCCTTCGTTTATTAAAAGGAGACGGTGTACACAAAATCAAATGCCAAATATTTTTAAATACAATTATTTGAAATCAAATGCTGGTCTAATTTTCTGATTTCTTTCCTTCTGGGAAGAAGACATTTTTGTTGCCAAACAGCGTAAGTTCTGATGGAACTCGGCGGCAGCCGTCCGTCTCGAGAGACGATGGTGTAGCTTCTTAAGAGTCTATCTGCACCGCCGAGAATGGCTGTGCAGTCCGACTCGGGAGTGACACGGTATCTGTCTCCTCCCATGTTGAATCGACATCTTGCGATGACGCTGAAGCTACAGAGCCTGGGCAGGGTGATATGGAGGGTCTGCTGTTGCCCATGCAGCAGACCCCCCCTCTCTTCGCAGCTGAAGGGTCCAAGGGAAAGACGAGTCAATACAGCTTGTCTTCAGGTGCGCCGCAGGAGTTGCCGGTGTTGACTACAACGTCAAACCGCCTTAGGGACTCCGGCTCCGGATTTTCTGTCGGGGTTTACTCCCTTAGCCTTTCCCCTGAAGAGGTATGCCGCAAGGCAGCGGAGGTTTTTTGGAGTCAGAGTTTTCCTTCTCTGTTCCTCCCTATTATGCGAGCAAATACATCCCCTACCTGCTCAGGCTAGATGTCATTGGGCCTCTGTGTCTTACAGCTGAAGACATCTTTCTGCTGCTATTTTTGCTACATGCTAGACCCTCAACTAAGCATCCCCTAACTTCATTTTTTGTTTACAGTTCAATGGGATTAGTTATCCACATTTTACAGAGAAGAGAGCTGAAGTGCAGGCTGTTAGGTAATTAACCAGTGCGATGCAGAGGAGGTTAATTTCAAACACGTGTGCTTGTTTCCACTTCACCCCAAAGCCTGTGTGTTAAGCTGCTGGCCTTTGAAAACTAAGAAAATCAGACAAACAAATTATTTCAGTCTTCCTTGATCAGCACTTTCATGGCTTAGTGATAATTTTTAAATGCTATAGCTTAAAAAAAATAGACAAGGAAACTTGGGCAGCGAGGGCCTAAGTTACATGTGCTCTGTAAATATATATTTATAATCCACACCAGATACCCCAAATGTACATGACCTACACACTTGCCCACAAAACAAGTGACACACTGATACATTCACAATAAAATGACCTCAATTCCAAATCATTATTGTAAAATGTCTTGTACTAGGAACACCTTACGAATTGTGCAGAAGTGGAGCTCATGATATGTTTAGGGCATTATTCTAAATATAATTTCAAAGAATTATGGCATTAATTCTACGACTGCTCATATTAAGTATTTTTGTCTCTTTTTGTCTTGAATGCTCAGAGCACCTCAGTGTGGCTTAATATGTTGTCATTTAATGTATCAACGTTGTAGCCCAACCACCGTTTCTACATTTCCCACTATATTCGAAATATCTATGGTCCAGCATTTTGAAAGCAAAGGTCAGATTTTCTATTAGAAACTGAAGCCTGACCTGGGAATCAACAGTGGATGTGGTTTCCAGAAAAACAGTTTTAAAGGCATGTGTGACATCAAAGGACCCTCAAGGGTCCACCCAGAGTGCAAGGTCATGCCCAGCAGCCTTCAGCGCTGTGGCAACTTCCTGAGTGGAACTGAAAAATGCTCATTCTTTCCGTGAACAGGGGAGTCCCATGTGGCCTCATTGACATCGGGTACAAAGCAGAGTGGCGGGGGGCAGTGTGCACAGACCTCTGCTTCCAGCAGGTCACCCGGAAGAGGGGGAGAAAGAAGTCACAATATGGGACTGTCTTAGTCTGTTCTCGCTGCTGTAACCAACTCCACAGACCGGGTGGCTTATAAGCAACAAAAGGTCACGTATCAGAGTCTGGAGGCTGGACACCCCAGAGTGAGCTGCCACCAAAGTCGTGTTCTGCAGCAGACCCTGTCCCTGCACCCCGGGAGGCGGAAGACAACGGTCCCCTCCAGGCACGCCTGTTCTCAATGCCAACCGTGGCTGCTCCGCGAGGAAGAGGCCTCGGCGCCCCTGGGTGGTGACTAGCTCGCCTGGTCGCTGGCCGGCGTGTGCTCACGCACGCTGTTCATGAGAAAACACACCCCCTATCTCCGCGGCAGGAGGTGGCCTTGCACTTCAGAGCGGGTGCCCCCCTCCCAGGTAGTCCCCCCCACAGACGCTGGGTGTGGGGGTACCTCACTAACGCTCCCAGGTGCTTGGCAAAGGCGCACCTGGGTCACAGAGCTGCAGAGGTCCTAGGTAACGTTCAAAGGAACGAGCATGATCCTATCTATGATGTTTACTAAAGGAAATTATGTCGAAGAGAGGGGAAAGCTCTCACAGGTCTCCTGAAACAATCTGAGGAAAGGGGGGGACGTGGAGACGCTTCCCCTGCATTGGACTGGAGAACTGAGTCTCTTATTGTCAGTGCATAATGGGTCTGAAAAGCAAGTGACAAAAGGGAAATTGTGTGACAGGGACAGCGATGGGACCAGAGCTCCAAAGGGACCCAGGAAGGGAAGACGCAGAACTCAGGATGCGGCCGGATCGTGCCGGGCCAGCGACTCCCGCCTTGGACATGCTATCGCTCGGGGACAGCGGTTTCCAGCTGCCGGGCCCCCGGGACCTTCACACACGCCACACCTGCCTATGGAGTCGGGGGCGCGACCTCTTTCCCCTCAGACGGTCAAATAAAAAATGACAGCTGCCAACACAGCAACAGCCTCTCGTGTGAATGAGTCAAAATTATACCTATTTTTGTCAGATCTGCAAAAAATATATTTCTGGTGTGTGGCAGAATTTTAGTAATTCGTGTGCGTGTGCCGTGAGATTAAAAACGTTGAAAACTGCTGCTCCAGGAGTTTGAAAGTTGTGGGGCCCCGAAGGTAACCATAGCAACAAGAGCAGATCTTTAACACACACCAAACTAGACTCACGCAAGTCACACCCCGGAGGCCTGGCAGGAACGGAGTGGCCGTCTCCCAACACACAGACCGTCACCTCGGTCACCACGGTCCTGTGCCAGGTGCGTTTCTCAGCACAAAAGCAAGCTGGGGCATCCAGAAGAACAACCCACAAGCAAGCGACAAAAAAAACCACCGGAAGACGAATCAGAAATGCGTGGACGTCGTGAAAGCAGCCAAAGAACAAAGACACACACGCTGAGGAGAACGTGGGGAGGGATTCCTGCAGATTTCCCACGAGGATCTGCATTTGCCAGAAGATGGCTGAGTTACACATTTAATGTGCGAGACCAGTAAACACCACCAACCCCAAAGTCTATGCCCAGAAAAAGCCTTTCAGAAATGACTAATAGGTGCCCCCCCAAAATAAAAATTAATTAATTTCTTAAAGAAAGGAATGACTGAGAAATAAAGTCTATTTCAGACAAAAAGAAATTTTTTTATTTTTTAAAAAGCATTAATTTCCAAGAAGAGGAGACCTAGTCTATGAAAAATGTGAAAGGCTGATGCATGGACCCTCCTGAAACTCGGATCTGCAGAAGGAGATGCAGGGCACAGAGGCCAGGTACCAAAAAGGAAAATTAGATTTATTCATGTTCTTACTTTAAAACCCTCTCAAAGGGCACTCCCTCAAGCCGCAATCGCGGCATCAGCACGGGGAGGAGCAGAGGCACGAGGAAGCAGTGCGAACGCTGTGAGGGAGAAGCGGAGCGCCCGCTGGTGCAGAGTCCTGGTGGGAGACTGGGAGCGTCTGATTCATTCAAGTTGGACATGTGGCCCCCAGGGAGCCGCTGAAAAAGTAAGTGAATAAAAGATGCGTGAATAGTAGGCCCATCAAGGAGAGAGAATGCATTCAAAGCAAATGCTTAATTAAAAGAAGGAGAGGAGGAAAAGAAGAAGAGGTGAACAATAACAAACGACAAAAACAACCTAAGAAATGGGGGACTTCAATCCAGACGTATGAGCAGTCCCATTACCTGAGAATGACGTGAACACGCCAATAAAATAAAGTCAGATTGGGTTAAGAAAAAGACATCACGCCTGCAAACCAAGTGTCGCTGGTTCGATTCCCAGTCAGGGCACACGACCAGGTTGCACGTCAGGTCCCCAGTTGGGGGCACAAGTGAGAGGCAACCACACAGTGATGTTCCCCTCCCTCTCTTTCTCCTTTCCCCTCTCTCTAAAAATAAAATAAATAAACAAACAAATAAGTTAGTTTTTTTTTTTAAAAAAACTGCACGCTGCTTACAAGGAGCCAACTTTAAATACAAAGAGAGAGGGTAAAGGAAAGGGGGAAGCAGGCTATGAAATGCACACAGTAACCAGATGAAGGCAAAACAAGTGTCTGAGCCAGGAGCTCACTAGAAACAGCGTGGGGATTGGCACGAGAGAGGCTGAGATCGCCAAGAAGACGCGGTCACATTAAACTAGTGTCTCCTAGCAACCGAGCTTCCAAATACCAGAGGTGGAGATGGGGACCTGAGAGGTCCGTCCCAGTCTCTGCCTCTCCCTGCCTACCTCTCCTCGCCCGTGAAGTTTGCTCTCCGCCTGACGTGAGTTCCAGAAATGTTAAGAATAAAAAAACCGCTCCCATTACAAAGGCAGAAGCTCCCATTTTTATTATGCAAGCGTGTTTTGCAGAAAAAATCTCGAGTTGCCCCAGGCACGTCACATGACTTTCTTCATCAGAAGGAAAGAATCATTGTGTAGAAGAATCAAACTTTCAGAAAAGACTGCACAGCGGAAGGAAAACCTGAAAGCAATGCTTTCTTTCTCGTCTGCACTAAGAATTGTAACTAATTCCTTTGGAAACTCATCTCTTCTGTCTCACAGACTCCGTTACAGCCGTCCAACGCGCAAAAAGAGGGGGACGGTTTGAAATAAATTGCTGTCAGCTCTTATTATTTCCTTCTGGGACACCTGTCCTGCCGTTCCTCAGACTCGCCGCTGTCAGGGAAGGTGAACGGCTTCAAATGGGAACGGCCACCTAAGACACTAGGTAGGGAGATTTTTATCAGAAGCCGGGAATTTAATTCTGTGTAGGATAAAAGAAAGATCACATGAGATCGCAGGTGCCGCCTCACACAAAAGGACAAAGAGATTCCCTTTGAAGAAGAAGATTAAAAACATTTCTAAATTTTACCTTTCACAAGATGGGAATCGCAGGCACCTCCCAGCTTTGGGTTGCTCATATACAGGGCTCTGGAGGGAACCCCAACCAGCCTTTGTTCTTAAGTACTTCAGGGGGTGAGATGTAGTCGCACCCAAGGAGGCCTGACATCTGGAGAGGCCACAGGGAGATCTTCACTGGCTGCCGACGGGACAGAGTCACATGGGCTGTCCTCGGGCTCCGCTATTCCATGCTCAGCCCCTCACTCCCACCCCAGGAAGCCTGGAGTCAGCCAGTAAGAGTGGAGGGGTCTGGGAAGGCCACTGTTCAGCAAAACATCCCCCCAAGTTGCCGGCCGCCATCACCCAACGTTCCCCTCTGAGGTCCTTATGAGCCGCCGCTTATGGTAATAATGGAGTTATGATGGTAACGAGGACAGTAAGCCAAGTCCCAGCCGGTCTGCTCCACCTGCACCCTGGCTTCACGGAAAGGAAGACAGGGCTGAACCAAGAAGGGGGAGCCAGGGGCTGGGGGTGCTGAGCCCCTGGAGGACAGATGGAGCAGCGAGGCGCGCGCCCCGGGGGGAAGGGGAGCAGCCACACAGCTTGAGCGCCCTCGGAGGTGCCCGGGCAGGGCCCCGGACCCGCTGCCCCTCGGTGCCCACACCTGCCTGCTGCAGGCTCGGCCAGCACCGCTGCACACCCGCTCGGGCCGCCAGCATTCGCTTCCCGGCAGCTCTGCGCATGTCCAAGGTCAGGACATACCAGCCCGTGTGGCAGTCGGCAGAGACTCCGGAATGTCCCAGAACGAGTGACAGCACCCGCGGAGCAGCCCCGGGCTCTGAGGAAGGGAGGTTCCACGAGGGGTCAAGGTCTGTTCTGTTCCCAAGGCCACAGTCAATTTCGTCAGGAGTTTTAAACATTAGAAAAAGAATAAATGAATTTCAGGTGAAATTTATTTCACGTGGTATGGATTTCTTTATGTTTGAAGATCTTCTCCACATTTTTTACTTTCTACCAAATTTCCCACATCAGTCTCAGTTTGCTTTTCATTTCCTTAAGTGTGACACGGCGAACGTCACCTGGGAATGACCTGCTGGGTTGTGTCATTTTACATAAGTTTGTTCCTTTCTCCCGAAGCAGCGTGTGTTCGCTTTACAGGAGCTCACCGGGGCCGTTTATGCACATGGATTTATTAAGCCCTGTCACGGTGTCACCTGCCACCCCACAGTCCTCGACTGAAGCTACGCCCCGGAGGGTAAGTGACTGCAAAACGCCCGGCACCGCCAGGACCGCCTGCAGAGCGCCGTGCAGAGTGAAGTCGGCGGCGGAGAAAGACAAGCACCACGTGATCTCGCTCGCGTGTGGAGTCTAATGAGCAAAACAAACGCACACACACGGCGGACACAGACCCCAGACGCAGAGAACAGGCTGACGGCTCCCGGAGGGGAGGGGCTTGGGGGACCAGGTCATAAAGGGGACGGGGTTAAGGAACAAACTCGTAGACACAGACACCAGCGTGGCGATGATGGGGGCGGGGGGGGAGCGGGGTACAGGAGGGCCAAGGGGAATGAACAGCGACGGAGGAGACCGGACCCGGGTGGTGAGCACACGACACAGGGCACAGACAACACATTATGGAGCTGGTCCTTACTGACCAGTGTCACCCCAAGAAATTCAGTCACAAAAATTAAAGAAGGAATTTCCAAGGCACATGAATCCAGTGGAAAAATATATAATGGAGATAGTGCAGAAATGTTCCCGTTACTATAGCAACAAGAATAGATATTTTTACTATTTATAGATCACACATACCAGACTTGACTGTGCATATTTCCATTTTTATAGATCCGAATTAATAACACTTTCCAGCTAAAATTTTCTGCGTCCCTGCGTTTATCATGCGGGAGAAAATAAAACTGGTTTTAAAAATTAGAATTAAATGAGCCTTTAAATTATTTTTTAAAAAATTAAAAAGCAAAGGCAGAAACAGGGATCAGATATCCAGTTGCCACGGACAGCCGGGCCAGCACTGCACGCGAGGCTACCTGCGTGTGCGTTTCCTCCCGCCCAGGCCCAGCGCTTGGTGTGCCCCTGGCGCGTGCTCCCGCCCACGCACAGCCCTCCGCCCGGCCTCTCCCGCAGCCCAGAGCACAGGCGCCCGAGTGGGGGGCAGGAGAGACCCCATACGTTTTCCCACAGGAAGCTAGTGCAGGGAGCTCCGGGCCACAGGGCCCCGAGGCTGACGTTCAGACCCGGGGCATCCTCGGCGTGCGGTAATGCGCCTGCACACGGAACCCACGCCTTTTGGGTTCAGCAAGCCGCCCACATGCTGAACCCAAAGTAAAGGAGACAGAAGACAAACCTTGAAACAAGGTGTTAGAACTCTCTAGCAGACGGTTAGCTCAACGCCTCCAAGACTTCGGTGTTTAGCAAGCATCTGATGATCATTTCTTGTGTTTGGGACGCACAACAGACATCAAGTGCATTGGACCATTGCCTGGAGCAGGCTCCGAAGGCGTTCCTGTGGCAGAGGCGCGTCCTTCCGGGAGCCAGTGAACACTATGACTCAGCCCGAGGTGCTCTGCAGGGTCAGAAGGAGCCCTCCCTGTCCCAGGCAACGGCCGTCCCATTCACTGCTGAAGAACTGTATACAAGTCACCATTTGTCATCAGAAGAAACTGTACGTTCTCAGCATCATTAAAAATAATATCCCCTGACAATCAATCAATGTGAATTTTACTGGACAGGAGATGTGGTGTTGCCAAGTCTTCACTTGGGGAGGGGAGTTAAATAAAATCTAAATATCATCTCAAGTATGTGCCTGAGTTTCGCAACAGATGAATTCCAGATGAAGACAAAAGGGAGGCACTGGCCTGGTTGCTCAGTTGGTTAGAGCGCCGTCCCAATGCGCCAAGGTTGCTGGTTCAATCCCCCGTCAGGACAGTTACAAGAATCAGCCAGCGAGTGCATAACTATGTGGAACAACAAATCAATGTTTTCTTCTCTCTCTTTCCCTTTCTCTGTCTCTTTAAAAACCAATAAATAAAGATAAATAAAATAAGAGCAAGGGAGGCTGCCTCACCCTGAAGGCACAGGTGGGAGTTAGAGGCCAGGCCTGCTGGGACGGAGCACATCCCAGCCAGTGTACGGACTTCGACTAACTGACCGGTGAGCTGACACCTATGCTGGACATTTCAAACCCAAAAGGATTATTTTTTCATAAAATAAAAGTGGGTGGAGCAAACTATCAAAATAACAAATAGAAACACATACAAATGTGGTTTCACCACAGGGATACACGGCAAAGTCAATCATCTTAACTCGAGAAAGGACAGAACCGAACGCGCACCGTGTGGGGCCACGGTGGCCCCGAGGCAGTGATGGAGCTTCACTCTCGTTTTCCTGTCTCCTCGGGGGGGACGTTGACCAGGCGGAGACGGGAGAGGTGCTGCTTCCTGCCAGGCATGCGACTGATAAGCTCTCGTTCTGGAAGCTGCAAACATTTGATCCAGGAGATACGGGCGTGTGCTGCAAAGCATCCACCTGCGACCGCGCGTTAGGATTCCAGCCCCCGCGGGCAGAAGGCCCTAGCCGTCTACTTTACACGTAAGTCGCACTGTCAAAAGCACTGAGCTGAAACTCTCTTCTCCAGCATTGGACTCTCCCCAGGAATGCGTTGAATTTTTTTTTTCCACACATATTTCAATACATTTGAGATGTTTGTAAATTCCTGGCTGCACCCCACCAGGAAGAGGGGTCTAATTTTCCTCCTGGGCTGGGTGGGCCTTAATGATTATTCTGGTGGCAGATGGGACACCCTGGAATTTCCCAGGCGAGATCATGTAGGTGCTACCCCAAATTCCCTGAGGACACCTGGGGTGCTTGCCCTGAGTACAGCAGCCTCCACAGAGCACAGAACCCATGACACTATGATAGAGCACAAGGGACTCCCAGAACCCATGACGCTATGATAGAGCACAAGGGACTCCCACAGGGAGCCCAGCCCCGGGCGGGGGGTGCAGTAGCCAACCGGTCAGCCCGCTATTGAGGGGCGATTGGTACACAAAACCTGCACACAGTTCGTGCAGTTTGACGGTTTGGATATGGACAAAGATCCATGAAGCCGTCGCCACAGTCAAGGTCATGGGCATGTCCATCACGTCTAAACGCTCCCCTGTGCTTCTCTGCGTGCTGGATTTTGCTTTACTTTATTGCCAGAAGAGCACTTCACGGGAGACCCACCTGCCTGCGTCCTGTGTTTAGGGCGCAGAACGCGGGTTAACCACGGGCACCGCGTGGCAGCGCAGCCCCCTGGCGTGCATTTAACCTGCGAGCACAGAGGACACTGGGTCTGTAGGCCACCAGCTCCCCTCCCCTCCCCGACCCCCAGCCCCTGGCCACTGCTGTTCCACTCTCTGCCTCCGTGACTTCGACTAGTTCACCTTCCTCACACGGCTGGGGCGCTGCAGGACCTGTCCCTCTGTGGCCTCCTTATTCCACTTAGCTTGACGTCCTCCAGGCTCATCCGCGTTGTCACGGAAGGTAGGTTCCCTTGTCTTTTTCAGGCTGAAGGCTACTCCACCTGCTGATGAAGCGCATTTTCCTCGTCCGTTCATCCGTCCGTGGACACAGGCTGCCTCCCTATCTTGTCTGTGGTCATTAATGCATCCATGACCACAGGGATTGCTGGTGTCTCTTCAAGATACAGATTCCGTTTCCTTCAGATAAATACCCAGAAATGGGATTGCTGGGTCACGTGATGGATCCGTTTTTAGTTTTCTGAGGGAACTCTATCCTGTTTTCCACAGTGGCTGCACCATTTTTCAAATTCCCACCAACAGAGTGTAAACTAAATATCAGGGAAACGTCATGCAAAGCCACAAAGAGGTCACTTTGAGCGTCCCACAGCCAACAGCTGCAACATGGAGGACGGAGGACCCAGTCCGGCCCCGTCCCTCTGGGAGGCGTCACTACCACGGAGGTGGGACAAGGCGTGGCCACCGTGCTGAGGGCCGCCTGCAGTGCTGGCCCACCCCGCTGGCATCTATAACAAGAGCTATGGTTTCATTCCTCCCGTTTGGGTGGCTTTAAAGCACATAAGCCACACACATCTGCAGCCTCACTATTCCTTTCATACCCCACCGAAGGCAGGGCTCCTTCCCTGCTATTTTCTGTCCCCTGCGGTGGCTTCTTGTTCTGCACACTCACCGTGGCCTCCCAGCTCTGCGGCGATCTAGACTCTCAGTGTAGGATTTAGTGTTGAAGACCCAGGGATGAATTTAGAGGAAATTAGTTTATTATCATTAAAGAGTCACATTTTCTTCTCACGTCTAACCTCACACTGTCAAAATCCTATAAGGGAAAAAAAAACTCAAAACCCCAAATGTATTTCTGATCACAATCAATTAAAATGTATAAGTCTTCGGGCTGCCTCTCAATGCCCTCACTCACATTAATTTGGTTTTTAAGACTTTAATTCTCATGGTCGTTTCTCTAATTCCTGTTTGCTGCTTTTCTGTGATCTCCACACATGGACCCTCTCTCCCAGTTGGGCTCCAGTACAGTAAAGCAAGACAAAGACTGTGTTCCTAGCGTCGGGACATGGGGGGCCGTGGAGGCTCTTTGCCCCATTTCTGGGGACCACATGTGTGCTAGCAAAGGGGCTGGGATGTGTGCTGCCCACCGGAGAACGCACTTGGGAAGGGAATGAGAGAAAGGGTTAATTAATAAGAATGACAACGCTTGGCTGTTAAAAGTGTGGCTTTGTTTGTATAAACCGAGAAAACGCTTTTCCTTTCACACCGATGTCAACACTCACATCAACCATCAGAGCAAGGGGCGAGTTTTACAATAAACTAAACGCACTGCCAATTTAAAGAAGCTGTAAGTAGTATTTTGGAACAAAACGTCAGTGCAGCTTCGAACAGAAAACCAAGCCTCAGCACTTAGGTGTAGCAAGTTTGCCATCTACTGATCAGTAGGATACCTTTTTCTCTTTAATGTAAGAGAAAACTCGGCGTGTGGATGTGGCCGCATCTAAAATAGTAATATCAATATTTTAAAGCGCAACCGTTTAATAAGCAGCTTCCTGGTGCCCAGCCCCTGGCGACACGTGGCCGCTCCTGCCACCAAAACCAGAGACGGGAGATGCACACACAGGTTCTCTGAGAAAGGACAGGATGCGTCTTGATCTGGAGGGAGGCACACGCTGCGTTCCCCACGGCGCTCCGGGCCTCGGGGGGCGGCCTGCTCACTCCGGCCTGGGCTCACCGTTCCCACCGTGACTTCCCGTCGCAGCAGCTACTGCTGTCCTCCTGCCTGTGCCCCGGAGACTTGTCCTCCGGCGACAGGAGGGCCGTTTTAGGGGACTGTCTGGAATTAGTACTTTGGACAAGGTACAGACAAAATACTCCGATGAGGCAAAGGACCACAGCAGCAGGTGGACTGGTGACAGGTTACCGTCGCACGCGGAGCGACCGCGCCCCTGGGCGGGGGCCGAGCGTGCGTAGGAGCTGCACCAGCCCCGGCAGCGAGCGCACCGGACAACCCAGACGGCATCCTCCCTCACGGTACATGTCTCAGGTTGGCTGCTCCTCAGGCCTAATTGCTTCGTGCTTCGTTATAGCAAACATTTAGTCGTGTGCCCACTCGGTAACTCTTCCCAAATATGGTAACGCGGGATCCTCATAACTGGGCCGCCAGACCTCAGGGCGGACGGCGTCGTCCGCTCGCTGTTCACAAAGGGCGCGTCAGTGAGACGCAGAGGGATCGACTCATACATCCTCTGTCTTTAAACTAGAATTATTCAAACGGGTTCAGTTACACAGCTACCATTTCAATAAACTGCTAATAACTTAATAATCTACAAAGGTGGTCCAGCATCAGAGAGGCACCTGCCTTCACCTCTCACTGCCTAGAGCTTTACGTTACTATAAAAAGTTAGCACAGAATCAGTAGCTGATGCCAACGCACCCGCAGGAGCCCCAGGTCTAGGATTCAGACGCCCGGGGTCTCGGCTGGGCTCGCTGATGAGAAGACCACCTGCAGTGTCAGCCCAGCAGGGGGCCCTTCCTAGAGTCTGTGGGGGAAGAATTCAAGTCCACACTGTGGGCAGCATCCAGGCCTCTTGATGTGGGTCGGAGGTTCCCTGCTGACCACCGACGGGTGACGCCGGGCTCCTGGGGGCAGCCCCTTCTCTCCCGACCCCTCCTTCACCATCAACAAGAACACCCTGAATCTTCCTCACACCCCAAGAGACCCTTTCTTCCCCCCCCTTCAGGTATTCCAACCGCGTATTTATTGAACTACATCATAAAAACCAACAGCCTCCGGTGCCGCACGTGAGCAAAATCCAACCTGTGTGTTTTCCTCTGCGCCTCATATTGGAAAATCCCTGCTGATCTCTTTGATCTAACCCGAGGTTCACTCATTCTTCTCCCCGTCATTGACCTGTGGCTGCCAAATCCACCCGTCGCTTTTTTACAAACTCAGACATCACGTTTCCTCAGTCCCGTCCCCTGCAGAGACCCCCCTGCATCCACTGAAAGCCCACATGTATTTTGTTTTCCTTACCGAGCGTAGATACAACAGCTTCTCAAATATCTCTGCTGCTAGTTTCAACATCTGGGTTATTTTCAGGGGAGTGTTGGCCCATTTCCTCTCCCGTTAACACGACAGCCTGTTTCATTAGTTCTCCCCACGCCGGGTAATCGTGGATTCCATCTTAGACATTGAGAAGTGAAGCGTGAGTCGTGAGGGTTCTGTCCTGCGTGGCTTTTCCCTCACGCGCCGATTCTTTGTTGGCGGGTCTGTCTTCCCTGAGACCTTTTGTCTTCACCTGACCTGCTCTGAGTCTTTCTCACATGTGTGTTCTTCCGTGGCCAGTGAGAGATGTGGGCAGAGAGACATGGTAATCCCCTCCCTGCCCCTTCCACCTCCGGCTTCACCTCTCAGCACCAGGTCGTCCACAGCCTGCTTCCTGCATTTCCCAGGCAGAAGGCGGCTGTGTGTGCTCTGCCAGGTCCCCCGACGGCCGCCCACACTGCCAGCTGCAGTTGGCTCAGACTGAAAGCCCGGGGAAGGCATTTACTTTGCGTGCCCTCTTCCGAAAGCAGACTCCCCAGACAGCTACCTGACTCTCTTCCTTCACGTCCGGCCGTAGGAGAAGACTTTGTGTGAAGGCGTCAGACTGGACGGGTCTTACTGCATCATCCCCAGCATTTCAGAATCAAAGTATTCCAACTCAGAAAGGCCCAAACCTGCATTCAATACCCCCCAGCTCCTTCTCAGTAGACCCAAGTTAGACGCAGGTCTCTGTCCCTCCACTGCTGTGTGGCCCTGATGTTCACTACGTGAAGCAATAGAGACTCCTTCCTATAGAAAGAATTTAAGAATTTCCCTTATCAGTAACTTTTTAGAAGATGTATTGATGCCTTACAGACATTAGCCTTCTCCTCACATGAGGAGATTATGGAGAAGGGGGTACCATTCCTTCTGTAGCACTGGATGACTAAGTGACCCAATGGCTTATCCTTCATGTATTAAATGTGTTACAGATGCTTCTAAAACTGCTGCAGCACAGCCATGAGAGGGGAGGTCGGGGCCGTAACTTTAATGTCACAATGGGGAGGGGGTGGTCCCGCTAAGATGTGTACCCACAGAAATAAAATAAAGCATCCCTCGTTTTGGGGACGGCACCGGCACACGTCTGCACTCATTCCAGACAGAAGCATTCGCTGGGTGACATATTTGGTGTACAGAACTCAATTATCGCTGCTCCACAGAATGTAGTGATTTAATAACCTTCTCTGTCAATAAAATTTAGGTAGATAAATTGAAGAAGACAGTGCCAAGTTTGAAAAGTATGATCATTTAAAACTTAACCCTGGTCAGCATGACAAGTTAAATAACTTTCTGAATATAGACACCAAGAATATTCGCTATAGTAATGTTAGTCATAAATGTAAGAATAATTAGTTATTGACTTTAATTCTACAAGTTCCATGTTTTAATAAAGATTGTGTTCTTATTGTTGTTAGCATTTCATATATACTTATATGGACATATGGATAAATCAGCTTCAGGAAGCCTTATTATCAGCTCAAATAATCATCACTTTTGTTTGTGACAATATTTTTGATATACTAACCAAATGTTAAAGACTTCGTGTTTACCCCTGGTGTGATGACATGTATTAATCATGTAATTAAAAAGCCCATTTTTCTTTCACCTGATCAGATCATCATGTAAATTCTGCATTTGTATCTACCGTCTTTTTTTATTGGAAACTAACATGAATTAGAAAATCACCGAGGGAAATTTTTTAAAATACAGCTGCAGTGTTAAAACTGTTTGCAATGACAACATTGTAAGTGTCCTCATTGTGATTATAGCTCAGTGAAGTGTGTGCATCGTGTCAAAAAGGAGGGGCCTTGAGTTAGATTTGTCACAGGATTTCACCAAATGACTATAGTGACTGGGAGTGGGGACTTATTAAAACATTAGACTACTTTATAAATATATGTTAATAAATATATTTTGTCTGAGAATGCACTTAATACCATCAGAACCCTAAGCATTGGGCCTCAATAAAGGGGTACAGCCTGGCTGAAAACAGTGATGACAGTATCCACAGACAGACGTGGAAAAATCTTAGCAGATTAAGTCCAAAGCAAGTAGGGGCACAAACAACACAGGGAAGGGCACGCGAGAAAAACTAGAAGGAAATTTAAGCAGAAAATCAATCAACCAATAAAACTAAAACTTTTTAACAAAAACTTCCTCCCCGGCCCTTTGCACCGGCCCCGTATCCAGATGGACACGTGATTTACGGTGTGAGAGACCTGGAAAAACCCAGCTCTGATCGGGTTTCCTGAGATGACCTCCACCCCCAGAGGTTAAAGGAAGACCCCGCGGAAAACACGGGGGACTCGCTGGCGTCTGAGCTGGGTGTGAAGCCTAAGCAGGTCCTATGTGCGCTTCAGAGTCGTGGCCACGTAACACGGAAATTAAGGAGAAACTATTTGTCTTGTCAACTGGCCGGAGGTAACCGGTGGGTCTTCCGTGGAGCTCCGTCCGCAGGCCTGGCTCCCAACACTCCTGCTCCCACGTGCAGAACGCAGACCCAGCGCAGAAGCAGGGGACAGCGGGCTGTTTCCTGCAGGACCTGGAAATTACGCACCGCATTGCTTTACGGGATAGAGAGAACGATCCTGAAAACGTCCCTACGACCAACAAAACGACAGGGAGGCAGGGGCCAGGGTTGGCTAGAAGGTTCCAGAAAGGAAGGCGGAGCGGGGCCGCGGGACGGGCCGCAAATGAGCAGGTGCCCGGGGTGTCAGAGCGGGACTCGGGGACGCCTGGGATATAGGGACGGGCGGGCGGGGACGTGGAATGAGCCTCCGCCTGTGACCGAGTCCCGCGAGGAGAAACTCCGAGCGACGGGCGGGAGCAGGCTTTCCACGGAGTCCACGGAGAACGGACGGCTCTGGTAAATAGCAATAAAAGCGACAAATAAAGGAAACGTGAGCGATGCCCGTCACTGTCACGTCGGTGGAATCCGATCCCAGGCCAGTGGGCGTCCTGGGAAGGAAGCGAGCGTCGGGCAAAGGCTGCGCGCGGCCGCTGGAGGGGCCCCGGCGGGTGGGCGGCCTGCGTCCTCGCGCATGTGGTGAACGACCGGGTCCTGAGACGCAGGGGGCGGGGAGAGGAGGTCCGTCTGGGCAGTGAAGGGTCCCACACTCTCCGCTGGCTCTGGAGAGGGGGACAAGAAAACCAGGAGCTCCAGAACGCGCAGGCCAGGCTGTGCGGCGCACTCACAGCCAACGCGGCGCAAGCCCCCAGGTGCGCCGCTCCCAGTGGGGCCGCACGGGACGCACTGGCTGTCCCCGGGATGAGGGTGTTGCCAGCCAGGGACGCATGCGACACCGTGTGACCGGCCGCCGTAACTGAAGGTCCAGAGCCCAGGGGCTCACAGTCCACCCTCCCCTGAGCACCAGCTCTCTGCACAGACAGCTCTGCGTGGCGCGGCGCCCGGCCCGGGAAAAGCGCACTTTCCAGTGGAATATTCCAGGGCCCGGCTCCCAGGAGCTGTCCGAGGGCTGGCGCTGAAACTGGCCCTTCTCAGGACAACGCCTGGCCGTCTGCTAAGTGCAGACGTGGCCCCCAGGGAGACCCCACTGGACTCTGGAGAAAAACGCAGCGACTCCCAGCACCACCGTGGACGACCTGGAGAGCAGGGAGAGGAATCATAGAATCCCGGTGACGAGAGTCAGGACAGGTGCGTCTCCAGCCGGGAGCGTGGCGACGTGAGCGCGCTGCGGGAGAAAACGGTCCCCACACAGCAGTGACGGGTCAGGGAGGCGACGGGGAGCAGCACCTCCACAGAAAATAATGGGCGTAAATACGCCCACGTGACAGTAAAGAAGCACGCAGGACCCAAGGGTTCCCAAGGCCCAATCAAGGAAGACCAGAGCCCCGTGTCTGTTTCAGTACAGAACCATGGCTACAGAGAACGATTGGACAGTGGCCAGAGGGGACAGGGTTCGGGGGGCTGGGCGAAAACGGGGAGGGGATTAAGGGGTACAAACTGGCGGTTACAGAATAGCCGTGGGGATGGAAAGTCCAGCGCAGGGAACGGAGTAGCCGAAGGACATACAGGAATGACCCACGGACACGGGCAATGGTATGGGCACTGCCTGAGGGAGCGGAGCTCTAGGGGGGAGATTCAGGGCAGCTGTAATAGCAAAAACAATAAATAAGTTTTTTAAAAAGAAAGTAAATGTAGAACTAAGACTCAGCAAGTGTGCGATGTGTGATTCTGGTTAAGAGACTCGTCGCTGCCCACGCTGACAACAGGGACCAGCAGCCGGGGGCTGAGAAGAGCATTTAATCCCTCGATTGTACAGCAGGGGGTCAGTCACCACTTAAAAATGGACATTTGCAGTTAGAAATAATGACTGCAACCCACTTCATAGATGTGTAATACGCTTGTCTCTTTAATGTCTTTGAGAAATGCGCACCCAAAATAAAGACACACATATCTGAACTTCACTGTTTCTTTTATCCGTGTTCCCATTTTTCTTACAGTAATTTTAATCAGATTGAATTTGATCCTGGAGATTTGGCCTTGCCTTGAGTCTGATCCTATGTTGGTTAAACTCTGTCGTTTTTCTGTGTGTGTGTGTGTATGTGTGTGTGTGTGTGTGTGTGTGTGTGTGTGTGTGTGTTGCTTCAGCCAACGTGCCTGGAGAATCTGAGACCTCTTTTGTAAGTGGTGGGAGTATTCATAAAGTTTTGCTCTGAGCTTTGTGCGCACCTACATTACGTGGGTATTTTAACCCCGACGTGAATCCTTCTCACAGAAACGCAGTGATGGGTATTCAGTCCTTTTCAGCTGGGAGGGATGCTCAGGGGAGGCGGGAGGGAGGAAGGCAGGCTCAGAATCCTCCTGCCCTGGATGTGGCTGAGACACCCGTCCACCCCAGCCCCGGGTTAAATGATCCATCAGTCGGCCCCACTGTGTGGAGTGTGACTCTGTGTCAGCGGGATTGCAGCGAGTCACAAGTGCCACTTGAGCGTAACCTCTTGCATATCAGGTTCCATTGTGTTTTTTTTTTTATGATAAATGGGTCAAAATAATTTCATTTATTTCAGGGACAAACTCAATTTCTTAAGGGAGCCGCAGTACCCAGCAGAGTCCTCGAGGCCCGGAGAAGCCACGCACATGCCAGGCTCTCCCTGGGATGAAGATCACCGACAGCAACCTAAGAATTTAAATGCAATTTTGTTTTTTAATCACATTATTATTGAGCATGTAATGAGAACCAAAGTATTCCAAGTGGAATAGCTTTATCGGTCCAAGTGCGTGCCTCAAGTGCCGACACAGTATTCCCTCATCAGCAACCTGTGTAATGAAAATTCTGTTCCTAATCAGATTGCCCCTTCACCGCTCTTAGCAGAGAGCCTATCACGGCAACGCTGCATGCATTTTTTATTTCCTAGCTTTTCATTCCTCATTTTAGTTCCTTTTCTGAAAACCTGAAATTTCCATCTATAGCTTCACTATTTATAAATTAAGTGATGAGTTCAAACATTTAGCGTCTTCTGTAGCATTTTTAAGGGACCATCTTTTTTTTTCTTGTTTGGCCATTTCATACCGTAAAGCCTTGGCACAAAATATCCAACTGGACTTGACCTCAACTGAACGCTGCACAGCTCGGCCTAAAACCCAGCCCTCCTTGGCTGCCCCCTGGTCAGGCAGTTCCGGATACTGACAGGCACTCTCTGCTCCTGGGGCTCTTCTATGCTAATAGAAACAAAGGAAGGCCTCCGGAGGACACCGCTCGCTGGACGTGCACCTGCTCTCTGGCTCTGAGCATCCTGCCCGCTCAGCGTGGTCACGGTCCCCTGCGGAGGGGCCAGGGCGGCCCAGCCACGCATCCAGACAGTCCCCTTTTCATTTGGTCTTCAGGAAAGAACAAAAGGATCTGCCCGCCCAGAGCGTTATGGCAGCAATGGTTCTGAGGAGCTATTTTATGAGGGAATAACCTGCTTTTATGCTCAGGACACAGAACTCGACCTTCAGGCTGAGGGCCCCATCCACCCGGGAGCAGGGTTATTGCCTCATAGAACAGTGCAGAGGTCCTGCTAGCACTTAATTAGAAAACAGGACATTTACTGCTGCTTTTTGCTGAGTTTTATTCAATGACTCCGAGGTTTATTGCTCTTTCTCTTTCAAAAGAAAAAATCTGTTCTGGCTTGATCAGCATGCATGTATCAAGCCATATGGCTAAAGTATCTTCATCTGATTATTGTGCTACCATGTACTGTGACACACATCCCAGGAGTCAGCCAACCAAATTAGCTTAGACGTACAATCCTGGTGGTCTCTGGCCTTTCAGAACGTGTAAAAAGAAACACATGCAGTTCACATCAATATCAGTTCCATACACACTTGAGTTCCCTTGAAATGTGAGGATGAACTCAGGAGCTGACTCCTTCTTATCTCGCAAACAAGGACCCGTGGCCAGAAGCAGATTCTCGGGAGCGGGGCGACCCGGAACAGCTCCTGCAGGTGTGCATTTCAAGTGTTCGTCTGTATGCTACGCCTGTGCATTGCACTGCGCGCCCCCCACCCAAAGTCAGCTCGCCTTCCATCCCCGTATGTGACCCCCACGCCCCCGTCCCTCTGGTACCCACCACACTGCTGTCTGTGTCTGTGAGTTTTTGTTTCTTGTTTGTTTGTTTGTTCACTTGCGACTTTCCGTTTATATCCCACATGTGAGTGAAGTCGTATGTCCTTGACTTCTTCTGCCTGACTTGTTTCCCTTAGCATGAAGCGGTCAAGTCCCTCCGTGCTGTTGTGTGTGGCAGTGTTTCATGTTATCTCGTGGCGGAGTGGTGTGTGCCTGCACCACATCGTCTTTACCATCATCTGCTGAAGGACACCCGCTGGGTTCCCCACGTCTGTTCGCATGATCTGACCTCATCTAAATGGGGAGATGGGCTCCCCTTGCCAAAAAGAATATTGAGCATACGTAACATGAGCATCTCTGTTATTTTTATTTTCTGTTTGTTGGACGCTGCATTGCATCTCACCTTGTTTTGAATGTGCTCTTCTCCCACATGCTAATCAGGTTGACATGCTCATCTTGTTTGGGGACATACCTCCCTCTTTCTGAATTGCCTTTTCATGTCCTTTGTCCTCCGTTTCTCGCTAGGTTATAAGTCTTATTTGTGAGTCTGGTTTTAGACTTGTATGAATTCCTTCCCAGACTGGATCCTAAGCTGGTATCTGAGTGACGGAGTTCTGGGAAAAGGAAAACGCAGGGAGTCTGCCTCTAACACAGTCACACACAGGCCGTCCCGTTTCTTCATGTGGAGACTTCTGGTGACATATCCAGGGACGCATGTCAGCCAAGGAGCCAGCACTCAGCACTCATCTTCATCTCGGGCTTCCTTGGTTGGGGTTGTGGAGGTTAACAGGAACCCCGGGTCCCGGGAGCACCAGGTGGTCCCGAGGCTTTCTCTGTGTCATAGTGACATTGTGACTTCTCATGTCCATTCGCAGGTAGCAGTAGGCCGAGTGGTGACATCGCACCCACCTCCAGGGACGTTGTTTCCCAGAGAGACAGTGTGGGAAGACCAGTTAACCATGGCCTGGTGTGGGGCGGAGAGGTGGGGGTTCGCGAAGGTCCGCTTCCACGGCAGGGGGCGCAGACCAGCTGGGATGAGCGCCCCTAACCCCGTCATCTGGAGAAACCGTCCGCACCAGACGTGATCAATCTCACATCTTCTGGAGAAAGACCGGCGCGCGCCCTGCGCGGGGCTGTAGGCGGGGGGCCCAGCTGGGGCCAGAGGAACGCGTTTACGGCACGGAGCACCTTCTTACCTTGGTCTCCGTCACCACCTCCTGCTGGAATCTCTGTGTTGCGCTGGAGTTGCCTCTTCCGTATGGATTTTAGAATGGATTGTGTGACTTGCTAAATCTTTCAAATTGACATTATTCGCATGCTGTCATTTGTAAATGCTCGGTTGTATTTAGTTATGACTTTGCCCTTAGACGTGGCCCTTCCCCTAGAGTGACAGGGACGGGCATTCTCAGCAAGTCCAGGGAAGGGCCGCCTGTGCAGACATTAAATTCACTTCTGCTGTCCAAACAGGCACTCGAGGCCCTTTCTACAACTGGATATGTGGGCAGCGGGGCCCCCGGGGCCCCCACAGAGCCTCACCGTCCCCTGAGAGGAAACACAGTCACCCGCTTGCACTGTTTCATCAGCTCTATTGTTTATTGTCTGCGCGCCGCAGCAGGATCTTGGCAGCAGCCCCGACCTAATCAAGCGGCACTGGTACCCGGTGGCTGAGCCTTCTCTGGATCAATTTCCATCACAAACAACTGTTTTGTGAAGGCAGAAGGGAGCTGATGCTCTGTCGCCTGCCGTAGGAGGGGCATGGAAGCCATTCATTCAACAATCTACTCTCAAACTGTGCCAACCAGCACCTGCATGGGGACGCAGAGACGCAGACACTGCCACTGGGCTGGCGGGAGGGTGGCACGCGGATGAGCCTGGAGGGGGCCTGGTGCCCCATCCCCAAGTCCAGACGTCTTCACACAGCTGGCATGGGCTGCCGATGCTGCAGGCCTGGGCCTGGGGAGGGTCCCCAGCAAGGGTCAGCATGGCGTGGGATTGTCACCAAGACTGACGAGAGCCCGGAGAGCTCTCCGTGCTTCTCTTTGGTCCTCATGTACATTGTTTCCTTTAAAGAGACAGGATCTCAGTGACATTCTTCATGGCATGCTCACCTCAGTCTTAACCTCTAGCGTGAGAAATGTTTTAAGATACAACAAATAGAAAGCCAGTGTGAAAAATTCCAATGATGTGTGCTCTTAACCAAGAAATGCAATATTAATGGCACCATGACCATTTAACTAAATCAATAATTATTAAACATGCGTGCAGCAAGCAGCGCTCCTAGGCATTTCCAAGGCAACATGTTTATATTTTCATATTGTACTACAATCTCTCTTTCAAGTCACCGGGGATAAGCTCAGAGGAATTTTATATGACACATCCTTAAGGCTATCCATATATGTCTATCTATATAGGCTTTCTTTTTTTACTAAATAGCAATCATTTTAAATGAAATAAGGGATCTGCAGTGCATGTTGGAGGACTGTGATTTTGGATAAAAGTCTCTCAGCCTAGATGTTAACACCTGCACTCTGCCCAGTTTGGGTATCCTGCACTTTCCACATCATGAGTAATCATCACCCGGCATCTCCACCAGGGTCCACCCCCAACAGCGTAAGGTCCCAACTGCAGACGTCACAGCCCTGGCTCTCTGGCCACGATGTCAATGGGGCTTGTCCTTGTCCCCTGGGCCACACAGCCAGCCCTGTGCGCCCCCCACCCCGTTCCCTGCAGTGCACACCCTCTTGTTGGGATGTCTGATCGCAGAATTATCTGACTGCCTTCCCAGCAAGGTCCCTGGGAGCACTGCAGGCTGCTCGTGACAGAGCATGAGTCTTACAAGGATTTCCATCCAAAACGTTCTTGGGTGAGATTTGAAAATCCTGAGCACTCCAGCATTATGTCAGCCTACTGTACAGCCCCCAAAGGCTACCTTTTCATTTTTACTTAAAGCATGAGATCCTTAACCAGCCTCCATATTCACAGTACATGTGCTTAGACATGAAGAACAGGCATTTTTTCCAAAGCCTGTGCTACATGGTGCATCTGTCCCTAACCCGGGGGCCTGCCTGGGAGTCATCTGGATTGGGGCGACTGATGTACCGTTAAAAGCATTGGGAGGATAGAGTCTTCTGGCCAAGATGGAGGTCGAGACAGGCTGCGTCTCCCTCCACAACTAAGAAGGAATACAACTATCTCAGAACTAGAGACAACCAGAAGTTCCAGAAAACTGAGCTGCATGGAAGTCCAGCAAACAAAGATAAAAAAGAAGAAATAGCTCCAGCCTTCATGGCGCCGCGGAGGCAGTACCCTGGGGGGAAAAAAAAAGAAGAAGAAATACTCAGACAGGTAGGAGGGGTGGAGCCGGGGCAGAGAGGACGTGGAATGGTGGTGGCAGCAGCAGGCAGGTGGAAAGCGAAGTCACACATTTTTAAAAGTCGGGAGAGGCACCTGGGGAGCGCTCCCAGCACCAGAGCAGACCGCGCAGCTCACGGTCCCAGCACCAGGAAAATGAAGCCTCATTGCTTCTGACTGTGCAGACCAGTGGGGGTTGGGGCAGAGGCAGAAACTGCCGGTCTCTCAGCAGACTTCGCTTGTTTAAAGGGCCCCCACGGTCCTAGAACGTCCGCAGACCCACCCACTCTGGGAAGGTCAACCAGGGCAAGAGCTAGAGGGACACCAGGCACCAGTCCCATATGGGAGTGGGAGAGGTGCCTGGAAAAGCGGCGAGTGCTGAGCAAGTGGCACTGTTCCCTCTCAGACCCTCCCCCACACACAGCGCCACAACGTGGTGAAACGGGTCGCCCTCTACTGACAAATCCCTAAAGCTCCGCCCTTTAACAACGTAACAGGTGTGACAGTGTAGGGGCACCAAATATTCCCTGTAAAAAGTTTCACTATGTAAATATATAGGGGCTTCAAATGTTCTTTGTAAGAAGTAGCAAGGACTTGCTAAAAGGCCTTGGCAAAAGAAATGTAAAAAGGAGTGTTATAGCAATTAGTGATTTACAAGCTAAAAGGACCTCACCCTCTATCACCTCCCATTTGCTTGCTCGTGTCTGGTTTATAACATTTGTGAAGGTTGTGCTTTGCAGAATGTCTAGCCCTTTGAAAATAAATTGCTTCACAGGGAGTTCGTCCCTGGCTGAAGAGCTATGCTGCCGCCGAAGATAACCTTTAGCCTTGCGAATTTCTGTTCCTGTCACTGCCAAGACACCCCTGCAGTCCTGCCCAGCCCCCTCTTCCTGAGGCTGTTTCCCGCCAAAGAAGAAACAAAGAGACTGCACCAGTATAAAAACCCAGCGTTTAGACTCCACTGTAGGTTGGAGCATGTTAGAGACCTGCTCAGGGTCTGCCCAACTCCTGGCCATCATTAAAAATCCTTTGCTTACTTTATACACCGCTCCAGAGTGTTCAACCTCGCCTATGTAGCCATAACAACAGCTCTACCTAAGATACAGAGGCAAGGAAACACAGGAGCCTGTCAAGATGAGGAGACAGAGAAGTAAGGCCCAAAAGAGGGAACTGATCAAAGTTCCAGTGGAAGAACTAAGCAACGAAGAGATAGCCAACCTAACAGATGCAGAATTCAAAACACTGGTGATAAAGATGCTCACAGGCCTGACAGATATGCTTGAGGACAACCTTCCTGCAGGAGGGTTGCTCTTTGCAGCATCCGCCTCAGTTTTAAACCACTGATCAGGGTCACAGAGCCCAGCCTGGAACTCATGAGGGTGGACCCGGGGACGCAAAACCGTGTCAATAGGAGCTTTGCTAGAAGGCGATCCGTGAGGCCAATTTGCAGCCAAACAACACGGATTCATTTCAAGTTCACAGGACGATGAGTTTGGGAGGAGCCACTCTCTGGGAATAGATGAGTCATCAAAAACTAGACGTTCTCCCCAACACCCACAAGAGTCATTATTTTTGAAGACGGTCTACAAGACGTGGTTAAAGATAGTGGGGCATTCAGACAGGGCTGCTATCTTCTACAAGTCACTGAGTGAAATAAGTAACTAAATAAATAAACAAACAGACCAATAAGTGTAAGCACCTGACCCAGGAAGGAGGCCAAACGCTGAGGGAGCCTGGGGGCGGGGAGGGGGCGGACAGGGGGCGGGCAGTGCAGGGCGTGCCCACGGGCGGGGCGCCGTCACCAGGCAGGAGTGGGTGGCTGCCCCCCCCCCCCCCGACCCCGAGCAGCTGGCAGTGTCTGCCAACACCCCCAACCGAGTCTCACTCCTCGAGAGCAATTGTAGCACAAAGGCCTGTCAGGTGCTCCGGGTACCAGTGCAATACTTCGGTCATCTGTGCCGCTCTCAAAATTGTCACCAAAACGCAGGAATGTTTTGTTTTGAGAACGGGAGACATCATTTCCCAGCTTAATTGCAAACCCAAGAGGGGACTGCCACCGCTATGTTAATTGGACATGAATTATTTATCTAAAGGTATTACTTTGCTGACACGTGAAGGTCAGCTCCAATATAGTGGCGAACAGCTAAACCACAGATTTATTGACAGGCAAATGCTTAATTCCTGTTTAAAATTTGATCAATGAGAGGTTAAATATTTTATGATTAGGGAGCAATCTAAGCATACGTGTGATGCATGACCGCTGTCAGATTAGAATGTATTGTTTCAGCAGGATTTGCTTATAAATCATAGCAGACATTCAACTATTTCCATACGAAACACTAGGTTATTATTACTAGGATGCAATGTTTGCAGGAGAGGTTTGTTTTATCAATTCCTTCCAGTGACAGACCTTGACTTTTCTCATAAGACAAAGAAAATACACGTATGTGATTTACTTTTGAATCACGGCTCTGACACATGAACAGACTTCGACGAGGTCAGCTCAGAAACAAACCCTGGCACTTGTATTTTGCATCATTAGTAAAGCTCATGATTTTAGGTCACTGTTCATAGTTGAAAAGCATTTACAGGCTAAAGGAATGAAGTAACGCGAGCCAATGAAAATCATGGTCATTTTGCTCCCCTCCCTCCTCCCTGCCCCCCGCCCCCCCCGCCGGTGAGGCTGATGGGAATTGACAAGGAATCTACTCCGTCTTCCTGATCATCTCTATCAGAAACCTGACATTTTCTAACAAAGTTCTCAGACTAGAGGGAAAACATGGACTTGGTCCTCATGCCCATATATTTATGAGCATAGAGTGGGCAAAATTAGTTTGTTTAATAAATGGTGTTGGGGAAAATAGGAGATACATGAAAAAAGTGAACTAGACCGCCATCTTACACCACACGCAAGAATAAATTCAAGATGGATTAAAGACTTAAATGTTAGACTCGAAACCATAAAAATCCTAGAAGGCAGCACAGGCAGTAAAATCTCTGACATTTATCATAGCGATATTTTTTCTGATATATCACCTCAGGCAAGGGAAACAAAAAAAGTTAACAAATGGGACTACATCGAACTAAAAAGTGTTTTCACATCAAAAGAGTCTGTCAACTAAATGAAAAGACAAACCATTGATTGGGAGAACATATTTGCCGATATATCTGAGAAGGGGTAAATATCCAAAATATATAAAGAACTTCTAAAACTCATCTCCAAAAAAACCCCAAACAATCCAATTAAAAAGTTGGCAAAGGATCTGAATAGACACTTCTCTAAAGAGGACATGCAGATGGCCAACAGACATATGAAAAGATGCTCAACGCCACTAATCATCAGAGAGATGCAAATTAAAACCACAATGAAAGACCACCTCACACCCGACAGAATGGCCATCATCAGTAAATCAACAAACAATAAGTGTTGGCAAGGATGCGGAGAAAAGGGGGCTGTCATGCACTGCTCGTCTGAATGCAGACGAATGCAGCCACTATGGAAAACGGTATAGAGTTTCCTCTAAAAATTAAAAATGGGCCCTGGCTGGTATGGCTCAGTGGATTGAGCACCGGCCTGTGAAGCAAAGGGTCACCGGTTCGATTCCTAGTCAGGGCACTTGCCCGGGTTGCGGGCCAGGTCCTCCACTGGGGGCATGTGAGAGTCAACCGCACATGGACGCTTCTCTCCTTCTCTTTCTCCAAAAATTAAAAACAGAACTGCCTTATGACCCAGCAAGTCCCACTTCTGGGAATATATCCAAGAAACCTGAAGCACTAATTTGAAAGGCTATCAGCACCCCTAGGTTCATTGCAGTGTAATCTACAACAGCCAAGAGTTTGAAGCAGCCCAAGCGCCCGTCGGCAGACGAGCAGATAAAAGAACTGTGGTGCTTTCACACAACGGACACACTTGGCCGTAAGAGGCGGAAAGCTTACCTTTAGCAGCAGCAAGGAGGGACCTGCAGAGCATTAGGCCGAGTGAGGCAGCCAGTCGGAGAGAGACTCAAGGCTGCAACCTCAACTCCCACAGCTGTTTCCAAGCTGCTGACCTGTCCTGCAGATTTCAGACTTCCGGGGCCCACAATCACACAATCACATGCACCAGTTTCTTATCATCCATCTAGGTGGGTAGGCAGATAGATCTATAGGTCAGCGGCTGTGTAAGGTCTCTCTCTGTATACTTCTCTCTCCATCAGTACAGCTATACAGATAGGGAGAGAGAGAGAAAGAGGAGGAGAGACCCTGACCAATAAAAATACCTAAAATGCCCTTTTTATCCCTGGCAGAAGTATTAAGCACCATGGTCCCTGTTTCTGTTATGTGGCTGAGTCTTTAAAGGTGGTGCCTTAGAATATTATTTTAACTAGACCTACAGGATTCAACTGTCCCAAGTAGCAGGGAGACGGGAGGGTGGGGAGGGAGTCTCATTTCCCATTGTCCACAAAGTTATTGTTCTAGACTTTTTAGAACATACACAAGAATGTAAAATTTCTCGCTTTTAGGGAATCGCCACAGAACTGCACCCTCGCCTGGGCTTAAATTTTTTAAAACGAGTATCATGAAAAGTGACATATTTAGATTCTATAGATTCCAGTAACTTAGCTATAACTATTAATTACGTTCCCTTTTTAAAGGATGATGTAGGTCAAATCTGAGCCCTTTTTGAAGCAACTAGGTTGATAAAATTAAATGTGATCATTTTTTCACGACTGGGTGTGGCCATGAACTATCTCAGACCCCGTGAACGAAGGCCCTTCTAAGTCGTGATTTCTCTAGCTCTTCCGAAGTCTCCATGGGAGCAGTGGCTCTCTGAGGCCGCCCCCTGTGCACCGGCGCATGAGGGGCTCCAGAGTCTCTGATTTCTGGGGGGCCTCTCGCCTGTGGGGCTCCACTCAGGTGGAGCAGGGGCCTCTGGGTCTCTTACTGCCTCTGGAAACGGAAATTGAAAAGATAAGAATCACCTAAGCTGCAGAAAAATCCCATGGTAATAAAAATAGACTGAGCATCAAATTTTATTAAAGCTGCTTGGAAGAACAGGCTCAAATAAAAAACAATTTTTATATTTAAGTTTCAGCAAGAAAACCGACCTTGTCTAAGAAGTGGGTGTAATTGCTCGTGGTAGGGTTTTGCGGGACTCATTAGCGGATGGGGCAAGGTGAGCCCTGAGACATGGTACATAAAAATCCAATTTAGGGAAGCTCCTCCACGGTCTGATTACTTTTAAAATTCCTGAATAAAATGATAAATTCCTGTGAATTTTCTTGATTCCAATAATTAGACAAACTCACCCAAATCATTCTTCTTGACAATGTTCCCCGGGACCAGTAACAAACCCAGAATATATTCAATAACTGAGCTTTCCCTTTCCTGGGTCATGCCATTTAATTAAAGATATTAAATAAAGCACTAAATGACCCACAGAGAATCAGACAGACAATAGTTAAATAATTCAAGAGTTCCACTTTTTCTCAGACCTTGTAGAAAGTAGCCTGAACTCTAACTGAGGAAGGTAAAACGTCCTCAGAGAAGAAATGATCAGCCTTAGGACTGAACAAGGGACTAAAGGTCAAGGTTGGTCACAGAAGCGCTGCGTCCTTGCTCCTGTGCTGTCTCAGTCCAATGGCTACTCGGGTTGATCTTGTTTCTCTAAAAACTACCAATTTTTATATAATCGTAAGTTATGCTATAGTTGAGTAGAACGCTATGGAATTTGAATATTTCTCTCTTTCATGCACAAGGTACTTACCCAAAAAATGCTCGAAATATGAATCACCACTGAATTTTCAATACAAAAGTGCTACTTTGTTCAATTGTACATTCGTGTTAAAAGGCTTCTCGGTAAACACACACCTAAGACCCACCGCCATGGATGGGACGCGGAGGGGACAGAACACTTCACACGCCAGAAGGTTTCGACATGAAAGCCAAGCCCAGGTCTTCTGCGCTGGTTCACTGCATGGATTGTGTTTCATTTCTTATTAGATTAAAGCATCGCTTATTTTTACTAAAAATTCCAAACTTATTTTTTTTCAATATGCAGAATTAAATGGCTACATCACCCTCCCTAAACACACAGACACACACACATGGAATTATTCCTTCAATTTATCTAGAATAATAGATACTTGAAATTATAGATCCCACAGAGAGGTGGTCACTGAATTATTTATCAAGGAACTGTAACAAAAGGAATCGTAGCTTTAGAGCTGACATTATATTGGTGGAGAAATAACTTTGAGAGTTCTCTCTAAAGCCCTTGGAGATCATATCAATTCGTGTTTCTTCACGTCAGGGACTCAGAGATTCCACCTGTGATCCGGAGAGTCTCCGGGAGAGAGACCCAGGGTCCCAGGGGTCCATGGCGGTCTCCCACGGAGCGACAGGCGGTCTTCGTTCTTAGCTGTTACATTAGGTGTCGTTTCTGTCCTGCTCTCCTCATTCATCAGATCAGTGCTAAAAACAGCACCCTAAGAAAGCGGGGTGTCTGGGGAACACGCGACAATTCAGTGGGCTGGCGAACTGTGTGGTAAGAACACTGAGCGTGATTCTCATTTCCGTACTGATGAACTCTGACGCCAGTGGGCCGTGTGACTGGCTTTTGTGATTTATACTGGAGGGAGTTGTCCAGAACTGTCCAGAAGGAAGAGGTTTCCTACATGTGGACAGGCAGGGACGGTGGAGATACTCTGCTTTGGTTCCTTTCCCTTCTCTTTGGCTTTTCTGTCATTTATTCACACAGAGGTTCCTCTTGTTGGGCATCTGTTTCACAGAGTAAAATTATGATATAGTCGTAAGGACTCTTGGAGCTGTTAAATGATGAACCGCCGTGGACCGAAGTTTACTTCACAAGCTGTATGTGTTTGGGAGCCGTGCAATGAGTGGGCAAGTTAGAATGAATATCAATACCTCCCTTACTACCAACATTGTTCATACTCATAATTTATTGTCCTATTTATGTAATTTATTAGCTTATTGGTATTAGTTTGCATCTTCTGGCTCCTGTTTGCTTTCCGTTCCATGTATCTCAAACTTCCGATGATTAAATACATAAAAGAGACTATGTAACGACACGCATCTTAAAGCTGATCTACACTGTATTATATCATATACATAAAGTGCTACTGAATCGGGATTATTTTAAATAACTCTATGTCAGTATGCACCTATTACTAAAAAGTGAAAAGTACAAACACATGAATGTGGAATATTTTGGAAAACAGGACTGTGAATGATATAATTATACTCATTTATTTTTATATCATGCACCTTCCTAAATAACAATGCTTATGATCAAAGTTATTTTACATGCAGGCCATGTGTCTAGATTAGCCCTCCACACCCAGATGTGATCAATAACTCCCTGAGGGCTCAGGACCAGCGCGGGTCAGGGTGACTCTCCTCCGGGGAGTGGATGCGACCCTGCTCCCAATGCCAGTGAGCCCCGCAGGGGGCTGCTCCCTGCTCTGTGGGCAGGGCTCTCCCACCACGTGTGGGTCTGTGAGGTCTGGTGACTTGTCTCCTGGATATTGGCTCCTGTGCGCCCACATGCACCTGTTAGCAGTGAGCAGAGTGGCTCTTGTAAGAGACGCATTCCACACTCACACAGCAGCCATGGCCCTGCCCCTGACACCTCTGCCAGGAAGCCTCCCTGACTTGCTGAGGTATGAAGATACTATGAAATTATTTCCTGAGATTGGTCAAAGTCAATGAATAGTACTCATTGTACTTGCCAAGAGTGCTGTCTATTAATATTATTTCTTGAAACTTGGCTTTACTTACCCATTAGACACAGGTAGGAACCATGTCTCCTTCTCGAACAGACTGAGTGGAAGGTGTAATCCAAGCCTTTGTACATCACTTCAAACAACGCACACTGCAGACGTGGGGCCAGAGACCTGTTCTCCTCTTCTGCTGGCGAGCTCAGGCCCCTCTCGATTGACTCTGCCCGTCAGATCCGCAGGCCCAACACGGAAGAGACAGAACCTCCCGCACACGCCGGCGCTCCGCAGTCTCTCTGTTATCACGTGTCCGTTACCATGATGTCAGAAAATAAGCCTGAGTTTGTTTGCAATTAGCAACCTTTGCCCTGGCCCGAGACTGCACCTGCGTGAGGTGCCGGAGAAGAACACCCAGGCGTCCGCTGTCGGCCTTGGACGTGGGTCTGCGCCCCGTGTTGCCCTTCGGGAGCCCTTATCTTCTGGTGCCCGTATGGTCCTGCTTTTTCAGTGCATAGTTTGGCTGTGCTTTCCAGGGTCTGGAATGGTTTGGGCAAGTTTTTTCACTTAAACCTTGCAGCTGTTGGGAGAATTATATTCTTCGGGCTTTACAGTAAAAGGTTGCTGTAGGAGTACTTACAGAATACTTATTATTTCTAAAAACAGCACACAAGGATCCTTTGTGCATAGCTCAAAGTTCAAAGAGTACATTATAGAATTAGAATAAAAGTAATAAGAATTAACAATTGTTTCATTGTTTGGGCCATTTTTTGTTAACTTTTGGAGCGTGATTTTCCTATTATTTTCTATGGTCTTCTTAGAAAATTAGTTGGAAGGATTTTGCTCTCCAGTCTGCAGTGCGACTGGGTCAGCTCCGTGCTTCCCTCCCGTTCTCATTTCTTGTCTTAGCGGTGGGAGGACACACACGCTTCCCGGGAGAGGGCCACCACTTCGTTTTTTATTCGTAATCCTTTTACTTCAACAATATATGGTTTTGTCCACTGACTTAGTAAAATCAAATGAAATTTCTAGACATAAAGTGTGCATAGATTTGCATAGCTAACTTGCTCACAGCAAAATATGACCGTGGAAATGAAATGAAGAATAAAGAACATGGCTCGATTACATTTTTGAATTTTTAAAAACACGTCATGGTGGCGTTTTTCCAAAGTGAGGAGCGGCACGTCCGTTCGAGCGCTGAACAAAATAGCAAAACACGCGTCCTCAGCTGTGTGCCGAGAACGTGTCTCATGGGAATGAAATTAAAACAAGATACATGTTTGGGCACGTGTGTGACTATACACACACATAACACGCGTGCTACACATACACACACATGCTACCGAGGGAGGTTGGGGACCCCTGGTTTAAAACACACCCCAAAACGTATTGCTCTCTGGTTGCTTTCCTGGCTTTCCTGTTCTTCCTCGGAGGCCTGTCTTGTTTGAGTGAAGACCTATAGGGCTTGATCTTCCCCGAGGCAGGTCCTGGCAGGAACGGTGGCAAATCCTTCTGCACAGAACGCTCAGGGCCGGATCCTGCACTGCCCCCAGGAGGAAGTCCAGGTTCTAGGAGGGGTCTGTCAGCTCCTGCCATGATCATCCTCCCTCATGATCATCCAGGGGTCCAGTCCAGGTGGGCGGAGCCATCCGAGTGCCCTCAGACTCCCAGCCTCCCTGCAGCCCCGCGTCCCCTTCTCTCTTCACCTGATGAATCCCACGGGCTCCCCGGTCTCGGATCTTATCCCAGGGCGTGAGCCAGGCACGTCCCCCACTGACAGGGGGTACAGTTGCTGCTATTTCTTGAGGAGCTATCCTTGTGCCCGTGACTGTTTATGTTCATAGTTTTTTCCAATTTCAGCGCAATGGGGTCTTGCATCCCCTGAAACAAAATCACCGTAGATTTCGGCTGTCATTCCTTTTTAAACTTTCTCGTATGCTCTCTTTCTCCGATGAGCTCCTCAGATTTATATTCCCATAACAGACTTAATCCATCCCCACTTAAATATGCATTACAGTGATGTGTCTCAAAAGGCACTTTGCAATATCTCCGCATTAGAATATCTATAAGATATTCATGAGACCGGTCCACGTTAACAAGCTCAGAGAAGTTCAGAGATGCGAACCCACCGTGGTACTTCCCCCTGAATTATGAAAAACCTTACCGCGGAAGTATCTTATTACAGGACTTGGGACATCATTTAGGTCGGGGAAGCAACGAAGAAGGCTGTTATGTACTGAGCGCCTGCTAAGTGCCTTGGGGACCTACTCCGATCTTCCCCGGGGCTCGTTCGGTCCCTGAGGAACCATTAACCCCACTTTACAGTTTTTAGGGGTGACGAAACAGGTTCTGGGGGGGAGCCCAGCATGGCTGGGCCTCTGACGTTACGTCCCAGGACCCAGTGGGCTTTCCACTTCAACACCCTCTGGACCCCATCCTGTTTAAACATAAAGTAACTCAGGAAAGATGCGGTCAGAAGCTGGGTTGCAGCCCTATTTCCATCCATCAGCATTTTAAAAATATTTCATTCTACATTTCAGCTCAACAACTTAGTCACAGACACTGATGGACGTTTGAAAGAGACATTTGTAAGTGTCGTATGAGGCCAGGATCTGAAAGGTTACGGATATGAGGTAGGAGCTGTGTGTGAGACAGAGTAGACATTCTTTAACGTAAGTGGTTTATATGTGATTTCAAAACACCAGGAACAGCCCACGATTAGGCAGACCCTCGCTGGACACCCGAGGAGCTGACATCGATCAGGGGAAGAGCGTTACCGTCTCCCAGCATTCAGAGGAGAGCGCAGGTAAGCAAGACAGGCTTCGCCCTTGGGGCTTCCTGCTAATTATGTATCTAAGGACCCTGCGTTCCTGTCACTTGGTCAGAGCAGCGCCCTGGACCCTGAAGTGAAGTCCCACCTGCTCCGTGGAGGTGGCCGGGAAGCCAGTACGTGCAGACCTGTCCCCGCCGGAGCCACACAGGTGTGACAGGGACACGCAGGCAGAGTGTCACTGCCCACCTGCTACTTCCAGGGTCCGGACTCCGCGCCCCTAGGAAGCCCATTGTGCTGGCTTTGGCACGAGTCCGTTCCGTCCCACCGTGTAGAAATGGAAGACGTCCACTCACACTGTGTCGAGTTATATGTTTACCGTGATCATCCCAACAAGCGAATAAAAGGACAGGAACAGACTGGCGGGCAGGGGTTTGCGCATAGGACAGGAAAGAGTGCTAACCTCTAAGCAGTAAGCACGTGAAGTGTATGAAAGTAGGTGAGCAGGCGAGGACATAAAACCTCAGTGTGAAGTATGAAACCATCGAACAAACGGCGGTGGCCGGGGCCAGCGTGCGCCCAGGACAGGGGGCCGACCGCTCAGGTCTGCGCAGCCCCTCACACCGGGGCCGGCGCGGGCTCAGTCACAGCTGCGTCTGTCCCTGTCCCTCGGCCACTGCTTTCCTTCCTCTGTCTAATGTAATACGACTCTCATTTGCGTGAGCTACCAAGCGTAGATTTAAATATTTACAACGCCCTGAGAGGATGGGCAGTTGCGAGAGGGGTGCCCTGCCCTGGGGGACGGGATGTGCGCCCTCCTCGCTCTCAGCACGGCTCGGGGGCCCCTGCCTGCGCTTTGGTGGGGGCGGGGGGGGGGCGCGCATCCCGCCTTGATGCTTCTCTAGGGCAGGAGCGCTGCTTGTCACTGGACTGGCTCCCAGCACGCACAGGCCTGTCGTCCCAGGCGCTCCTGCGGGTACAGGCACCCCCCCCCCCTCAGCAGCTCATCCAGCTCAGGAGACACTTCACTTGTTCGTTACAAAGGGAACCAGGAACAGCCCAGCAGAGCAGGAGACGCTCCATCTCAAGGCCTCGGGGAGACAGGCCCTGGCCACGCCCTGCCCCCGTGGTCCCCGGTTTCCCCCCATACACACACACCCCAGTCCTGCCCCCACCCTCACCCCCACCCTGCCCCCCCCCCGGGCCCTCCCGCGCTGCATAAACCGCTTCCAGCCGACGTTTGCATCCATGCAGAAACGGCAGACAGACCAGGACAGGTCGGACGCTCCAGGGCGCGCGCGCACCCTTCCCCGCGCCAGGCAGGGGCCCAGGTTTCTGCAGGTAAACATCCCAATGACGTCATCGAGCGCTGACCCCCGTGCCCATCCCGCGAGCCTTCACCGCCACCTGGGGACCAGCGGGGAGACTGCAGGGGAGGGACCGCCCTGGGAAGCGGTGCGCGAGGCCGGACGGGCCGCCGGAGGGGGACGGCTGCCTGGCGAGCGCAGGCGACCTCCGTCGGTTCCCGCAGCCCGGGCGGCGCGGAGGCGCGGAGCTGGGGACCCCGCCCGACAGCAGATTTACGTCGTTAGTCAGGTCTCGGCTTTTTCAGCTTTTCGTTCTGCTGTTGAACATGAAAATGATCGCCGATGTTTTCCTGGAGCGGTGTTTTTGGGGTTCAGGCACCTGAGTCTACGGTCACAGCACTCGTAATTTGTATAATAAGGAGGTGAGGTCCACCGAGCATTTAGAGTCTTTCCCTCTCAAGCTCTGTGATTCGGACGTTGGATTGAGGGGTGAAGGACGGACGAGACAGGAGCAGAGCGCAGCCGACAGAGACGCCCCGAGTGTTCCCCAGACCCCGCCGGCCAGGGGGCGGATGTTCCGCGGTCTCAGCGGCTGTGTTCAGAGAGCCGTTCATGCCCATAAATCACTGTTTGCAGATATTTATACTCCTTTCATAAATCTCCAAAAACCTCCTTAACTGACAGCTACTAGAAATGCATTATTCATGAAGCTGTCAGGCCACCGCGACGCGTTTTATTTTAC